>NC_059218.1:30725551-31075168 GCF_020615455.1 Coregonus clupeaformis
AAACTGAATATTTTGTATATCCAATAATTGTATGTTGGTGTTGCAAAATAAATGTACACATGCATGTTATTCAGTTATTTCATCCAAACTGCTTGTGCTCGTCAACGGGTGTCTGCGTAGCCAGGCGCAAAAATAGAACTTGGATCTATTTAGACTCTTGACACGCTGCAAGCCCTGCCTCTCCCATCTACTCTTGGTTTTTACGAGCATACTAACCCACGTGGGTGATTGGAAGTTGAATGAGGTCCACACTCCAGTCCAGTTGGTGGCAGTAATGCACCTTGGTTGCCGAAGAAGAAGAAGAATGATGATGAACGAGGAGAGATTAATCAAGGAAAACAAACAAAAAATTAACTAGTTTTCCCCTTTTATCTGTGGATTAATTGTCGGAGTGGAGAACACAAGATTTTCGACGACTCATAATGGGCAAAAATTCTACAAAGATCCAGCAAATAAAAGGACCATATGCATTTGAGGTAAAATAACAACCCAATGTTTATCTCCCAGGACAAATTAGCTAGCAACAGCAAGCTAGCTAAATGTCAATGAATGTTTCATATATGTTTCTACCTGTCCCGAAATTATACTGAACAAAAATATAAACGCAACATGTAAAGTGTTGGTCCTATGTTTCATGAGCTGAAATAAAAGGTCCCGGAAATGTTCTGTACACACAAAAAGCTTATTTCTCTCCAATTTTGTGCACACATTTGTTTACGTCCCTGTTAGTGAGCATTTCTCCTTTGCAAAGATAATCCACAGGTGCACCTTGTGCTGGGGACGATAAAAGTCTACTCTAAAATGTGCAGTTTTGTCACACAACACAATTCCATAGATGTCTCAAGTTTTGAGGGAGCGTGCAACTGGCATGCTGACTGCAGGAATGTCCACCAGAGCTGTTGCCAGAGAATTGAATGTTAATTTCTCTACCATAAGCCACCTCCAACTTCATTTTAGAGAATTTGGCAGCACGTCCAACCGGCCTCACAACCGCAGACCAAGTGTAACCATGCCAGCCCAGGACCTTCACATCCGGCTTCTTCACCTGCGGGATCGTCTGAGACCAGCCACCTAGACAGCTGACAAAACTAAGGAGTATTTCTGTCTGTAATAAAGCCCTTTTGTGGGGAAAAACTCATTCTGATTGGCTGGGCCTGACTCCTCAATGGCTGCACCCCTGCCCTGTCATGTGAAATCCATAGATTAGGGCCTAATGAATTAATTTCAATTGACTAATTTCGTTATATGAACTGTAACTCAGTAAAATCGTTGACATTGTTGCAGTTATATTTCTGTTCAGTATAATATAGTTGGTTCATAGTTGTTTTTGATATTTTAACCTGTGTGTCATGAATGTGTCTGGTGGGGATAGACAAAATCAACATACACACGATGGCATGCACAGAGCCGGTTTGGTCAAGGTGTAAGGGTGAATTTACAGACCTGGCAGTTCTTAATGTCCTCTTTACCAGCTCCTAAATTACCCACTCACAGCAGCTTGTCCACACTGGTGTAACACCGTTTTTCTGGACCCCCCCCCCCATTAAAAAATAAATAAAGATTGATGGACAAATGGGCCTACCAATACATGTATATTGGTAGGCCCATTGGTCATAATTTTCTCAAGTTAAGCCTAACATTTCACAAAGCTATACACGGTGTTGCAAGGTTGCCATGATTTAGACTGCTGGCTGGCGGCAATAATGTAATTACTTGTTCAGTAATTAAAGCATGCAGCGATAATGACAACTCTTGGAGAGAGGGGTTATTTTCAGGTCATTTCAACATCTCTTTCCTAGATACATGTCTCTGAAATGCTTTTCTCAAACTCTATCTCCAGTAATTAATTTGTACTACATCTGGTGCCCGCGGTCAAACAGTTGTGACTTGATTGACATTTCTTAAATGCTACTGACTCTGGAGGGCAGAGGAACGAGGACAAATTAAGAGGTAAAGTAAGGTTGCCTGGTGTTGTTGGTGCTGTAGTAGTGGAAAGCCGTAGCTCAAAACTAAAATGTAGTTATTTAGCTGCTGCTTTGAGTTGCCTCCATGTAGCAGCTCATGTGTCTTTCAGAAGAATTGAGAAATTGGGCGGTTGGAATGGGGTTTTTGTGAGGTAAGGGGCCATCGGGGTGGAGGAAAATCATTGTTAATGTCACAGATGATGCCATGAGTCCTTCTGGCACTTGAACAAAAAATGAGTGAAATGGTCATTTGGAGTGACAGAGATTGGCCCAGGGAGTGATAAGATAAGATGGAAGCAGGTGGCATCCAGGCAGAGGATCAAATAGATAACCATTTATCTGATGGGACTCATCCCTGACAGGGACGGTGAAAAGAAAACATCAAAGAAAATAGGAAAAATTATTTGACCTAGTGTTGACGACCATTCACATAATGATTCACATTTCCTGTTGCTGAGGGATTATTTTCCTGCTGTAGCAAAATGGCTTAAATTAAGAACGGAAAATAGAATATTCTGTACATCTAATAATTGTCGTGGTTGTGTGAGCACACATTAAGAGGGACTTTACAGATCTGCCTGTTCATCATGTCCTCTTTACCAGCTCCTAAATGACACACGCACAGCAGCTTGTCCTGACAGACAGACATCATCATCTGTATTGCTGGGTGTTTATTGGTCTAAAGTAGAGAGGGACTCACACTGAATACAAACAACACTGTCAACATGCTCAGGGTGCTACATTGTAGCTATAGGGCTGTGAATCACCTGTGTTGGCTGTCCCTATAAGCACCAATGAAGCACAACATTAGTAGTACTGTAGTCACCCATCTGAATGAGCAAGGCGCCAACTGTGGTGAAAGAACCATTCCAAACAACTCTCAAAATTATTGAAACAGAGCCCACACTGAAGCAACATGCTTTAACACACCTCAGCAGTGTTTTAGTGGGAGAGTATTTAATGATGAACCATTATCACTAGAGTGAATCAGGGAGGAGGAGGAGGAGGAGACCCTCTGAGCTAGTGAAGCATGCAGCGATAATGACAACTCAGGGAGAGAGGGGTTATTTTCAGGTTATTTCAACGTCTTTCCTAGCTACATGTCTGAAATGCCTTTCTCGAACTCTTATCTCCAGTAATTCAATTTGAGTACTTTTATTGCCCACGGTCAAATAGGTGTTACTTGATTGACATTTCTGAAATGCTACTGCTTCTGGAGGGCAGAAGAAGGGAGAAAAATTAAGAGGTAAGGTTGTTGGTGCTGTAGTAGTGGAAAGCCATAGCTCAAAACTAAAATGTAGTTATTTAGCTGCTGCTTCGAGTTGCCTCCATCATGTAGCAGCTCATGTGTCTTTCAGAAGAATTGAGAATGGAATGTGTTTTTTTGTGGGGTATAGGGGCGATTGGGGTGGAGAAAAATAATTGTTAATGTCACAGATGATGCCATGAGTCCTTCTGGCACTTGAACAACAAATGAGTGAAATGGTCATTTGGAGTGGCAGAGATTCGACAGGGAGTGATAAGATAAGATGGAAGCAGGTGGCATCCAGGCAGAGAATCAAATAGAGAACAATTTATCTGATGGGACTCATCCCTGACAGGGACATTGAAAATAGGAAAAATTATTTGACCAACACTCTTAGAAAAATAAGTGGTATTTAGCACCTAAAACGGTTCTTCGGCTGTCCCAATACGAGAACCTTTTGAAGAACCCTTTTTTTTCAGGTAGAACCCTTTTGTGTTCCATGTAAAACCCTTTCCACAGAGGGTTCTACATGGAACCCAAATTAGTTTTACCTGTAACCAAAAAGGTTTCTCCTATGGGGACAGCCGAAAAACCCTTTTGGAACAATTTTTTCAAAGTGTAGGGTTGACGGCCACTTGAATGTATTCTATTCTCTACATATGTGTATCATATAGTGCTAAATGAAAGTCACCATTTAAATTCTCCTAACAGGACTTCTATGTCCCTCATAACAAAGGTTGTCCTGCATCTCGATGTGAAAAACATTATCCGATTCCATATAGCTGGCATAATTGGATAGTTTGGTTAGTGAGAATTTGACTTGCTGTTTTACAGTAGGTTACTATTTGAGTTAATTTAAACCTCAGACACGCCAAGGATACTGACTGCCGAGAGGTACTTAGTACCTCTGCCCAGAGTGTTGGTAGTCAACTTTCTGTTGTTCACCTAGCACAGATCAACCGTCGATCAGCCTCGTTAAAGTACTCCAGACCACAAGTTGGCAGTGGCTTTCTTAAGCGATGTTTGGCTTTTGCCTGCTGTAGATAGCTAATGTTGGCTAACTAGCAAGCTGCGGTAATGTTGTTGCTACTTAACTATAATTTACTTAGCCCTTGTTGATACTAGCCAGATGGCCACATCTAGATTACTAGTGAAGCTAGCAACATTATTAAATCACAATGGATTCGTTTTTTAATTAAGCACCTAGCTAGAGTACCTAGCTAGCTATGTTGTGCTAACTGGCAAATGGCGATTCTAACCGTTTAGCTAACGTTAGCTAGCAAGCGATCTGGTGCTGGCAGCATGCGATAATGGAGAGTGAATTAAATTATTTATTCATCATCATGCTAGATAGCTTGCTTGGTAAAGCATTTAGAGTTGTGTGCATTGTGCTGCACTTACCACCCTATTTGTTTCATATGAAATTTGTGTGACTGCCTGGCTTAGTTAGCAAGCTAACGTTAGCTAGCAAACTAATGAGCAAGTGCACATGATCAAACCTAACAAAAAAATATTATGTTCAATCACAAAACTCCTTAGCTATATGTAAAAGATCTAAATACATGCTATAGATGTATTGTTTTAGTTAGAACAATTCCAAACAAAGTCAAACATTTTAGAGGTGGGACCAAGTCACCATTATTCGAGTCACAAGCAAGTCACAAGGTCAAGTCCAAAGTAGAACGGGTCGAACGGGTCAAGCCTCGAGTCAAGACCAAGTCGTGCATTCTAAGAACAAGTCGAGTCGCACGTTACTTCAAGTCAAGACTCATGAACAGCTTCAATGCACCTTGTCATAGATTCTACAAGTGGACCTAAACCATGACAAGAAAAATGCACCCCACACCATAACATATTATTTGTATCCCTTGTTTACTCAAGTGTTTCCTTTATTTTGGCAGTTATCGGTTGCCTAGAGTCGGGAAGGCCGCAATTTGGCTATCATGCTATCAGTCTGTTTGCATTTGGCACATTTCTAAATACAATCGCAGGGAGAAAACGTACAGTTTGGAAAGCAAATGCCTAATGCTGAAAAGAGAAGACTGATCTGTCTGTAGAACCAATAGACCTTTTTTTTCATAGTAGCTCATCTTGAGATGGGCTATTGCCAAGACAAGCGCATCGGCCATCACCATGAGTACTAGCCTATGGCTTCATCTTAATCATTAGGTGAGTCAGTAGCCTACAGAATATATATTGCCTGCTAATATTGTACAATCTATGTGTCGCTTTATTGGCCTGGGCTATTGTTTGTTTGAATTCAAAACCAGATTGATCTCAGTTTGTCAGTGTCAGAGTAGCCAATAATTTCGGTAATTTGTGTGGTATTGTGGTATCTAAGGAATTTATGACTTTGTTAGCTTTGCAAATGGTAATGTGGTATCTAAGGAATTTATGACTTTGTTAGCTTTGCAAATGGTAATGTGGTATCTAAGGAATTTATGACTTTGTGGGCGTTTGCAAATGGTAGTGTGGTATCTAAGGAATTTATGACTTTGTTAGTGTTTGCAAATGGTAGCTTAGAGAATGTTGATTTGGCCCAGGGAGACATTTGGAGAGCAGTTCTATAGGAGTACCCTAAAACAGAGGAAGTCTGTTGTGTGGAGTGATGGGATTGGTCTGTAGGGGAAACCACCCCTATCTTGGTAAAGATTATAAATACTTGGTGAAGACAAAGGAGGTCAGAACAACATATTCTTTTGGGTCCGCTGTTCTCCAGATGCCTGCAGGTATCTGTAAATCGACGCTGAAATCCTTTTATGAATAAACCTTTATAATCACAGTACAGTGTCAGCGGATCTCCTTGTCCTCCACAGCATGATTAGCAACATGTTTTCAGACACAACAGTATTAAAAAATATTCAGCTAATGTCTATCATGTAAATGACGTAGAATTGCATGAAATGCGTCCGTCCCTGTCCTCTCTCCCTACAATTTGACGTTTGTGCTGCACCCAATCCTATAGCTGTACAGCAAATCAGCAATCTGTGAGTGACAAAACGTTACAAAACCTGGCCAGATAATTTCAAGTAATCAGTCTCAAGTCAAAGTCGAGTCCCGAGTCTTGAGGCTTCGTCTATGTCAAATCTCGAGTATTAAGTCATCAAATTTGTGACTCGAGTCAGACTCGAGTCCACAACTCTAATGATGAAAAGGGGGTGGATTACATTGGGAAAAGTGCCTTATCTTTTCCTTTTTCTTGTCACTCCAGTCGGCTCCCCATGTTGAGATTCGTGCTCTCTGATTGGCTCAAAGTCAAGTTGTCGGCCACTGTTGAGCGGGGCATTCTACATGTACACAGCATGTACATCTTTTGTTCTAGCAAGAGAAGAAATGTCCTCCTACTGAGCTAAGTACCCATCGGCCGTCGGTTTTCTCAATGAGTCTGACCTCTTACAGTACAAATGAGGCCATTACAATTGGGGGGGCAGTTCTGATATCAATTCAGAGTTAAGGTTCATCATCCCCCTACTTCTCTACTCCAGTGTCTGCCTTTGAATCAAAACCCTGAGGAGTTTCAGATTCAGATTAATTCTGAGCCTGGCATCACACTCTCTCATTTGCTTAAGATATAATTATTAATTATGGATCCTCATTCATTATCACAGCGACTCCTTTGAGAATGACACAGAAAGAACTGATAATTGGAATATCTCTAGGTCGTTCCACCAATTTGGTGCCTTTTGAGAATTGATTTCACCTATTTGTAACATTCTGTCATAAAGAGCACGTGTTCAACTTAATAAAAAAACAAGTTTTCTCATCTCAAGAAGTGAAATAAAAAAATATACTATAGTAAGTGCCTATTCAGTGACAAATAAAGTAACAGGGTTGACCATAACACAGTTGACAATTTCATCTTAAATCAGCCACAAATCCCCTTGTGACAGGGGGAATGGTGGATTGTTGTTTGCAACAGGGAGTGGCAATTGAATGCAAGCTTAACCCCCAAAATGTAACTGTAAAGAAAATGTCTAGCCTGTCTATCAATGGGTAACATGGTTAACATTTTATATGCTCGATCCAATCATTTTCCCACCACAAAACACCAGAAAATTGCAAAAACGAGTAGAACCAGCTCACCTGCATTTACCTTATGATTAGATTATTTATTTTGGCAATTTTCTTTTTGAAGGAATAGTTTCACCATATTAAAATGAAAGTTCAGTTCATGTAACACGGTTGACCTTAAAATGTGGGACAGCCATAATTGAATCACTAATCACATTAAATAAATACTAATCTTTGGAAATGACTTTCTCAAAGCAAAAAAATAACTAGGGCTTTACAATGATGGTGAAAATTGTTAAGTGGGATCCCATAGAGGTTAAAGAGATAGTATAATCTCTAGTTAAATCATCTCCATTCCAAAATCTGTATTCCAGTGTATTTTTGTATGATTTCACATAGCTTGAGACAAATCTCATTTTCACCGTAATAATAAATGGTAGCTTTTCCTGAATATTTCCGACTCCATGGCCATATCCTCAAAGGGAAATATCTATTGTATTGCAGAGCCCAGAGCCTGTCCCCTTGATAAGCAGTTCCACAGATAGTGGCCTGGTAGCTTTGATAATGCCACTGCTGACTGGAATCATTGACACAAATCCCAGGCCCTATTTGAAGGTGCAGACCCTCTCGCTACACCCTCATTTTCTCTGAGTTGCAGGTGTCTGCCAACGATACAGTCTCACGAACAGGAACACAGATAAAGTGGATTCTCATGAACTATTACCAGCAGTTTGATTGACCTGTCAGATCAGCATCCCTCTCCTCCTGTTTCTGTCAAATCTAACATGTCTGCATTTCTCTTACCTCTGCAACCATAACAAAAAAACGGTTACACCAGTTATGGTATGGAAAGTATCTATTCTGTCTGTCTTGATAGTACTCATGTGTGCACAGTGTAGGTATAGAGTTACTGGCTACAGTGTATAGAAAATAATCTCCTGTGGCATTGTATCTGATGATTTATTGCAATTGGAGTTCCTGTCAAAAATGTAATAGATATCATATCAAGCAATCTAGATGTGAGGTTAATGCCTGGTTTATTTATGAAAATGTACTACATTTATTTCTGAAGCTGGAAATTTATTTCCTGAGCTAAATAATTCAATTCAATCAAAGTAATATAGGCTGGCATTAGAGAGAGATCATCAGTGTTTATGGATGTTTTCCTCTCTCAGCGAGTGGCATTAGCCATGAAAGAACATCAAACACATCTCCTAAACACTCTTTGATGTGTTTTCACCCCTTCCATGAACCCATCAGACAGTCAGACAGACAGACAGACAACCACCTCTGGAGGGTGCTTCTGAATGATATGGCCACATTTGATACACATGATCCCCTCCAGTCATAGAAGTAAGGCCCAAATGAACCGAGAGAGGATCAATTGAGAGTCCATCAACAGTCCAAACATTTAATTTCAGTAGTAATCCAACCTTGCAGTCCAAACGTCCATGGTCTGCAGGGGGGCATGTGCTCAAGCAAAATGGCTGTTGAGATTACAAGAAGAGGGGAAAGCAGCACAATCTGATGAGTAAAGTATCTTGCAAAACTATTTTGAACTGGAATAGATGCTGCACTTATTAACAATGACCAACACAATTCCTGTCACAATAGAAGATTGTAAGAAATACTGTAGCCTACCATTAATATAGCCAACCCAACTCCATTTGTTGCCACTATCATGTATCCTAGTGGTTTTCAAACTTTTTCACCCGCAACGCCCAAAAAGGAGTGGTAAAAACCTGCGACCCCTGTGCACGCATATGCATGAGTGCACAAGCAAACATGATCGCACAATCGCTGCGCAAAAGTCAACGGTGATGCATTTTCAAAACACAAGATAGACTACAGAAATAAACTGCGTTTTACACCTGCATTTAGAGCTGAAAGTCATTCATGTTAGCAGTCAATATCATGACACTTCTCTGGAGTCCAGAGCAAGCATAATCGCACAGCTTCTTGTAGCGGAGGTTGTAGGATCAGATGGAAAGCATGTTCTGTCTGCATCGCACCATCACTTTGGAGGGCAGCCTGCCTGCAGTGCTCGTTGCCAGCCGGCTAACCCTGTTCTTCCTCACAAATATCGTAATAAATTCCCCAGAATATGTTACAGCTTTATCTCATATTATTGAAGGCAGTGCATTGTTACAGCTGCTTATCTTTAGACATATAGCCAGTAGCCACCCAAACTAGCCCTATCTTAGATATGAAAATTATAAATCAAATCGCCAAGGTAGCCTATTGTTCTGGCAAAGATGAGTCAGTATTAGATTGCTAATCTGCATTTTATATGGATGATAAACAAAGGCCTACTATGTTTTTTTCCAGGTGAAACTGGAGGAAATGAAACAAATTCTTTCTGGTCATGCACGCCCGCCTTTGCGTGCCAATGCTGATGACTGCTCATTGGTCAACAATCAAGATGCACAACTTTTTAGTTCTGAAGCATAGATCAGAACGTAACAACGACTTGCCAGCAGTGGGTTCAGAACAACAACGACAAAAAAAGTATACAACATTTTTTGGGGGGAAATTATACCACCACCGAAAAGGGCACCTTGGAGACTGGAAGGGCAAAGGGGCATGTGCTCTGCACAGGTAGAGCCATATCTGTGCACGTGCCTGATGGTCTGGCTCCTGTAGCTGTGTGGTAGCTAGCCCAGCACCAGGCCCAGCACCAGGCAGCTACATCAGTCTTCATTCTCCCTCCAGTCCTGGTGGTCTCTGCCACATACCCTCCAACCATAAACATCACAGTAAATATGGAACCCCTAGGAGGGCCCAGACGATTGATTTGATGACCTCTGGCAGCAACATGCAGAGCTGTGCTTCCCTGTGCTGCATGGACGTAAAAAAAAAATTGTATGTGTATGTGCTGTTGGCCATTTAGGCTGCTCATCGGCATGAAGCTAGCCAGAGGAAGGGGCCGTGAGGCAGGTGCCGGGCTGTTATCTGCCTACATGCTCTGATTATTTTGGGCTCCAGATTTCTTTCACCCTCCATAGCCATTCTACTTATCCCCAGTGAAACCTGTCTCAAACCCATTTTAATAGAAGCAGAGCCCTTATGGCTACAGGAGAGCGAACACCGTTCTTAGGGTTAATTGTATGTGACAACTATAATACCACACTGCTCCACCGCTGATAGACAAAGGGTCTCCCCCTCTCGCGCTCTCTCTCACTCTCTCACTCACACACACACACACACACACACACACACACACACACACACACACACACACACACACACACACACACACACACACACACACACACACACACACACACACACACACACACACACACACACACACACACACATAATAACATTGCTGTACATAGTCAGAGAAGAGATAGCAAATGCAGATGCCTACCTGGGGAGAAGTAATAGGATCCTGCATGGTCTCAGACCCTAATCTAATCTCCCTCACACACATGCACCCGGACACACACATACACATGCATATTAATAGTATTGCTACCTTTCATGAGTCACAATCAACCTGATAATCAAAGTATTTCAGGGCTGTCTTGAACACACCATGGTAAACCGGCTTGATATCTCCATAGGATTAGCATGTGACTGACTTGTAAATTATTAAAGTAAACATTCAGATCAATAAACAGAAATTAATAAAACCAGCCTAAACATCGCCAAAACTTATTCTCTCCAATCCCCCCATTTTTCATCCTCAGTTGAATTTACATGAAAATAATTGCAGGGTTGAAATTTTCCTCTGGCTATGGATAATAAGTTAAAGAAATCAGAGAGAAGCACTAAGGTGGTGGAGATTGTGGGTTGTGTTTTCTTTTTCAAGGGGAGCTTCATCTCTCTGGTACAGCCAATTGATGTCCTAATTGCCTGTCCTAGACACATAAACTAAAAAATATCCCCAACATAGAATCTCACTGGTGAATTAGTTTAGCATAACCAGGAGCTATATAGAGCTTGAGCGTGAATAAGAAAATATCTCGTGGAAAAACAAGACACACACCAGTCTCAACAGGGGAAACCCATATACAGTGCAGTAATGAGTTGGTAAGGGTTTACTGTGCATCTTCAAAACGTCACTCTAGACAACAGCTACAGTTGAAGTCGGAAGTTTACATACACTTAGGTTGGAGTCATTAAAACTCGTTTTTCAACCACTCCACATATTTCTTGTTAACAAACTATAGTTTAGGCAAGTCGGTTAAAACATCTACTTTCTGCATGATACAAGTAATTTTTCCAACAATTGTTTACAGACAGATTATTTCACTTATAATTCACTGTATCACAATTCCAGTGGGTCAGAAGTTTACATACACTAAGTTGACTGTGCCTTTAAACAGCTTGGAAAATTCCAGAAAATAATGTCATGGCTTTAGAAGCTTCTGATAGGCTAATTAACATCATTTGAGTCCGTTGGAGCTGTACCTGTGGATGTATTTCAAGGCCTACCTTCGAACTCAATGACTCTTTGCTTGACATAATTGGAAAATCAAAAGAAATCAGCGAAGACCTCAGAAAAAAAATTGTAGACCTCCACAAGTATGGTTCATCCTTGGGAGCAATTTCCAAATGGCTGAAGGTACCACGTTCATCTGTACAAACAATAGTGCGCAAGTATAAACACCATGGGACCACGCAGCCATCATACCGCTCAGGAAGGAGATGCGTTCTGTCTCCTAGAGATGAACGTACTTCGGTGCGAAAAGTGCAAAAATATCGTACTTTTTGGAGAAATGTCCTCTGGTCTGATGAAACAAAAATAGAACTGTTTGGTCATAATAACCATCGTTATGTTTGGAGGAAAAAGGGGGTTGCTTGCAAGCCGAAGAACACCATCCCAACCATGAAGCACGGGGGTGGCAGCATCATGCTGTGGGGGTGCTTTGCTGCAGGAGGGACTGGTGCACTTCACAAAATAGATGGCATCATGAGGAAGGAAAAAGTATGTGGATATATTGAAGCAACATCTCAAGACATCAGTCAGGAAGTTAAAGCTTGGTCGCAAATGGTCTTCCAAATGGACAATGACCCCAAGCATACTTCCAAAGTTGTGGCAAAATGGCTTAAGGACAACAAAGTCAAGGTATTGGAGTGGCCATCACAAAGCCCTGACCTCAATCCTATAGAACATTTGTGGGCAGAACTGAAACAGTGTGTGCGAGCAAGGAGGCCTACAAACCTGACTCAGTTACACCAGCTCTGTCAGGAAGCTTGTGGAAGGCTACCCGAAACGTTTGACCCAAGTTAAACAATTTAAAGGCAATGCTACCAAATTCTAATTGAGTGTATGTACACTTCTGACCCACTGGGAATGTGATGAAAGAAATAAAAGCTGAAATAAATCATTCTCTCTACTATTATTCGGACATTTCACATTCTTAACATAAAGTGGTTATCCTAACTGACCTAAAACAGGGAATTTTTACTATGATTAAATGTCAGAAATTGTGAAAAACTGAGTTTAAATGTATTGGGCTAAGGTGTATGTAAACTTTCGACGTCAACTGTATATACAGGGGCTATTCAGGGACTGTTTCAGACTTTGGACACCAAACTCTCTGGCTAATCACTGACAGTAATTGGTCATTAATTACCAGGAAGTACAGAAAAACAGCAGTTATTTGGCCTTGGAGGCCTGGAATTGTATAGCCCTGTTCAAGACTAGAGTAAAGGTAACGAGGGTTGTAGCTGTCCATTGTCTCAACACTGGCTATTGTCAAGGTATTAGAAGGGAATGGTAGTGCTAATCATTTGATGAGACATAACCTTTTGCTGCCCTTGGTGACTACTGCTCCCTGTGTGTAACCCTCCCATTAGCAGCAGTACTGTTTCCCTGAGCCTTGGTGACAGAGAGAGAGAGAAGGTAATTACAGAAAATAATATTATTAATTACCTCCTGCGCTAGTGCTCTGGCTGGGAAGGAACTGGGAGCATATGAGTTAGAGAGGGCAGGACACCATTATGCTGGAGTTAAGTGATGCAACCTCTGATATCTCAGAGAGAGTAGAGAAAACTTCACATTCATCATGTGACCCACTGTAAAAAAATAATATATAACAGAAAATCTAACTCTCCCTCTGTAAAGTGTGTCTGTCTCTCTTAATTCCCTGTGGGACATACTGCCACAAGCACATGCATAAATCTACAGTGCCCCATGCTTTGTCGGTACTGTCGCCTATACTGGGATAAAACATAGAGAGAAATAAGTCAAACGTGTAGCCTGAGCTGCTGTATTATTAGGAGTTCATAGGAATGTGCTCTCTGTCATTTAATGAGAGGATCCTTTCAGAATGGGTTTGTAGTGACAGCTTAATTTAATTTCTGGGAAGGTAATAAATTATATATCATATCAACACACACACACACACCTCATTCTTCCCTTTGAATCCCTGCGTCCTGGAATTGTAATGTCTCTCACAGGGACGTGTGTGTATTTGTATTTGTATTTATTATGGATCCCCATTAGATGCTGCCAAGGCAGCAGCTACTCTTCCTGGGGTCCAGCAAAATAAAGACATTACATACATTCACAACAGATTTCACAACATATCTACAATACAAAATCCATGTGTACATGTGTGGATTGTACGTATGTTATAATGTGTTTGTAGGCATGTGTACAGTGAGGGGAAAAAAGTATTTGATCCCCTGCTGATTTTGTATGTTTGCCCACTGACAAAGGAATGATCAGTCTATAATTTTAATGGTAGGTTTATTTGAACAGTGAGAGACAGAATAACAACAAAAAAATCCAGAAAAACGCATGTCAAAAATTTTATAAATTGATGTGCATTTTAATGACGGATATAAGTATTTGACCCCCTCTGAATCAGAAAGATTTATGGCTCCCAGGTGTCTTTTATACAGGTAACGAGCTGAGATTAGGAGCACACTCTTAAAGGGAGTGCTCCTAATCTCAGTTTGTTACCTGTATAAAAGACACCTGTCAACAGAAGCAATCAATCAATCAGATTCCAAACTCTCCACCATGGCCAAGACCAAAGAGCTCTCCAAGGATGTCAGGGACAAGATTGTAGACCTACACAAGGCTGGAATGGGCTACAAGACCATCGCCAAGCACCTTGGTGAGAAGGTGACAACAGTTGGTGCGATTATTCGCAAATGGAAAAAACACAAAAGAACTGTCAATCTCCCTCGGCCTGGGGCTCTATGCAAGATCTCACCTTGTGGAGTTGCAATGATCATGAGAACGGTGAGGAATCAGCCCAGAACTACACGGGATAATCTTGTCAATGATCTCAAGGCAGCTGGGACCATAGTCACCAAGAAAACAATTGGTAACACATTACGTCGTGAAGGACTGAAATCCTGCAGCGCCCGCAAGGTCCCCCTGCTCAAGAAAGCACATATACATGCCCGTCTGAAGTTTGCCAATGAACATCTGAATGATTCAGAGGAGAACTGGGTGAAAGTGTTGTGGTCAGATGAGACCAAAATGGAGCTCTTTGGCATCAACTCAACTCGCGGTGTTTGGAGGAGGAGGAATGCTGCCTATGACCCTTAGAACACCATCCCCACCGTCAAACATTGAGGTGGAAACATTATGCTTTGGGGGTGTTTTTCTGATAAGGGAACAGGACAACTTCACCACATCAAAGGGACGATGGACGGGGCCATGTACCGTCAAATCTTGGGTGAGAACCTCCTTCCCTCAGCCAGGGCATTGAAAATGGGTCGTGGATGGGTATTCCAGCTTGACAATGACCCAAAACACACGGCCAAGGCAACAAATGAGTGGCTCAAGAAGAAGCACATTAAGGTCCTGGAGTGGCCTAGCCAGTCTCCAGACCTTAATCCCATAGAAAATCTGTGGAGGGAGCTGAAGTTTCGAGTTGCCGAATGTCAGCCTCGAAACCTTAATGACTTGGAGAAGATCTGCAAAGAGGAGTGGGACGAAATTCCTCCTGAGATGTGTGCAAACCTGGTGGCCAACTACAAGAAACGTCTGACCTCAAAACAAGGGTTTTGCCACCAATTACTAAGTCATGTTTTGCAGAGGGGTCAAATACTTATTTCCCTCATTAAAATGCAAATCAATTTTTAACATTTTTGACATGTGTTTTTCTGGATTTTTATGTTTTTATTCTGTCTCTCACTGTTCAAATAAACCTACCATTAAAATTATAGACTGATCATTTATTTTTCAGTGGGCAAACGTACAAAATCAGCAGGGGATTAAATACTTTTTTCCCTCACTGTATGTGCCTATGTTTGTGTTGCTTCAAAGTCCTCTCTGTTCCATAAGTTGTATTTTTATCTGTTTTTTAAATCAAATTTTACCGCTTGCATGAATTATTTGATGTGGAATAGAGATCCATGTAGTCATGGCTCTATGTAATACTGTGCACCTCCCATAGTCTGTTCTGGATTTGGGGATTGTGAAGAGACGTCTGGTGGTATGTCTTGTGGGGTATGCATGGGTGTCCGAGCTGTATGCCAGTAGTTAAAACAGACAAATCGGTGCATTCAACATGTCAATACCTCCCTAAGCACACAGCCAAGACAATGCAGGAGTGGCTTCGGGACAAGTCTCTGAATGTCCTTGACTGGCCCAGGCAGAGCTCGGACTTGAACCTGAAGGAACACCTCTGGAGATACCTGAAAATAGCTGTGCAGCGACGCTACCCATCCAAACTGACAGAGTATCACGTTTCAGGAGAAGACCCAGATGCAGACAGTGTCAAAGTAACAAAAGTAACAGTAACAAAAGTAACAAAAACAGGGGGCAGGCAAATGACAGGTCAAGGGCAGACAGAGGTCAGTAATCCAGATCAGAGTCCAAAAGGTACAGAATGGCAGGCAGTCTCAGGGTCAGGGCAGGTAGAGGTCAATAATCCAGGGTGGTGTGACAAGGTACAGAATGGCAGGCGGCTCATGGCAGGCAGAATGGTCAAAACTGGGAAAACTAGAAAACAGAAACTTGAGAATGACAGGAGCAAGGGGAAAAACGCTGATAGGCTTGACGAAACAAAAAGAACTGGCAACAGACAAACAGAGAACACAGGTATAAATAAAGTGGGGATAATGGGGAAGATGGGCAACACCTAGAGGGGGGTGGAGACAATCACAAAGACAGGCAAAACAGATCTGCGTGTGACACAGAGCTTGAGAGGATCTGCAGAGAAGAATGGAAGAAACTCCACAAATACAGGTGTGCCAAGCTTGTAGCGTCATATCCAAGAAGACTCAAGGCTGTAATCGCTGCCAAAGGTACTTCAACAAAGTACTGAGTAAAGGGTCTGAATACTAATGTAAATGTAATGTTTCATTTTTTTTTTTTTTTTATAAATCCTAATAACCTGTTTTTGCTTTGTTATTATCGGGTATTGTGTGTAGATATATGAGGGGGAAAAAATATTTAATCCATTTGAGAATAAGGCTGTAATATAACAAAATGTGGAAACATGTCAAGGGGTCTGAATACTTTCCGAATGCACTGTAAGTTTTTCCATTAACAGATGATGATCGATAATGTCAAAAACCACACTGAAGTCTAACAAAACAGCCCCTACAATCTTTTTATCATCAATTTCTCTCAGCCAATCATCAGTCATTTGTGTAAGTGTTGTGCTTGTTGAATGTCCTTCCCGGTGGCTTGTGATTGTTAATAGAAAACAATAATATTTTCACCTTTTCCATACTTACTTAATGGAATTCAAAATGACAGTGCTTGTCTTTCATAATTTGGTCAGATATACTTGGATGTGTAGTGTCAGCATTTGTTGCTGGCATGTCATGCCTAAGTTTGCTAATCTTGCCAATGAAAAAATAATGAAAGTAGTTGGTAATATCAGTGTGTTTTGTGATGAATGAGACAACTGATTCAATGATCGATGGAGCGGAGTTTGCGTTTTTGCCCCAAATTTCATTTCAGGTGCTCCAAAGCTATTTACTATCGTTCTTTATGTCATTTATCTTTGTTTCATAGTGTAGTTTCTTCTTCTTTTTATTCAGTTTAGTCACATGATTTCTCAATTTGTAGCCAGACCTATTTGCCATTTATTTTGCCTCATCCCTCTCAACCATATAATTTTTCAATTCCTCATCAATCCACGGGGATTTAACAGTTTTTACAGTCATTTTCTTAATGGGTGCATGTTTACTAGTAACTTGGATAAGCAATTTCATGAATGTGTCAAGTGCAGCATCTGGTTGCTCCTCATTACACACCACGTACCAACAAATATTATTTACATCAACAACATAGGAATCGCTACAAAACTTATTGTATGACCTCTTATACACTATATTAGGCCCAGCCTTTGGAACTTTGGTTTTCATAGATATGGCTACTATATTGTGATCACTACATCCGATGGATTTGGATACTGCTTTCAAACACATTTCTGCAGCATTAGTAAAGATGTGATCAATACATGTTGATGATTTCATTCCGGTGCTGTTTGTAACTACCCTGGTAGGTAGGTTGATTGATAACCTGAACCATTTGTTTTTAATGAAACCTCCCTCACATGTCAGGCTCATACACTCTTAGAAAAAAGGTGCTTTTGGGTTCCATATAGAACCTTTTCCACAGAGGGTTCTACAGTGGCTTGCGAAAGTATTCACCCCCCCTTGGCATTTTTCCTATTTTGTTGCCTTACAACCTGGAATTAAAATGGATTTTTTGGGGGTTTGTATCATTTGATTTACACAACATGCCTACCACTTTGAAGAAGCACAATTTTTTTGGGGTGTGAAACAAACAAGAAATAAGACAAAAAAATATGAAAACTTGAGCGTGCATAACTATTCACATTTTTGAATAATGGATTTAATGGTGCTCCGTGGGATGTTCAAAGTTTCTGATATTTTTTTATAACCCAACCCTGATCTGTACTTCTCCAGAACTTTGTCCCTGACCTGTTTTGAGTGCTCCTTGGTCTTCATGGTGCCACTTGCTTAGTGGTGTTGCAGACTCTGGGGCCTTTCAGAACAGGTGTATATATACTGAGATCATGTGACAGATCATGTGACACTTAGATTGCACACAGGTGGACTTTATTTAAGTAATTATGTGACTTCTGAAGGTAATTGGTTGCACCAGATCTTATTTAGGGCAAAGCAAAGGGGGTGAATACATGTGCACGCAACACTTTTCCGTTATTTATTTTTTAGAATTTCTTGAAACAAGTTATTTGTTTCATTTCAATTCACCAATTTGCACTATTTTGTGTATGCCCATTACATAAAATCCAAATAAAAATCCATTTAAATTACAGGTTGTAATGCAACAAAATAGGAAAAAAGACAAGTGGGATGAATACTTTTGCAAGGCACTGTACCTGGAACCAAAAAGGGTTCTGCCTGGAACCAAAAAGGGTTCATCAAAGGGTTCTCCTATGGGGACAGCTGAAAAACCCTTTTGGAACCCTTTTTTCTAAGAGTGTACAGCAGTTTAGAGAGAGCTCCCTTTGCCTGGGTGTGAAAGCCCTTCTTATCCACTGTGTGGAGACGATAAAACAGCTATTCTTGTAATGCCATCAGCTCTGTATTGTGTTGCAGCCATTGTGTTCTCCTCCCACTCATGCATCTGATACAGCCTGAATAGATCCTTCATTCACTCTCAGTCAATCTGACTCAATCATTTGGGATTAAAACTAATCAGCAGAACCATGTAAAGTATGTCATAGCAGCACAGGTGGAAAACATAATGAAAACAGAGTTTCCCATTGACTCTGAATGCAGTATAGTGAACAGAGAATGGTTGGTTAGATTGATCATGATGAAGATTGAGTATCTCTAAACCTGGTCAATGAATGCAGAGTGGGAGGCTGAGGGACACAGAGCACTCAGTAGAAAATAAACACTGTGTCCCTGCTTAACTTTCATTCCTCCTATCTAACAAGAAAGTGAGAGTTATTGAGAAGGGAATAGTTTCACAGTCCAACGTAGTTTAATCTGTTTCAATTGAAGAACTAGAACCTCATTTAAATAATTTGCTCCCAAATTAGAAATGTTATGTGCTCAAGGCATTCAATTACTAGTAACAGATACAAGGTGAAATTAATTTTAGTGTTACGAAGATAATCCTGAGATTAATTGTAAGCTTTTAATGAAATTTCAACCTTACCAAATTTCAGCTGTTTATGCTTTCATGTATCAGACTTGGGATAACTTTAGTTTTAACTATACTTTGTGGAAATAAACTATTTTTGTTCCAGGGGAATAAATAGTTATTTTGGAAGTGACTACAACTATTTGAATACAGATCCCCAAAAATGACTACTTTTTAAAACTATTTCAATACAGATCTCAGAAAGTGACTACTTTTTAAAAGCTATTTGAATACAGATCTGAGAAAGCAAGTACTTAAAAAAATATTTGAATACAGATCTCAGGAAGTTACTACTTTTCTGAAACTATTGGATTGGCTGCCTTCAACTAATGGAACTTGATACTGAAGATAGAAATAGAATGAATATATCACAAAATTGCCTATACTATTCCAATTATCTAATTGTTCAGATAAGTATAAATACGTTTTGACGCTCAACTACTGTATGACTCTTTCAACATGCCACTGAAAAGGTCAAAGGCTGCAGTAAATGTAATGATAGCTGAAAAAACTGCAGAATAGATCAAAGCCATTTGCAAACAGCAAGTTGGATGCTTAGCAAAAAGAACTTCGAACCTCTTTGTCCACCTTAGAGTAAGTGTTCTTGTTTCAAACACACACTATACCATCTTTAAAGGAATAGTTTACTCAGAATACAAACTGACATGATTTTCTACCGACCTGGCTGTAGTTGATTCAAAAAGGCAGTTTTGGGATATTTTGTTTGCTTTGGACTCTTAATAGCCATATTTTGTTACTGTTAGCATTCTCAGTAACATTAAACTGTTTTTGTGCCTGTGTAATAAGACTAACATTTTATTAGCATGTTGTTACATAATACTTTGGTAATTGCATTTTAATTACATAGCAATGAGCTGAGAGTTTTTGTAACTACTGTACACAAGAGGAATAGTGACTGTTCCTTATTCCACTTATGTAATAACTCCATTATTATGCAATTATAAAGCAATTTTCAAAGTCTAATGTAACAACAATGTTGCTATTGTAATGATCACAAAGTTACTATACATGTATAAGAACTTGATGTCAAGGTATTATCTTATGTCGCATTCATTATGAAAATAAATGTGTTAAATATATTTGTCAGTCATTTTGAAGCTGCAAAAGTGGTCTACTCTAATGTAGAGGTGATTCCATTTCCCTCATGTATTTAATTCTAAGCTATAGGCTATATTAAGATTAATATCTAAGAGCCCTCCTAACCATGTGCTTATGATAATATATTTATACTAATTCGACTAATTGTTGTAGTTTTTGGTTCTTCATCAAATATTTGGCAAAACATATTTGTTTATTTTTTTTCTCCAAATAATTTGCATAATATATTCAAAGACCTTCAAATGTTATTTGGTTTTCTGAGAACTGTATTGGGATTTTAAAGAAAATAGTTGCCTTTTAGTTGAATCTCTATATAAACTATATTCGACTACCTCGAGTATTTGGAAAGTTCATATTTTCGAATAAACTACAAAACACTTTTCTGCCCAGGTCTGTTACGTACTGTCGCTCTGGCTCTATATAAACTCTTGGTCTTGGGAAACGAAATAAAACATGCATCATTAACGTGTACTTGGTGTGATCTTTCTCGTCTGTAATTTGACAAATAAATAGAAACATGTTTTTCATCAAAGAACTCAAATGCACAAATTAAATGTGTGAAGTGTGGCTTTTTTCCTTGGCGTTAAATTGTTTTTTGGGAAATGACATTTAGCAAAGTGAAAGGAAGGATGGTTATCAGCACAACAAGCTCTGCAGGATGTAAAGACAGCCTGCGGGACATTTGTTCCGACGCTAGCTTGTCCTTTTAATCAAAGTTGTTTTATCACAGGAAGTAGAGATAAAACAAGCATGTTTTCTGACTTTATTGTCTGTTCTGTTGCATAATTCAAGCATTGAGAAATATCTTAATGAGATTTCTCCTCATTGTCAGGCTCGTCCTGAGTTAAATTAGGGATCCATCTGCAGCAGAGAGATAGAGCTGTGCCTCATCTCCAAGGAAGGCCACAGGGGTCCTCCTATACAGGAAGGAAACAACTACAGGGAAGAGACTTTCTAAGGAAGTCAAAATCACCAGTTTTCTTGTCTGTTTTAGGCAAATCCGTTTATTGTTAGAATACTATTAGCATATCTATTATTGAGAAATTACCATTATTGAGAAAACACCATAAACAGTTCTGTCACATCACCTCTGTTTTTATTCATGCTGGAAAAGTGATAATCTAACCCGAAGACATATCAAAAAGAACCCCATATGCTGTTCATAAAACTGTTGTCCCTGCCTGTTAAGTTGATTGTCCAAGACAAGTCTCAAGCATGATATCAGAGATCAGTCTCAAGTCTTTGCAGATGATTCAAAGTCTTGCGTCCCCTATCTTTGATTGGCAGAATGTTTGTGCAGAGCTATACTGTATATACCATTACAATGCTCCGGCCTATCTGTTTCATAAAATTAGTGACAGTTTTCTTTCCAACACTTGGTAAAGCAGAGTGCGGAACGTTCTCCATGTGAGCTAATTAAATGTTGTTTATTTTCCTCCTCCGTCTAATAAACGTCACTCGCTCTTTTTAATGGCTTGGAAACAGAGCATGATTAAAATTAAGCCCCTCAGGGTGACCAAACTTGAAGCAGAGCTACCACTTCCATCCAGGCAGTTCATCATGTGAAATGGATATGGCAACAAACAAACACCCAGAAAATACATCCTGGATGGCTGTGATGGACATACCAATGGGGACAATTTTTTAATTTTTTTTAAATGAAAGACATATCTAAGATGTAATGTAACATTTCATAATGATCATGTAATAATGAGATATATGAAAATGTATTTATGGGTGTAAAAAATATCCAACCCTAGTCATAATTGTTACTCACTCATCATTTACAATATGGGTTACAGACAGTACATAATATCAATAGGCCTATCCATAAAAAAATCTAAATTCAACTTCATCACAGCTCATATTTATTGAACCTCTGCTACTACTGGAAAGTATTCTCCAGACAAAGCGAGATTGATCTGTCATTGGTACAGGAGTGATAAGCGAGAAGCCTCCCTCAGACCCACATTCATGACAAAAGCTTTCAAGGATGTCGTCTGCTAGTTCAACAAAATACTGTGTGTGTGAGAAATTGAATTAGTTGGAAAGGGAGTTCTGAGAAGAGCTGCCAGTCAGAGCTCTGATAAGCACACAGGAGAATATGGATCCGTTATCAGTTGTGTTCCAACTCCTTAATGAAATGGAAGAGGATGAGAGGGCAGAACTTCAAGAGCTGCCTCAAGTGTCTAAGTATTTAGATATCTGTCAAACTTTATATATTTTTTTGGACCTTAACTTCCATTAGTAAGGGCATGGATGTCATTTCGTTTGGTTCGCTGGTGTGAACTATGAAGGTGAGTTAACATTGGCAGTGTAAATAGGTAGATTTGAATCCTAATCAAGGTTAGTATTAAGCAGCAGAAAATCAAACAACAATCAATCTCCTACCTTACCGTCCACGGTGCTATCCTGTATCTCCTCTAACTATTGCCTTATGTCAAGTTCATGATTGGGTGAGTTTTTTTCTCTGAACTGACATTGTCAATAGCACGCACTCCCCATAGGCAAAATAAAATCTTGATGGAAACGACTCGGTGATGAAAAGCTTTAACTTGTTATGAAGTAAGGTGGCAGGTAGCTTAGTGGTTAAGAGCGTTGTGCCAGTAACTGAAAGGTTGCAGGTTCTAATCCCCGAGCCGACTTGGTGAAAATTCTGTTGATGTGCTCTTGAGCAAGGCACTTAACCCTAATTGCTCATGTAAGTCGCTCTGGATAAGAGCGTCTGCTAAATGACTAAAATGTAATGTAAAATCACAGGAACTTTGAATGATCTCCCCTTTCTAACATGCAGTTCAAGCTAGAGTTGTGTGTGTGGTGACACAGTCCAAGCAGTAGAGAGGAGTAGATTATACAACCAATATAATGATAACATTTTTATCATGAAGTCTTCCTCATTAAAATTTACTTCATAGAATGTGTTCACCTGGGAAGAAAGTGGATGGTACCTGACAGTCCTTAGAGAATGCAGGAATTAGAGAGGAGCACAGGGCAGGATCCTGACCGGCACACTTAGTGATGGTGATTCTAAAAGCAGTTCAGATTCAAACATGAGCCTGGGAAGGCTCTGTCCATGATTCTGATATAATTAGTGGCTCTGGTGGTGCTGAAAAGAAAGCTTTGAAGCTATGTGCTACCCGTATTTACTGCACACATGCACAAGCGCACACACACTTCATGCTGTGAAATATAAACCAGCAGGAGTTGCTATTAATCAGCAGCATTTTCCATCTGTAATTTCAGGCTTGCATAAATGGTTGGAGTCAGATATTTTGAATTTAATCAGGAAACAAAGGTTATACATACACCATGAAAATAATACAAGCAGCACTGCTGCAGCGTTCAGCTAACCTTTTCTAATATGCATCCATTTCCTTTCAGGAAATAGTTGTCATTACAACTTCCCGTGAATTAATCAAGTGCAGTCAAATGATCTATTGTGTTCCTCTGTTTACGCACATTCAGAACAGAACAGCAGGTATGGAACAAGTGATGGAACACAGAGAATAAGGGTAATTCCACGATAACGGAATAACGCTGAGACTGTTTTTGTAAACATTTTTGTGGAAATTGTTAAAAGTAGTCCTTGTGCATAGAGTTATATGGTTTGTTCAACTTTGAAATAAATGGTTTTTGTTTGGTATACATTATAAAGTGAAAATCTGAGTCTCAGCGTAGTTCCGTTACCATGGAATTTCCAGGTAATTTCCAATTGTCCAGGAGACATTTTAAATCACTGTGCAGGAACAAATGTCAGACATCTACAGAACCATGCAGAGTGAACTATGTAAAAGCATTACATTGTTTTATACAAATAAAAATACAGTAATTTTAGAGTTTTATTACCTAAACTTACCTAATTCAATTAAGTACATACAGGATGGACCTATGTATTAGCATAATTAAACTATTCAGATTGCATTATTTTCATAATCATATGATAATCAACTCTCTAAATATCAGTGGATTATAGTATTTCTGTATAATTAAGCCCCCAAGGAACTGTTTGAGGTCCAGTCACTCACCTCAGCCAGAGGAAAGAAACCCAAGTGGTTTGGCAGGGTTGCTCTCATAGTTACAGGACAAATGTCCACTGATTCTGTCCTCTGGTCCTGCCGCTTTGCAGGGTTCACAGGAATACCTGGTGGGCCTGCCCTGAGGTGATGTGAGGGCAGGGGGCAGCACCGTACTGACTCTCCTGGCCGGGAGCCACTGGTAATGTGGGAAAGACAAACAGAGGGGTTGAAAAGGTGCTGATGGGACATAAAATAGTCATTTGGATGAGGAAAGGAAAGGGAATTGGGAATAGCATTTTTAAATCTACATTCAAATGAGAAAATCTCTATAACACGGTGTAGGCTATTCGGGGGTGATATGTGTGTATGTGTGTGTTTGCGTGCGAGCATGTGTTTGTACACATGCATGTGTATACACTCTCTCTGTGGTGGATTCTTCTCTGTGTGTTTACGTGAGTCTAACTCTGGGCTGGCTGGAGCCTCCTGATAAGGACCACTGTGTGTTCTGTAGTTTAGTGGGGTGTGTATGCTCCACTGTATCCCATTTTTATGTGTTATCAAGAGGGTCCCGGTGAGCTCCTAGGGCCTGGCTCTCCATTCCCAGTAATGATGGGGGACTAATTACTGATCACATGCTGAATGATCCCTTATTTTACCCTCTGCCTCCTCACTTCATCCCTCCTCACCCCATCTCTCCTCACCCCATCTCTCCTCACCCCATCTCTCCTCACCCCATCCCTCCTCACCGCATCTCTCCTCATTCCATCTCTCCTCATTCCATCTCTCCTCATCCCATCCCTCCTCACTCCATCCCTCCTCACCCCATCCCTCCTCATCCCATCCCTCCTCACTCCATCCCTCCTCACCCCATCCCTCCTCCTCCTCCCATCTCTCCTCATCCCATCCCTCCTCACTCCATCCCTCCTCATCCCATTCCTCCTCACTCCATCCCTCCTCACCCCATCCCTCCTCACCCCATCCCTCCTCACACAAACCCTCCTGGTCGAGGCCTTGAAGTAGGTTTCATCTCCATGGTGACAGAACTCAATGCCGCCATGGCATAGCTGTGTCCATTAATTATAATTTACCTATAAACCACATTCCGCGAGCAGGAGGAAACAGATGCAAAGTGTTTTTGACATTGTAAGGAAGCCCATGACTGAACATATTGCTTTAAGTTCCCCAGTGGGAGGGATACGGTAGAAGTGCATCAGCATGTCTATCTCCCAGTGGAACACTTGGAAAAGCCCCCAAGTGTTCCAAGAGAGATGAGAATAAACCCTGAGAGTGCTTCAGCTCTCATTCTCCTTATCCCACATCATCTGCTTAGCTCTTCTCCAAAAATATTATCCTGGAATACATCCCTGGACTCTGAAACGTTCCTTATCAAACCAGAGAGGGTCCAGCTTGAGATACTGTAGCACAGTGTTGAACAACGCACATACAATACATAATACTTACAGATAAATGGAGAGAGAGAGAGAGAGAGAGAGAGAGAGAGAGAGAGAGAGAGAGAGAGAGAGAGAGAGAGAGAGAGAGAGAGAGAGAGAGAGAGAGAGAGAGAGAGAGAGAGAGAGAGAGAGAGAGAGAGAGAGAGAGAGAGAGAGAGAGAGAGAGAGAGAGAGAGAGAGAGAGAGAGAGAGAGAGAGAGAGAGAGAGAGAGAGGCTGTGTCTGTCTTCCCTGACCTTGCGCTCTCATCAGACATCCCTCCTCCACCTTTGTACTGAGGGCAAACATTGTGCCAAGCCAGATATACAATGGCACTTTGTCAGATCAGATAATTGATTAATTGGCCCAAACCAGGGCCATTCATTAGACCCCCTCCCTCCCCCATCTCTCTTCTCTGTGCCCCCAGCCTGTTCTCTGTTTACTGCTTCCCCTCACCTCCCTTCATTTATCACTGCAGGATGATCCCCTGTTTTAAATGAAAGTGATGAAGATGACTGCAGGCCCACTGTGGACACAGCAGGACCCTCCAGGCTAAAGTGTCCCAATCAATCACAGGCCTATCTGGGACAAGCTGCTCCAAAGATATCAGAGGGGATATCGGACACTCTTCTACTGCTATAGACACAAAACAAACAAGCATGGAATATGATATGAACATGTACCAACATCTGATGGACAGGCAAAAACACACAAAAACACAAAGACACACAATAGTCATCTTTCATATACTATGCAAACACCACACCACATTATAGCGTATTAGGTTGGTTGCCACTAGGCACTGTGATAAACTGGACCTGGATAGACATTATAGAAATGCAACACAGCAAGAATAAAGTTATAGAGTGCTCAGTAGTACCAAACCAAAATACAAAGCCAGTGCCATACATAGACATACACTGTGATTTATGGGTGATTTATGGGTCTGGGGGGAATGTTCAACAGTATAAAGCATCTTTGCTAGACCAGTCAGAAGCTTGTCACCCAGAGGAAGAGCACTTGAGCACTGTGGAACAATGCTACTAATTTATATCACCAAGAGGACCATTAATGGAAACAGGTTGTGGGCTTAGTTAACCAATTAATCCCTTCAACAATTAATAATGCTAGATTTTGAAAATAATGTTATTGTTTTTGCATTGCCCTGAGTTTGCAATCTTTAATCACACACACTAAATGGAGACATTGCAACCCACTATCACAAATGTGCAATAGACAGAAATTACATATGTAAAGGTCAGAGGAAAGAAACCCAAGTGGTTTGGCAGGGTTGCTCTCATAGTTACAGGAGAAATGTCCACTGATTCTGTCCTCTGACCCTGCCGCTTTGCGGGGTTCACAGGTATAGATAAGAACATTATTAAAATATCGGAGAGTAAACAGAGTGCTCCATTGTTGAGATTTATGCCCAGACTAGAGTGCCTTTCAAGCTAAACAGCCTTGAGTCGAGTGGTGTTTCTTGTGAGGCCTTCCTTTATTATATATTTGCACATATTAAAAAAAGAAGACATGCAGACATTAAATACTGTAACTTCATAATTTCCAGTCTAAATTGAAAGGCAGGTGTATCATTCCAGTCTCCCTGCCTGAGCTCTGTACATCTCGTGAGGAGAGCAGCCATGTCTTCTTATCTTATTAACCGTAGTTTAGCAGAGGGCTCTGGCACTTTAGACAACAACAATAGTAGCGAGGAGCGGCTGTGGAGGGAAAAAGGCTCTTTCTTAGTACCATCCCTGTGGACCTGCCGTCTAATGAAACAATGTCAAAGTCCACTGAACAGAGCTGCCAGAGGAGAGGAAAGCTTCACAGGAGAGCCTCAGAACCCACACAAAGACACCCCCCTGACACTTAAATTATTATTTCATTTTGGGAGGAAAACCTGTCTAAACACACAACTGAAGTCAGGCAAGTCGCCTAGCTCTTGACAGCGTTTGAAATTTGCCTTAAGAAGAATTTACCTTAAGAGGTATGAGTACCACATTTCTTGTTCTACAAACACAACTAAATGTATGGTATAATGTATTCTGTTATTATGATCTAAAGTAATTTAATGGACACCATTGAATAGAAACTGCTTACAGATTAAGGATTGTTTGTGCAGCTCCCTGTTGTGCAATAGTTTGATTATGTTGAGCAATTTGTTGCCTCACTTTTACAATATAGTTCCATTTACAGGCGACTAGGGAAAAACACCAAACAATGCCTTTCCAATTCTCTTGGGGCAGTGTGACAGGATAACATGCTACCTAGCTCTCCAGTGCAGTGCTCTGATCTGTGAAGTAAACGCTGTCCACATGGCTGGTTAGCTGATAGCCCCAGAGTGGAAGGTTTATGGAGTCATTAGTAAGGTTTTCATATGTCTCTGCCTGCTGTTAATTACCGGAGAGCTAATGGGCATGTCCGTCCAGTGGAGAGAGGCGCAGGAGAGGGGGACAAGTGAGATGTTCATCCATGTAGTCTCATTAAAATTTGGAGAGGCTCCCCCGCTTCCCTTATTGACTCATCATTGGGAGAGTGGAACACACTGCTCAGTGTGCCGTGGCACTGGAGGTCAGTGTGGCATCCACCTGTGTGTTTGTCTCATGTGTAGGTTTCAGCATGGACAAGTACAAGGTATGATAATGGACACCCTTGTGGCTGTCGTCATGGTAATGATTACATTTTGTTTTGTTTTCAGACCAATGAGATGGTGTTATGATCACATGAAGCTGCATACAACGGCATTTGCCAAATATGTAAGTAATGCACAGCCTATCTATGGAAATTACCTGTACAAGCCACACCATTCTCCTCTCAAGGCCCTTTACTGCACTGTGTTTCTCTGTGTGCCTGTTTGCTTGTCTAATAGAAGTCTCTATGTGGTATTTTTCTATTTCAGGTCTGAAAGAGAGAAAGGCCCAGTATGAGGAGGTCTGTGGTGCAATCAGTTCCATGATGGGTCTATGAAAACCACACAAAACCACAGACATGAAAGCTACTGGTTCACCTGCAAACTGCCTTCCACCTCTTATCATTTTCCAGACACAAAACTACGGCTGGGAGTTGAATTGGTTATGTTTCTGTGTGTGTGTGTGTGTGTGTGGTGCATTACATTTTACATTTTAGTAATTTAGCAGACGTTCTTATCCAGAGCGACTTACAGTTAGTGAGTGCATACATTATTATTTATTTTTCATACTGGCCCCCTGTGGGAATTGAACCTACAACCCTGGCGTTGCAAACACCATGCTCTACCAACTGAGCTAAATCCCTGCCGGCCATTCCCTCCCCTACCCTGGACGACGCTGGGCCAATTGTGCGCCACCCCATGGGTCTCTCGGTCGCGGCCGGCTACGACAGAGCCTGGATACGAACCAGGATCTCTAGTGGCACAGCTAGCACTGCGATGCAGTGCCTTAGACCACTGCATATACAGTGAGGGAAAAAAGTATTTGATCCCCTGCTGATTTTGTACGTTTGCCCACTGACAAAGACATGATCAGTCTATAATGTTAATGGTAGATTTATTTGAACAGTGAGAGTCAGAATAACAACAAAAAATCCAGAAAAACGCATGTCAAAAATGTTATAATTTGATTTGCATTTTAATGAGGGAAATAAGTATTTGACCCCTCTGCAAAACATGACTTAGTACTTGGTGGCAAAACCCTTGTTGGCAATCACAGAGGTCAGACCTTTCTTGTAGTTGGCCACCAGGTTTGCACACATCTCAGGAGGGATTTTGTCCCACTCCTCTTTGCAGATCTTCTCCAAGTCATTAAGGTTTTGAGGCTGACGTTTGCAACTCGAACCTTCAGCTCCCTCCACAGATTTTCTATGGGATTAAGGTCTGGAGACTGGCTAGGCCACTCCAGGACCTTAATGTGCTTCTTCTTGAGCCACTCCTTTGTTGCCTTGGCCGTGTGTTTTGGGTCATTGTCAAGCTGGAATACCCATCCACGACCCATTTTCAATGCCCTTGCTGAGGGAAGGAGGTTGTCACCTAAGATTTGACAGTACATGGCCCTGTCCATCGTCCCTTTGATGCGGTGAAGTTGTCCTGTCTCCTTAGCAGAAAAACACCCCCAAAGCATAATGTTTCCACCTCCATGTTTGACGGTGGGGATGGTGTTCTTGGGGTCATAGGCAGCATTCCTCCTCCTCCAAACACCGCGAATTGAGTTGATGCCAAAGACCTCCATTTTGGTCTCATCTGACCACAACACTTTCACCCAGTTCTCCTCTGAATCATTCAGATGTTCATTGGCAAACTTCAGACGGGCCTGTATATGTGCTTTCTTGAGCAGGGGGACCTTGCGGGGGCTGCAGGATTTCAGTCCTTCACGGCGTAGTGTGTTACCAATTGCTTTCTTGGTGACTATGGTCCCAGCTGCCTTGAGATCATTGACAAGATCCTCCCATGTAGTTCTGGGCTGATTCCTCACCGTTCTCATGATCATTGTACCTCCACGAGGTGAGATCTTGCATGGAGCCCCTGGCCGAGGGAGATTGACAGGTCTTTTGTGTTTCTTCCATTTGCGAATAATCACACCAACTGTTGTCACCTTCTCACCAAGCTGCTTGGCGATGGTCCTGTAGCCCATTCCAGCCTTGTGTAGGTCTACAATCTTGTCCCTGACATCATTGGAGAGCTCTTTGGTCTTGGCCATGGTGGAGAGTTTGGAATCTGATTGATTGATTGCTTCTGTGGACAGGTGTCTTTTATACAGTTAACAAACTGAGATTAGGAGCACTCCCTTTAAGAGTGTGCTCCTAATCTCAGCTCGTTACCTGTATAAAAGACACCTGGGAGCCAGAAATCTTTCTGATTGAGAGGGGGTCAAATACTTATTTCCGTCATTAAAATGCAGATCAATTTATAACATTTATGACATGCGTTTTTCTGGATTTTGTTGTTGTTATTATGTCTCTCACTGTTCAAATAAACCTACCATTAAAATGATAGACTGATCATTTCTTTGTCAGTGGGAAAACGTACAAAATCAGCAGGGGATTAAATACTTTTTTCCCTCACTGTAGTGCCTTCATACCCCTTCACTTTTTCCACATTTTGAATGTTACAGCCTGAATTTAAAATTGATTACATTTAGATTATTTTGTCACTGGCCTACACACACAATACCCCATATGTCAAAGCGGAAATTATTTTCCTCCAAATGTTTACACATTTATAAAAAATGAAAAGCTGAAATGTCATAAGTCAGTAAGTATGCAACCCCTTTGTTATGGCAAGCCTAAATAAGTTCAGGAGTAAAAATCTGCGTGCAATGATAGTGTTTAACATGATTTTTGAATGACTACCTCATCTCTGTACCCCACAAATATACAATTATCTATAAGGTTCCTCAGTCAAGCAGTGAATTTCAAACACAGATTCAATGACAAAGAACAGTGAGGTTTTCCAATGCCTCGCAAAGAAGGGCACCTATTGGTAAAATAAAAAAAGCATACACTGAATATCCCTAGGAGAAAACTGAGGATGGATCAACAACATTGTAATTACTCCACAATACTAACCTAACTGACAGAGTGAAAAGAAGAAAGCCTGCACAGATAACAAATGTTCCAATACATACAGTACATCCTGTTTGCAACAAGGCACTAAAGTAATACTGCAAAAAATTTGGCAAAGCAATTAAGTTTTTGTCCTGGATACAAAGTGTTATGTTTGGGGCAAATCCAATACATCACATTACTGAGTACCACTCTCCATATTTTCAAGCATAGTGGTGGCTGCATCATGTTATAGGTATGCTTGTAATCGGTAAGGACTGGGGAGTTTTTGAGGATAAAACATAAATGGAATGGAGCTAAGCACAGGCAAAATCCTAGAGGAAAACCTGGTTCAGTCTGCTTTCCACCACACACTGGGAGACAAATTCACCTTTCAGCGGGACAATAACCTAAAATACAAGGACAAATATGCACTGGAGTTGCTTATCAAGACTACAGTAAATGTTGCAGAGTGGCCTAGTTACAGTTTCAACTTAAATCAGCTTGAAAAGCCTTGACATTAAAAAAAAAGACTAATGTGCAAATATTGTACAATTCAGGTGTGCAAAGCTCTTAGAGACTTACTCAGAAAGACACATCTGTAATCGCTGCCAAAGGCGATTCTAACACATATTGACTCAGGTTGTTGAACACTTATCTAATCAAGATACAGTTGAAGTCGGAAGTTTACATACACTTAGGTTGGAGTCATTAAAACTCGTTTTTCAACCACTCCACAAATTTATTGTCAACAAACTATAGTTTTGGCAAGTCAGTTAGGACATCTACTTTGTGCATGGCACAAGTAATTTTTCCAACAATTGTTTACAGACATATTATTTCACTTATAATTCACTGTATCACAACTCCAGTGGGTCAGAAATTTACATACACTAAGTTGACTGTGCCTTTAAACAGCTTGGAAAATTCCATAAAATGATGTCATGGCTTTAGAAGCTTCTGATAGGCTAATTGAAATCATTTGAGTCAATTGATGGTGTACCTGTGGATGTATTTCAAGGCCTACCTTCAAACTCAGTGCCTCTTTGCTTGACATCATGGGAAAATCAAAAGAAATCAGCCAAGACCACAGAAAAAAAATTGTAGACCTCCACAAGGCATTTCCAAATGCCTGAAGGTACCACGTTCATCTGTACAAACAATAGTACGCAAGTATAAACACCATGGGACCACGCAGCCGTCATACTGCTCAGGAAGGAGACTCGTTCTGTCTCCTAGAGATGAGACAATGGGCAAAGAAATTCAAAAGGGTTGATGATATTAATTAATAGTAATTTCGATCCGAATGTGCAAATTCACAAGCCAGTGCATGTCCAGGCCCGTCTGAAGTTTGCCAATGACCATCTGGATGATCCAGAGGAGGAATGGGAGAAGGTCATGTGGTCTGATGAGACAAAAATGTAGCTTTTTGGTCTAAACTCCACTCGCCGTGTTTGGAGGAAGAAGAAGAATGAGTACAATCCCAAGAACACCATCCCAACCGTGAAGCATGGAGTTGGAAACATCATTCTTTGGGGATGCTTTTCTGCAAAGGGGACAGGACGACTGCACCGTATTGAGGGGAGGATGGATGGGGCCATGTATCGCGAGATCTTGGCCAACAACCTCCTTCCCTCAGAAAGAGCATTGAAGATGGGTTGTGGCTGTGTCTTCCAGCATGACAACGACCCGAAACACACAGCCAGGGCAACTAAGGAGTGGCTCCGTAAGAAGCATCTCAAGGTCCTGGAGTGGCCTAGCCAGTCTCCAGACCTGAACCCAATAGAAATTCTTTGGAGGGAGCTGAAAGTCCGTATTGCCCAGCGACAGCCCCGAAACCTGAAGGATCTGGAGAAGGTCTGTATGGAGGAGTGGGCCAAAATCCCTGCTGCAGTGTGTGCAAACCTGGTCAAGACCTACAGGAAACATATGATCTCTGTAATTGCAAACAAAGGTTTCTGTACCAAATATTCAGTTCTGCTTTTCTGATGTATCAAATACGTATGTCATGCAATAAAATGCATATTAATTACTTAAAAATCATACAATGTGATTTTCTGGATTTTTGTTTTAGATTCCGTCTCTCACAGTTGAAGTGTACCTATGATAAAAATTACAGACCTCTACATGCTTTGTAAGTAGGAAAACCAGCAAAATCGGCAGTGTATCAAATACTTGTTCTCCCCACTGTATATTATAAAAATAAAGCAAGCTGGATGGAATATGGGGAAAAATGCACAAAATTCTTTTTTAATCTTCAACATATGAATGCTACCAAAAAGAACTTAATGAAACTGGTTACAATTGACGGAGTCACCCATAATTCACCAAATTATATTTTGAAGGAAGAGACAAAGTACTTTAAGCATATGTTTTTTTTTCAGTCGCCCCCATCTCCTCTAACTGAAGCTAATTGTAGAGATTTTTTTTCTATTGATAATGTCAAATTAACAGCCACACAGAAAGACTCAGGTGAAGGTGAAATTACAGAGGAGGAACTTCTGGATGCAATTAAAGCCTTTAAGTCTGGGAAAACTCCAGTGTTGGATGGCATACCAGTCGAGGTATACCAAACCTTTTTTGATATACTAAGAGGACCGTTATTAGCATGTTTTTACCACTCCTATGTAAATGGTAGATTATCTGACACTCAAGAAGAAGGTCTGATCTCATTATTACTGAAACAGGATACAAGTGGAAAATATAAAGATCCAGTCCATTTACAAAATTGGAGGCCCCTTACACTTCAGTGTTGTGATGCAAAAATCCTAGCAAAATGTATAGCGCATAAAATTAAAAAGGTATTGTCGGATATTATTCATTCTAATCAGACAGGTTTTTTACATGGACGAAAATATAATCCCACTTTGTAACACAACAAAATGTGGGAATTCAAGGGATGTGAATACTTTCTGAAGGCACTGTATGTGATCCACATACTGTATATGTGGCCATGAGCATGTTTTGAATGTATTCATGAGTGTGGCCATGAGCACGTGTATGTGTGTGTATCGGCAGCAAGAGTGTGTGTGTCATTGAGAGTCATTGAAATGCACTGTGTGTGCTGTGGTAAATGGTAGGCTTGGTGATCCCCGAAGGCTGCCCTTTAAAGTTCTATGTTTTTTTTATTTATTTGTATTTTACCTATATTTAAGCAGGGAGTCCAGGGTTTGAGACCAGGGTTTCTTTCACCAGGAACCCTGCATATACAGTTTGATAATAGAAACAGAAATCTAATACAATATAAAACAAGTAAAATACAGCACAACACAACATTTTTAAGAAAAACAATTACATTCCTCCGTAATTACATTTTCAGGGAAGTCAGGAACCAATATACACAATCAGTTAGGAAAGCAAAGGCTAGCTTTTTCAAACAGAAATTTGCATCCTGTAGCACTAACTCCAAAAAGTTTTGGGACACTGTAAAGTCCATGGAGAATAAGAGCACCTCCTCCCAACTGCCCACTGCACAGAGGCTAGGAAACACTGTCACCACCGATAAATCTACAATAATCGAGAATTTCAACAAGCATTTTGCTACGGCTGGCCATACTTTTCACCTGGCTACCACTACCCCGGCCACCAGCTCTGCACCCTCCGCTGCAACTTGCCCATGCCCCCCCCACTTCTCCTTTACAAAAGTTCAGACAGCTGATGTTCTGAAATAGCTGAAAAATCTGGACCCCTACAAATCAGCTGGGCTAGACAATCTGGACCCTTTCTTTCTAAAATTAGCCACAGAAATTGTTGCAACCCCTATTACTAGCCTGTTCAACCTCTCTTTCGTAACTTCTGATATTCCCAGAGATTGGAAAGCTGCCACGGTCATCCCCCTCTTCAAAGGGGGTGACACTCTAGATCCAAACTGTTACAGACCTATATCCATCCTGCCCTGCCTTTCGAAAGTTTTTGAAAGCCAAGTTGTGGTCCTCTGTAGCTCAGCTGGTAGAGCACGGCGCTTGTAACGCCAAGGTAGTGGGTTCGATCGCCGGGACCACCCATACACCAAAAAAAAATGTATGCACGCATGACTGTAAGTCGCTTTGGATAAAAGCGTCTGCTAAATGCCATATTATATTATATTATTATATTAACAAACAGATCACCGACCATTTCGAATCCCACCGTACCTTCTCCGCTATGCAATCTGGTTTCCGAGCTGGTCATGGGTGCACCTCAGCCACGCTCAAGGTCCTAAACGATATTATAACTGCGATCAATAAAAGACAGTACTGCGCAGCTGTCTTCATCGACCTGGCCAAGGCTTTCGACTGTCAACCACCGCATTCTTATTGGCAGACTAAATAGCCTTGGTTTCTCAAATGACTGCCTCGCCTGGTTCACCAACTACTTCTCAGAAAGAGTTCAATGTGTCAAATCGGAGGGCCTGTTGTCTGGACCTCTGGCAGTCTCTATGGGGGTGCCACAGGGTTCAATTTTGTATACATCTGGCCCTTCATTGGACACTGTGTTAACAAACCTCCAAACGAGCTTCAACGCCACACAACACTCCTTCCGTAGCCTCCAACTGCTCTTAAACACTAGTAAAACTAAATGCATGCTCTTCAACCGAACGCTGCTAGAATCACTACTCTCGGCGGGTCTGACCTAGAGTATGTGGACAACTACAAATACCTAGGTGTCTGGTTAGACTGTAAACTCTCCTTCCAGACTCACATAAAGAATCTCCAATCAAAAGTTAGATCTAGAATCGGCTTCCTATTTCGCAACAAAGCCTCCTTCCCTCATGCTGCCAAACATGCCCTCGTAAAACTGACTATCCTACCGATCCTTGACTTCGGCGATGTCATTTACAAAATAGCCTCCAACACTCTACTCAGCAAATTGGATGTAGTCTATCACAGTGCCATCCGTTTTGTCACCAAAGCCCCATATACTAACCACCATTGTGACCTGTACGCTCTTGTTGGCTGGCCCTCACTACATATTCATCGCCAAACCCACTGGCTCCAGGTCATCTATAAATCACTGCTAGGCAAATCCCCGTCTTATCTTAGCTCACTGGTCACCATAGCAACACCCACCCGTAGTGATCTATCCCCCCCAAAAAACACACAAAAAAACACCCGTAGTCTGTGCTCCAGCAGGTATATCTCACTGGTCATCCCCAAAGCCAACACCTCCTTTAGCCGCCATTCCTTCCAGTTCTCTGCTGCCAATGACTGGAACGAACTGCAAAAATCTCTGAAGCTGGAGACTCTTATCTCCCACACTAACTTTAGGCGTCAGTTGTCAGAGCAGCTTACCGATCACTGCACCTGTACACAGCCCATCTGTAATTAGCCCATCCAACTACCTCATCCCCATATTGTTATTTATTTTGCTAATTTGCACCCCAGTATCTCTATTTGCACATCATCTTTTGCACATCTATCATTCCAGTGTTAATGCGTAATTGTAACTATTTTGCACTATGGCCTATTTATTGCCTTACCTCCATAATTTACTACATTCGCACACACTGTATATATATTTTCTGTTGTATTTTTGACTTTATGTTTTGTTTACCCCATATGTAACTCTGTGTTGTTGTTTTTATCGCACTGCTTTGCTTTATCTTGGCCAGGTCGCAGTTGTAAATGAGAACTTGTTCTCAACTGGCTTACCTGGTTAAATAAAGGTGAAATAAAAATAAAATAAGAAGCTCCCCAATCAATATTTAAAATTGCCCTAGTGGCACCAGAACATCCAATTGTAATGTATTTTGTAGTTGGCTCCAGCAATGAGGTTCTTTAAAACTAAAAGTGGATTTACCTAGTTCGGTGGAGACCAGAGGAACGTTAAGAGTTAACCAAACTTGTGAACGGGTTTGGTATCTCTTGTTTTTATATTTTAACAGCAAAGTTAGGTAAGTCAGAAGCTTGTGTATTAGAGCTTTGTAAACAAAAAGGGAATAATGAAGTGATCTACGGGACTTTAATGAGGACCAGCCAACCTTTGACACAGGATGTCTCCGTGCCTGTACTCTACTGTGTCATTGCCCCAGTGGCCCAGAGGAATGAATGGCAGAGAGGCTCTAGAGACACTAATAACATTCAGACTGCCACTAGACATTGAGCATACAGGTGCACACATCCAGCCCTTTACAGACCCTTTAATAAAGCCCTAACAAACCAAAATCGACATGTAAAGTATAACTATTCAGTTTGAATCCGTTTTTGAGACAGTGATGAAAATAAAAATCTGAATAAATCCTGAAGGTGAAATCCCTGAATAAACTAATGTTGTAGACACTGAGCTGAAAACTCCTCTCTGCATCTCCTAACCCTCAGATGTGTCCACTAAGAGCCGAAGGCAGAGCCAGACAGAGTGATTGATTCACTCTACTGATGTTTTTTATTTACGTCCGTTTCAAACGTCCATTTCATTGCACTGTGGTTTGTCAATGGCTCGCTAAGCCTGATTAAATCCTGAAGTTAAACTCCCTGAACCTCAGAGACAGCGGAACCACATGGAAAAAAGGAAATTATGTAAGAACCACTCTGCCGCTCTCCATGATTAGTACATTGTTTTTCTGTGAGCTGATGGAGGTAGACAGGATGTGGATGGAGACGTTTGTCGCACGACATTAGCATCCTCACATTTTACACCGCCGTTTCAGTTTCAAAGGCTCTGTTTGTCTTCAGCAGGCTCGACAGTTGCCTTGAGTCTGGCGGTCTTCAAACACAACTTGTGTGTGTTTGATATCAGGCTCCTCGATTTCATTCTCCAGCATCATCATTTACCTCCCAAATCTCCTTCAAAACCGAAGGAAGCAGGCATGCAGAGTCCCTGTGACACTTCTGGCAGAATCCTTCACAGTGCCTGGTTGTCTTGTTCTGATGAAGACGTGTGAGCTCCGCCCACCTGCTCATACAGACTGTCAGTCATGGATACCTTCACAAAGAGTCCACTATTCCCATGACCATAGAGTGTCACACTCTCATACATCCTCATCAATAGTGTCAGTCAGTCACACAACCGCCCCCAGCCTGTCCCTCCCATACAGTATATCTCCCATATCCCCTAAGGAAGTGGCCAACATGTAACTTAGACACATCATCATCTAGCCTGCCGTCACTGTGGGACCATTGGGGGATAAATTCTGGAGTTCTGTCAGGATTTTATGCTGAGATTGACTCAAACCAGGTTTCCATCCAACCTTTTTATGCGAGTAAAGTATGTATATGTTCAATAAAAAATCCTGATGGAAACAACTTTCCAAATTTCCAAATGTCGACAAAACGAAATACGCTAGAGATGGTGGGATCTTTTTGTGTCGGTAAAATTAATTATGATAGAAATGGTTGTGGAAATGCCTTTATGCGCAAATATTGATATAATAACCATCATATTGAAAAACTTGGAGTCACGCGATGATATGTTGTGTAGTCCTCCAACTATGACTTGGGAAAACATACAGTTTATTAGGCTACGGATGAAATAAGTTATGATGAACTTCACAGGGTGGTGAAAGTGCACAATGATTGATGCTCCTTTCCAATAAATATCAAGGGTCTTATTCTGGTGACATGATGTTTGATGCTTGGCTGCCATTTGACAAATACAAATAATCTTGCTATTTTTTCCATAATAATCTCATTATGTAGGCAAGCCTAACCGCACTTTATCTGCAAACTGTTGGCTAGAGTGCACATGCCAAGACCAGAGTAGGCACTTTTGGGACAAAACCATCAGCAGAGTTGAAAATGCTACTGATTTAACTTTTTACGCAAAAGTTATTTTTACTACGTCATCCACAGCCTTTTATCCACAACAAGTCAATTTGATGGAAACATATTTTATGGGAAAATACAGATTTTATAATATTTGCAAGAAAATATATCGCAAATTGGATGGAAACCTAGCTATTGTTACCATTATTTTTATGTGCCAAGTTCCTTTCAAGTGTTGTCTGAGACCAACTGGATTGATAAGGATGATAACTATATTGGAAATTATGATTTGGACATCATCATCAGGGTAGCAGCTGCATTGTGCTTGACTGGAAAATGGCATTGGGATATACTTCCATTGAATACTTATTTTAATTATTTCGAGACTTTTAATTGTAAAGTTTTCTAAGGCAACATTTCAATAAAAAAATTGCCAAAACTAGTTTGAACCTCAGTTACTGCTTTGTTACAGAATAATTTGTTTACTTCTGTGCTTTAAGGTTAGAAAATCCTGTTATTCTGAGATGACCAGACATCTCATTAGGAGTTAAACAAACATGCGTAAATCTAAGTCTTATTTAACATTGATAGATTGTGGCAGGTAGCTTACCGGTTAAAAGCGTTGGGCCTGTAATCAAAAGGTTGCTGTTTCGAATCCCCAAACTGACTATGTGAAAAATCTGTTGATTTTCCCTTGAGCAACGCACTTAACCCTAATTGCTCTAGATAAGAGCTTCTACTAAAATGAATCATTGTTTTAATGTGACTAGGGATAAGGGGAGTTAGGCTTTAAGCCTTCGGAATGTTTTGAAGTATGAGTAGAGAAAAGGGTTATTGCATATTTGTGGGTCTGTTTGGAGAAGTGTCTGTGTACTCCCTATGACAGGAGACCCCAGATGTGTTATCTGGCGCAACAGCAAGACGAGAAGATGAAGTGGCACCAAGAGCTGTTGAACTGTTGAAATGCCTGACAATGACTTAAATCAGGGTGAAAGGGTCTGTGTCAAGCCAGTTTATCATTGTATAGGCGTGGGGGGAACTTTGTTTGGATATAAGAGAGTGCTGCGCCACTCGAGGGGTACGTATTCAGCTGTTGTGTCTTTGGTATTAAACAATTTAACTTCACTCGGAGTCTTGACTTTTCTGGTAAATGAGTTTATTGCAAATTGAATCAGATCCATCAACATACAGAACAGATTAACAGGGAAAGCATGCAGCCATGAGCACACTGTCTCTACTCTCTACTGTCTCTACAGTTTACTGCCCTGAGGAAGAGGAGGAGGACAACTTAATGTTTCTGTCAATACAGCATGTTTGTCCTGCTGCAGTTTGTACCTAAAATCATGATGAGAAAGTTACTGTGGCTGTTCATCACTTACAGGGAGGCAGTAGTTAAATGTTGACTTACATTTACATTACTTATCTGTAGGGTGTGTGCAGCAGAGGCAACCTCTCTGGACCATGGACAGTGCCTTCCCACGATAAAGTCTAGTACAGTGCAGTGGATTTTGTTAGTGTTTCTGTGTGTGTTCACCAGATAAAACCCATTTGTATTTAAAAATCAAGGAAGAGTAAAATCTTTGAGTCAGGGCTATACTGTGATTAAGAGCACACCTGTGCGGGTACCCAGAATGCAGTGCTGTTCCAAAGTGAGCGATGATGTACCCGTGACATCCTTCTGCTCTGACCTGTGTCTTCACTGTATACAGTGCATTCGGAAAGGGATACGTTACAGCCTTATTCTAAAATGGATGAAATACTTTTTTTGCTCATCAATCTACACAAAATACCCCATAATGACGAAGCGAAAACTGTTTTTTATAAATTTTTGCACATGTATTAAAAATAAAAAACAGAAATACGTTATTTACATAAATATTCAGACCCTTTGCTATGAGACTCGAAATTGAGCTCAGGTGCATCCTGTTTCCATTGATCGTTTTCATGACTCTCCTGGCTGAGGATCCAAAGGTCTCAGATCAGCTTGGCAAATGGCTGACTACAACCAGACCCTCTCACCCACAGAAGAAGGGAAGAGGGTCTGGGCCGGTTTTTAAAGCTTAACACTTGGTCGTAAATTAGGCAGGAGGGTGATTTCTCTCCTGCTCTCCAGTATTGGTAAAAGGAATGTGCTTTGTCTCCAGAATACTTTTGCTGCCCAAACTTTTACATCCGAAAGGAAAAAACTGGAACAATATTCCTAACATCCTAATGTTTGGAATGGTCAGTGGGGATCTAAATAATAATCATGTATATTGTTTATTATTTTGTGATGTCATTAAGGATGGTATCAAGAAATAACTGTAACTCAAAAATTGTACACATTCTATCTGTCAAGTTTACACCCAAATGTTGTATAAAATATATGATTAAGGATAAGAGTATTTTTGTTAAGAAAGGAATGTGATTTTAGTTTTCTAATGAGATAATTGTTTTTCATGTAAACTATGCACAGTGACTAGCCACGCCCCAAGTGAGCACAGACATCGTGTTGGCGTGATGGAACGCCCCCTTTTTACTAGAGTGCATAAAAAGCCTTGGTAACAAATACCATCAGACCAGAAAGTGTGGAGCTGTGGCTACACGTTTGAAACGGTTAGAACTTTGAATCTCTACACGAGGTGAAGAAGATAAACTCACTAGACCAAAAAGCATTGGCAGACTGCAGCTGTGCATGTAAAGTGATCTAGAACTTTGACTAACCACATGAGGTGGGAAGAAGAAGATCCCATCTCAGACAATCACAGAGTACCGGCTCTGAGTACACTACACTATAAGCCAGGACAAAGAAGAAGGACATTGGGACCTCTGGTGGACAATCAGAGCCTTACAAGTGAACTGAGCGAAGATCCAGCCAAAACCTCCTTTCCAAGAGGGCTTGGGTCAAATCAAATCAAATCAAATTTTATTGGTCACATGCGCCGAATACAACAGGTGCAGACATTACAGTGAAATGCTTACTTACAGCCCTTAACCAACAGTGCATTTATTTTAAACAAAAAAAGTAAGAATAAAACAACAACAAAAAAAAGTGTTGAGAAAAAAAGAGCAGAAGTAAAATAAAGTGACAGTAGGGAGGCTATATATACAGGGGGGTACCGTTGCAGAGTCAATGTGCGGGGGCACCGGCTAGTTGAGGTAGTTGAGGTAATATGTACATGTGGGTAGAGTTAAAGTGACTATGCATAAATACTTAACAGAGTAGCAGCAGCGTAAAAGGATGGGGTGGGGGGCAGTGCAAATAGTCCGGGTAGCCATGATTAGCTGTTCAGGAGTCTTATGGCTTGGGGGTAGAAGCTGTTGAGAAGTCTTTTGGACCTAGACTTGGCACTCCGGTACCGCTTGCCGTGCGGTAGCAGAGAGAACAGTCTATGACTAGGGTGGCTGGAGTCTTTGACAATTTTGAGGGCCTTCCTCTGACACCGCCTGGTATAGAGGTCCTGGATGGCAGGAAGCTTTGCCCCAGTGATGTACTGGGCCGTACGCACTACCCTCTGTAGTGCCTTGCGGTCAGAGGCCAAGCAGTTGCCATACCAGGCGGTGATGCAACCAGTCAGGATGCTCTCGATGGTGCAGCTGTATAATTTTTTGAGGATCTGAGGACCCATGCCAAATCTTTTTAGTCTCCTGAGGGGGAATAGGCTTTGTCGTGCCCTCTTCACGACTGTCTTGGTGTGTTTGGACCATGATAGTTCATTGGTGATGTGGACACCAAGGAACTTGAAGCTCTCAACCTGTTCCACTACAGCCCCGTCGATGAGAATGGGGGCGTGCTCAGTCCTCTTTTTTTTTCCTGTAGTCCACAATCATCTCCTTTGTCTTGGTCACGTTGAGGGAGAGGTTGTTGTCCTGGCACCACACGGCCAGATCTCTGACCTCCTCCCTATAGGCTGTCTCATCGTTGTCGGTGATCAGGGTCAACAGAGATAGATGAGCGGCAAACACGTAAATACATAAATCGGTTTCTTACTCCAAAACGGACAGTTGTTCGTGAGCAAAGTATGATGACTACTTTGAGGGTGGTTTCCAAATGTATCAATGATAAGTTTGGCTCTCTCTTTGTCTCTCCCTCTCCCTCTTCCTTTACCCCATCCTCTTTTGATAACCAAGCAGTCATGCTGTTTTAGTCCGCTAGGGACTTTTTCTCATCCATTAAGTATGTATGTATTCTGTGTTATTATTTAGTTAGCTAGTAAATAAATAATTAAGCCAATTTGTGTAGTGCTGAATCATAAGTAAAGCTGAGGTTCTTGCAGATCCAAGAATTCTGAAACCGTTCAGAATGAGACTGATATGAGGTAATGATTAATAAGTGACTGTTATCGATATGTAACATATATATCTTTGAGAATTAAATTCGGGAGATGGTAACTCTATAAATAACTTATTCCGTGGTGCCCCAAATTCCTAATGAGTTAATTGTTAAATTATTCATTTAATCGGGTAACAAATTAACATAGTTAGTTGATTCGATAAATAACAGTCATCACATTAATGAAAGTCACGTCACGACATCATCCTTGAGATGTTTCTACAACTTCATAGGAGTCCACTTGTGGTAAATTCAATTGATTGGACATGATTTGGAAAGGCACACACCTGTCTATGTAAGGTCCCACAGTTGACAGTGCATATCAGAGCAAACACCAAGCCATGAGGTCGAAGGGATTGTCATGGAGGTGACCATAAACCCAATGGTCACTCTGACAGAGCTCTAGAGATCCTCTGTGGAGATGGGAGAACCTTCCAGAAGGACAACCATCTCTGCAGCACTCCACCAATTAGGCCTTTATGGTAGTGACCAGACTCAAGCCACTCCTCATTAAAATGCACATGACAGCCCGCTTGGAGTTTGCCAAAAGGCACCTAAAGGACTCAGAACATGAGAAACAAGATTCTCTGGTCTGATGAAACCAAGATTGAACTCTTTGGCCTGAATGCCAAGCGTCACGTCTGGAGGAAACCTGGCACCATCCCTACGGTGAAGCATGATGGTGACAGCATCATGCTTTGGGGATGGTTTTCAGCGGCAGGGACTAGGAGACTAGTCAGGATTGAGGGAAAGATTGACTGAGCAAAGTACAGAGAGATCCGTGATGAAAACCTGCTCCAGAGCGCTCAGGACCTCAGACTTGGGCGAAGGTTCACCTTCGAACTGGACAACGACCCTAATCACACAGCTAAGAGAGACGTGAAAATAGCTGTGCAGCAACCCTCCCCAACCAAACTGACAGAGCTTGAGAGGCTCTGCAGAGAAAAATGGGAGAAACTCCCTAAATACAGGTGTGTCAAGTTTGTAGCGTCATACCCAAGAAGACTCGAGGCTGTAATCGCTGCCAAAGGGGCTTCAACAAAGTACTGAGTAAAGGGTCTGAATACTTATGTAAATGTGACATTTCTGTTCTTTATTTTTTATATATTTCCAAAACATTCTAAAAACCTGTTTTTACTTTGTCATTATGGGGTATTGTGTGTAGACTGATAACAGGGAAAAAACAATTGAACCAATTTTAGAATAAGGCTGTAACGTAACAAAGTGTGGAAAAAGTCAAGTGGTCTGAATACTTTCCGAATGCACTGGGTCAATGATACACTGGGTCAATGACAGGGCAGAACTATTTTTCCTAATCTGCGCAACATTGGAACGCCTGCTTCTTTAATAAAGGAGAGGAGAGAAGGGAGAGGGAAAGTCTATTACATTGTAAACCTCTCTTCCTGACTCCTGATAATGTTTTGGGGAAAAGGGCACCATGTTGGTTGATGAAAGGGTAATGCATTTCTTAAACTGCATTTTTGGCGTATTACAACAGTGGTCAGTGTCTCAGGTAGTTGGTTGGATGGCTGAACAGCTTGATTTTGTTTTGTGTGTTCTGAACTGTCTGACATAATTGCCCATGACACAGTGTGTTGGCAACTGTGAGTGCTGCTTGTGAATGGATTGGTTCTCTGGAGAATCAAAGTCTCCTGTTGGCATGCTGGGTCTACGTTCATAGGCAGATCAAAGGGGACTGTGTCTCTCCTCTCCTCTCCTTTCAGTTCAGGCTTCACTACACCCTCAAAGTGCCTTCCCTGAACCTTCTTCATGAGTTGCAATCTTGTCATTTTCCTCACCCATTTCTCAAGGTTATGGCGTTTTCCATTGATCGTCGGTGTCATTCTTTCACAGTATGGCCTAAGGTGTACAGGAGATAATGTTGCCTGGGATGACACTGTCCATGGTCCCGAGAGGTTTAGCATCAGATCCACACACGGACACACATACACACTTCCGAGGTGCTGCTACGGTGCATCTTTGACAGAGATTCATGACTCATTTGTCAAATGTAAACATGTGCCTCGTAATAGGAGCTATAGCTATAAAGCATGAGATGTTATGGATAAGACTGCCTTCCCACCAGGGAGAGTAATGGCGAGAAAGAGAAATGGGTCAGGAGACAAAAAGAGGAGACAAATGGTCCCAAATGAAAGACGCTTCCTAAGTTATGAGAGGTACTCAGTCCCTCCTGGCTATAATCTCATCCCCACCCTGATGGACAGGAACCTTGAGGTTTGGCACTGAGCTCAGGGGAGTTTGGCTTCGGCTCGCCCTTGTTCCAAATCAGTGTTGACTAAGCGATTAATCCCTGTCCAGATCTCTGTGCTTCGTCAGCCTCACTCGCAGTTGAGATAAATCAGACCGGCCCAGTCTTTAACGAGGGGACTCTGATGGTAAAGTCTCCCTCACTACCTCATTAAACTGTCTGGGAGAAAAGGACACAGAAAAGGAGAACATTAATTGTGTCTTAATCTCTCACTTCCAACATGTTTTCCTCTTGTGCTAATTGAAACGAATGCTTTGCTTTAATTGAAATTATATTTATTAAAATCAACCAGTGATTCCATTGGCAGTGGCACAAGAAAGAATTAGGAGGATACCATCTTTATTAGAGCAAGATCAGCTCCCGGAATTCCAAAATAAAGTCACCAGTAGTAGCCAACACACCCAGAAACACAGTGAAAAGCAGTGGACCCTGTGGCATTCGATTGGGTATGTTAGTCTCTCTAGTCCAGAGGAAATTACATAGGTGTTACTTTGCAGCCCTTATTGAAAGGGTTTTGCTATCGATGGCCAAGAAATGTCAGATAATGCCGGGTCAGAGGATAAGGCCGCAAATCATTAAAGGGTTTGCAGATCATTTCATCATCAAGGTTCTAATGAAGTGTTGATACGGCTGATACAAGGGGCTGGTGAAATGGACTCAGGAGCTTTATCTCATGTTGGGTTTGTGCACCTTGTCTCGCACTGAAATCAATACTCAAACACACATATGTGCATGCACATACACACGTGCACGTGCGCACACACACATCAGCGAAAGCCCCAATGTCTTTGAGCCTAAACTGTATTAAACCCAGCGTGTGATCATGTCAAAGGAAATAATCCCCCCCCCTCAACTCGGCCCCCCCTCCCTTCTAACCTGAACCAGCACTTGAACTTGACCCCCCTCTCCCTTCTAGCTCTGACTCTACTGATAGCTACTTTATTGAGGGAGATGTTACGTTCTATGCCTGTGATATGTGGTTGTCCCACTTAGCTATCTTAAGAAGAATGCACTAACTGTAAGTAGCTCTGGATAAGAGCATCTGCTAAATTACTAAAATGTATAAAGTATAATGCACAATCACACATTAGATATCGGTTTTATAGGTATATTAATTTAGGATTATCTTAATCCACACCTTTCACTGTCACTCACAGCTATTTATGGTTCAGATTTGATTGAAGTCATTGTTGAAGAAGAGATACGTACAATCTCCTGCATTATAAAGGCTCCGAGAATGCATGGCTTTGTACTTGACACCAATATTTAAGTCCCTAAGCAGCAGTGTCACACATGCTCACATAAGCCTCACTGTGAAATGATACAGTTCAGTTTGTGATTATAGGAGATGTAAGATTACAGTTGTCACACATACTGGCGCAACATAGAGCGTGAACAGAAAAACGAATTGCTTACAAAACAGCCCTAAAACTATAGCTGGCCTATAGCACACTCTTCTCCAAAGTTGCATCCTTCAGAGAGAGTATTAATTGGATAATCACTAATACTTGGTATTTACTTTATGACCTTAGAAGCATATCAATTATGTCTTACTGTTATTCTCAATGCACGAAACAGTGACTTATGGAGTCTCCATTAAAGGAAATTGAACAGTAAAATAAGCAGGGTGAAAAGATCTACTGTTAGACATTCTAGCAGCAGTCAGAGAAAATCTTACATCAAAGCCTGCATATACAGTTGAAGTTTACATACACTTAGGTTGGAGTCATTAAAACTCGTTTTTCAACCACTCCACAAATTTCTTGTTAACAAACTATAGTTTTGGCAAGTTGGTTAGGACATCTACTTTGTGCTTGACACAAGTAATTTTTCCAACAATTGTTTACAGACAGATTATTTCACTTATAATTCACTGTATCACAATTCCAGTGGGTCAGACGTTTACATACACTAAGTTGACTGTGCCTTTAAAGAGCTTGGAAAATTCCAGAAAAGGATGTAATGGCTTTAGAAGCTTCTGATAGGCTAATTAACATCATTTGAGTCAATTGGAGGTGTACCTGTGGATGTATTTCAAGGCCTACCTTCAAACTCAGTGCCTCTTTGCTTGACAACATGGGAAATCTAAAGAAATCAGCCAAGACCTCAGAAAAATTATTGTAGACCTCCACAAGTATGGTTGATCCTTCAAAGCAATTTCCAAATGCCTGAAGGTACCACGTTCATCTGTACAAACAATAGTACGCAAGTATAAACACCTTGGGACCACGCAGCCGTCATACCGCTCAGGAAGGAGATGCGTTCTGTCTCCTAGAGATGAACATACTTTGGTGCGAAAAGTGTAAATCAATCCCAGAACAACAGCAAAGAATATTGTGAAGATGAAACAGGTACAAAAGTATCTATATCCACAGAAAAAGGAGTCCTATATCGGCATAACCTGAAAGGCTGCTCAGCAAGGAAGAAGCCACTGCTCCAAAACCGCCATAAAAAAGCCAGACTACGGTTTGCAACTGCACATGTGGACAAAGATCACACTTTTTGGAGAAATGTCCTCTGGTCTGATGAAACAAAAATAGAACTATTTGGCCATAATGACCATTGTTATGTTTGGAGGAAAAAGGGGGAATATTGCAAGCCGAAGAACACCATCCCAACAATGAAGCACGGGGGTGGCAGCATCATGCTGTGGGGGTGCTTTGCTGCAGGAGGGACTGGTGTACTTCACAAAATAGATGGCATAAAGGAAAATTATGTGGATATGTTAAAGCAACATCTCAAGACATCAGTCAGGAAGTTAAAGCTTGGTCGCAAATGGGTCTTCCAAATGGACAATGACCCCAAGCATACTTACACCAGCTCTGTCAGGAGGAATGGGCCAAAATTCACCCAACTTATTGTGGGAAGCTTGTGGAAGGCTACCCGAAACATTTGACCCAAGTTAAACAATTTAATGGCAATGCTAGCAAATACTAATTGAGTGTATGTAAACTTCTGACCCACTGGGAATGTGATGAAATAAATAAAAGCTGAAATAAATCATTCTCTCTACTATTATTCTGACATTTCACATTCTTAACATAAATTGGTGATGCTAACTGACCTAAGACAGGGACTTTTTACTAGGATTAAATGTCAGGAATTGTGAAAAACTGAGTTTAAATGTATTTGGCTAAGGTGTATGACTTCAACTGTAGGTAGCTTCCATTCACACTCCCTGTTTTACACAAACTAAAGTAGAATGGCCTGCTCATATTAATCTCAATTTACTAAAGTGCATAGTATTTGGGAATCAGGTCACATGATCATTTTATTCATGAGTCTAAAGGCTGCATTCGGGCAAATGTGTGTCAGGAGGAGTGCTGTAACTACACAAACTACACTTACAGTGCAATCGGAAAGTATTCAGTCCCCTTGACATTTTCCACATTTTGTTATGTTACAGCCTTATTCTAACATGGAATAAATTGTTATTTTTCCTCATCAATCGACACATACAGTGGCTTGCGAAAGTATTCACCCCCTTGGCATTTTTCCTATTTTGTTGCCTTACAACCTGGAATTAAAATTGATTTTTGGGGGGTTTGTATCATTTGATTTACACAACATGCCTACCACTTTGAAGATGCAAAATATTTTTTTGTGTGAAATAAACAAGAAATAAGACAAAAAAACTGAAAACTTGAGCGTGCATAACTATTCACCCCCCCAAAGTCAATACTTTGTAGAGCCACCTTTTTCAGCAATTACAGCTGCAAGTCTCTTGGGGTATGTCTCTATAAGCTTGGTACATCTAGCCACTGGGATTTTTGCCCATTCTTCAAGGCAAAACTGCTCCAGCTCCTTCAAGTTGGATGGGTTCCGCTGGTGTACAGCAATCTTTAAGTCATAGTTTCCACAGTTTCTCAATTGGATTGAGGTATGGGCTTTAACTAAGCCATTCCAAGAAATGTAAATGTATCCCCTTAAACCACTTGAGTGTTGCTTTAACAGTATGCTTAGGATCATTGTCCTGCTTGAAGGTGAACCTCCGTCCCAGTCTCAATCTCTGGAAGACTGAAACAGGTTTCCCTCAAGAATTTCCCTGTATTTAACGCCAACCATCATTCCTTCAATTCTGACCAGTTTCCCAGTCCCTGCTGATAAAAACATCCCCTCAGTATGATGCTGCCACCACCATGCTTCACGTTAGCGTTTTCCTTGATGGCCAAAAAGCTCAATTTGAGTCTCATATGACCAGAGTACCTTCTTCTATATGTTTGGTGAGTCTCCCACATGCCTTTTGGCAAACACCAAACGTGTTTGCTTATTTATTTCTTTAAGCAATGGCTTTTTTTCTGGCCACTCTTCCGTAAAGCCCAGCTCTGTGGAGTGTATGGCTTAAAGTGGTCCTATGGACAGATACTCCAATCTCCGCTGTGGAGCTTTGCAGCTCCTTCAGGGTTATCTTTGGTGTATTTGTTGCTTCTCTGATTAATGCCCTCCTTGCCTGGTCCGTGAGTTTTGGTGGGCGGCCCTCTCTTGGCAGGTTTGTTGTGTTTCCATATTCTTTCCATTTTTTTATAATGGATTTAATGGTTCCCCGTTGGATGTTCAAAGTTTCTGATGTTTTTTTATAACCCAACCCTGATATCTATTTCTCCACAACTTTGTCCCTGACCTGTTTGGAGAGCTCCTTGTTCTTCATGGTGCCACTTGCATGGTGGTGCCCCTTGCTTAGTGGTGTTGCAGACTCTGGGGCCTTTCAGAACAGGTGTATGTATACTGAGATCATGTGAAAGATCATGTGACACTTAGATTCCACACAGGTGGACTTTATTTAACTAATTATGTTAATTCTGAAGGTAATTGGTTTGCACAGATCTTATTTAGGGGCTTCATAGCAAAGGGGGTGAATACATATGCATCCACCACTTTTCCATTATTTATTGTCACCAATTCTTTGTTGAAGCACCTTTGGCAGTGATTACAGCCTTGAGTCTTCTTGGGTATGATGCTACAATCTTGGCACACCTGTATTTGGGGATTTTCCCCCATTCTTCTCTGCAGATCCTCAAGCTCTGTCTGTTTGGATGGGGAGTGTCGCTGCACAGCTATTTTCAAGGTCTCTCCAGAGATGTTCGATCGGGTTCAAGTCCAGGCTCTGGCAGGGCCCCTCAAGGACATTTTTCTTGTACCCCAGGAAGAGTAGCTGCTGCCTTGGATCCATAATAAATTACTAATACATAATACAAATTCAGAGACTTGTCCCATAGCCACTCCTGCGTTGTCTTGGCTGTGTGCTTAGGGTCGTTGACCTGTTGGAAGGTGAACCTTCGCCCCAGTCTGACGTCCTGAGCGCTCTGGAGGAGGTTTTCATCAAGGATCTCTCTGTACTTTGCTCCATTAATCTTTCCCTCGATCCTGACTAGTCTCCCAGTCCCTGCCGCTGAAAAACATCCACACAGCATAATGCTGCCACCATCATGCTTCACCGTAGGGATGGTACCAGGTTTCCTCCAGACCTGACTCTTGACATTCAGGCCAAAGAGTTCCATCAGACTAGAGAATCTTGTTTCTCATGGTCTGAGAGTTCTTTAGGTGTCATTTGCCTTTTACTGAGGAGTGGCTTCCGTCTGGCCACTCTACCATAAAGGCCTGATTGGTGGAGTGCTGCAGAGATGGTTGTCCTTCTGGAAGGTTCTCCACAGAGGAACTCTGGAGCTCTGTCAGAGTGACCATCGGGTTCTTGGTCACCTCCCTGACCAAGGCCCTTCTCCCCTTATTTCTCAGTTTGGCCGAGCGACCAGCTCTTGGAAGAGTATTGGTGTTTCCAAACTTCTTCCATTTAAGAATGATGGAGGCCACTGTGTTGTTGGGACCTTCAATGCTGCAGAATTTGTTTGGTACCCTTTCCAAGATCTTTGCCTCAACACAATCCTGTCTCAGAGCTTTACGGACAATTCCTTCAACCTCATGGCTTGGTTTTTACTCTGACATGCACTGTCAACTGTGCGACCAAATATAAACAGGTGTGTGCTTTTCCAAATCATGTCCAATCAATTGAATTTACCACAGGTGGACTCCAATCAAGTTGTAAAAACATCTCAAGGATGATCAATGGAAACAGGATGCCACTGATCTCAATTTCGAGTCTCATAGCAAAGGGTCTGAATACTTATGTAAATAAGGTATTTTGCGTTGTCATTATGGGGTATTGTGTGTAGATTGATGAGGAATAAAATGTATTTAGTCAATTTTAGAATAAGGTTGTAACTTAACAAAATGTGGAAAAGTCAAGGGGTCTGAATACTTTCCCAATGCGCTGTATACAGATTGACAGACACACACACACACACGTAACACACACACGCACACATAGTACACTCAAACAAATACACAACATGGTTCAACTGAAGTGTATTGTGTGAGAAGCAGTCAATAGCATTAAATTGGACACTGTGGTCTAGGTCAGAGAGGGGGAGGAGGAGAGGTGAGTGTTGATGCTCTTTTTGACTTACAATCCTGTCGAACATAGCTGAGTTAAATTTCACTGCATTGACCAGCTTATTTATTGTCATTCCTGTTGTAGCTCAAGATTTATTTTTGAATTTATTGTAGATGATGTCTGTGAAGGTGTGACCTAGTGTGTGTGTGTGTATTTGTGAATGTGTGTGCAGAGAGAAAGTACACACATTGCATTACCATGTCATTTCAAAAGAATAAATAGAACTACAATGTTTTATATTTGGCTTTTCATTTGTGTGCATAAAAAGATGCATCTAATCTACATTATGCCCAGGGAAGCCAGGCTTCCCCAAATATTTGAAGTAATAAAAATTATAAAATCATTTATCTTTCGTCTCTCTCTGTGTTTTCATGGATGTAGGTGGGGATTTGGACCTGTGGTTTTGACTTAATTATCTGTACAGGCCAATGATTACGACGGCGATTCTGATCTAACCATCAATGTATATACTGTACCACTGGTCTGAGACGATTGCAGTTCAATTTGTAGCCTGGAAGTAGCCTAGTAGGCTCAGGTTAACTAGCCATCTAACTTAGTTGGCACATTGTTGCCCATGCGATGAAGTTAGGCTAGCAAGCATTTTAGTTGGGTAGCCTATGACAACAAAAACTAAAAGTGTACTGTATGACAGAGCCATAGACCGTTTTGCCAACATGAAAGAGAGGAGGATGGCATTGGCGTCTACAAGTAGGGTGAGTCAGCATTTCTTATTTTACGTGCGCACGCACACACACACACACACACACACACACACACACACACACACACACACACACACACACACACACACACACACACACACACACAGACAATCAGTACCATGGACAGCCACATGATATTTAACAACATTGATTGGACTAAATTGTTTTTGGCATCTTTAAGTTTGTTTTCAGTGCATTAAACTTAGCATATATAGCCTTGTTGATTTGATGACGTTTAAGTTTAAATGGTGCTGGAATAGTGGAGGCAATGCTCCTTTGTGCTGACTTACGATAACTCCATGGTTCTAAATCAGTAGTTGGTTAGTAAACTGTCGAAAACATGAACTTGCTTGACCATGCTGCCTGTCATATAACTGTTTGTTACATGCAACATTGCTTTGTGGACTTCACCGGACAGATGTTGCTCTCAGTTTTTTTGATGAAACAAATGTATGTGTCGTTTAATTTATTCCACCACTGTGTGACTGTTGTCTTGTCACGGGATTATTGTATATCACGGTGGCGTATAAACTAATGGGTTATGTAGCAAACAACGCAATTATCACGACATAGGTTGTAATATGGCTTTTATACTGGCTTGGCTTCCTCAGTGATTACACCCACACACCGCTACTGTGGAAAGATAATGAAAATAAATTCAATTGTGGGCTTGCACAAACAGATATGTATTATTTTACTGATTAGTACTGTGTAACAACTGGTTTAATACACTCCACCATGACAGCTTGAACTCTGGACCTGCACTCCCATATGGTGAATCATCTCTCCCCACGTCAGTACACATCAACAGGAAAGGAGTCTGTATTAAGACACTGGCTGTTTGAGCTATAGAGAAGTGAGGCATGAAGAGGAGAAAGACGTACTAGTCAGTTCAAGGGTGACTAAAATATACTTAGGTTAATTTGCTTTTTCAGATATCAGTTTGTAGTTAAAGTGTAATGTCTCAGTAAAGTAGTCCTTCTGTTGTTATAATCGTTTATAATTGAATGAATACATTCACTTGTTTTTCCCAATGAAAATACATAATAAAAAAGAGAAATGAATTAAATGTGCTGTCAACTAACATGCAATCTTTGTTTAAAGCCTTGATTTAGCTGTGGTTCCCCTTGAAGGCACTTTGAATCATTAACCAACTCAGAGTAATTATGTAGTACGCTCATCCTCGCTTCTTCCTCAATTAAAGGATAAATATGCTGCAATTGCAACTGCTATTTACAGGGATTAAACATATTATTTTACTTGTGAATCCGACCTTGTCACCTTAAATGGTTAATTGACCATAATTAATTCAAATATGGACCAACTAAGATCATTAAAAGGGCCCATTGACTAGGTGTATGGGGTAACAGTGCCGGTTAATTAAAATGTGAGACCGGGATATTGAACTGATTTCTCTTCGGGATGTATCACCCCCTGCTACGGCAACTGCACCGCCCGCAGCCGCAAAGCTCTCCAGAGAGTGGTGCGGTCTGCCCAACGCATTACTGGGGGCAAACTACCCGCCCTCCAGGACACCTACAGCACCCGATGTCACAGGAATGGCAAAAAGATCATCAAGGACATCAACCATCCGAGCCACTGCCTGTTCACCCCGCTATCATCCAGAAGGCAAGGTCAGTACAGATGCATCAAAGCTGGGACCGAGAGACTGAAAAACAGCTTCTATCTCAAAGCCATCAGACTGTTAAACTCTTAAGGATCGGACCCTTTTTCTTCCATTTTCGCCTAAAATGACATACCCAAATCTAACTGCCTGTAGCTAAGGACCTGAAGCAAGGATAAGCATATTCTTGATACCATTTGAAAGGAAACACTTTGAAGTTTGTGGAAATGTGAAATTAATGTAGGAGAATATAACACATTAGATCTGGTAAAAGATAATACAAACAAAAAAACATGTGTTTTCTATTTTTTTTTTGTTCAATCATCTTTGAAATGCAAGAGAAAGGCCACAATATAATATTGCAGTTTAGGAACAATTTAGGTTTTGGCCACTAGATGGCAGCAGTGTGCGCGCAAAGTTTTAGATTGATCCAGTGAAGCGTTGCAATACTGGACTATCTTGTATCAAGTCTGCCCAAATGTGCCGAATTGGTCAATTGATACATTTTCAAGTACATAACTATAGAGAACATACAAAAATAATATGGTAACACAAAATGTAAGTTTACACACTCCCAGGAATGTCATACATGATGGATCATTAGCTTATACACTAACTTTCACACATCTAGATGGCCTGGTGGGGTGGGTGTGGAGCCAGAGACAGCAAGGGTTCAAACTGTAGAACCCAGTGCCTACATTTGAATATAAAAATGGATTTTATCAAATAAAACTATGCCACATTTTATCTCTGGGACCCTTAGGATGACAAATCAGAGCAAGATTACTGAATGTAAGTACATTATTTACCTTCAGAGGTGAATGTATCAAACATTTTTTCACTGTAATAGCTACAGTAAATTGGACAGTGCAGTTAGATTAACAAGAATTTAAGCTTTCTGCCCATATAAGAAATGTCTATGTCCTGGAAAGTTTGCTGTTACTTACAACAGTAATACGGGACACCGATCCCGTAGAGGTTAAACAGCCTTCACTAGCACATTAGAGGCTGCTGCCTATAGACACAGACTAGATATCACTGGCCACTTTAAGAAATGGAACACTAGCCACTTTAATATTGTTTACATATATTGCATTACTCATCTCATATGTATATACTGTATTCTATATGTATTCTACTGTATCTTAGTCCATGCCACTGACATCGTTCGTCCACATATGTATATATTCTTAATTAATTCCTTACTTACATTTGTGTGTATTCGGTATATGTTGTGAACTTGTTAGATATTACTGCACAGTCTGAGCTAGAAGCACAAGCATTTCGCTACACCTGCAATAACATCTGCTAAACACGTGTATGTGACAAATAAAAATTGATTTGTTTTGATTTAAAGATGGACACCGGCCCACCCACTGAGGAGCCAGGCCTTGCCAGGTCCACCCAACCAGATTGAGCAAAAAGAAAATGAGTGAGTCCAGTAATGTACTAAACAACCAAAGATTTCATGACTAAAGGCTGGTTTATACTATGTCTATCGACAGTTGTGGCAGTGACATCATCAACATTCTGTTGTCGTTATGAAAAAGTATTAACACAAAAACGACAGGCTGCATGACATCAGCAGCCTGGTGGTCCAAAATAGCATACCTGGTGGATTTGAACAACGATAAACCCATTAGTTAAAACATTTATTTAGTATACAGTACCAGTCAAAAGTTTGGACACACCTACTCATTCAAGGGTTTTCTATATTTTTACTATGTTCTACATTGTAGAATAATAGTGAAGACATCAAAACGATGAAATAACACATATGGAATCATGTAGTAACCAAAAAAGTGTTAAACAAATCAAAATATATTTTAAACTTTAGATTCTTCAAAGTAGCCACCCTTTGCCTTGATGACAGCTTTGCACACTCTTCACATTCTCTCAACCAGCTTCATGAGGAATGCTTTTCCAACAGTCTTGAAAGGAGTTCCCACATATGCTGAGCACTTGTTGGCTGCTTTTCCTTCACTCTGCGGTCCAACTCATCCCAAACCATCTCAATTGGGTTGAGGTCGGGTGATTGTGGAGGCCAGGTAATCTGATGCAGCACTCCATTACTCTCCTTCTTGGTCAAATAGCCCTTACAAAGCCTGGAGGTGTGTTTTGGGTCATTGTCCTGTTGTAAAACAAATGATAGTCCCACTAAGCACAAACCAGATGGGATGGTGTATCGTTGCAGAATGATGTGGCAGCCATGCTGGTTAAGTGTGCCTTGAATTCTAAATAAATCACAGACAGTGTCACCAGCAAAGCACCCGCACACCATCACACCTCCTCCTCCATGCTTCATGGTGGGAACCACACATTGGGAGATCATCCGTTTACCTACTCTGCGTCTCACAAAGATACGGCGGTTGGAACCAGAAATCTCAACTTTGGACTCATCAGACCAAATGACAGATTTCCACCGGTCTAATGTCCATTGCTCGTGTTTCTTGACCTAAGCAAGTCGCTTCTTATTATTGGTATCCTTTAGTAGTGGTTTCTTTGCAGCAATTCGACCATGAAGGCCTGATTCACGCAGTCTCCTTTGAACAGTTGATGTTGAGATGTGTCTGTTACCTGAACTCTGTGAAGCATTTATTTGGGCTGCAATCTGAGGTGCAGTTAACTCTAATGAACTTAACCTCTGCAGCAGAGGTAACTCTGGTTCTTCCTTTCCTGTGGCGGTCCTCATGAGAACCAGTTTCATCATAGCGCCTGATGGTTTTTGCGACTGCACTTGAAGAAAATGACCTACATGTCTTAAAGTAATGATGGACTGTCATTTCTCTTTGCTTATTTGAGCTGTTCTTGCCATAATATGGACTTGGTCTTTTACCAAATAGGGCTATCTTCTGTATACCAACCCTACCTTGTCAACAAAACTGATTGGCTCAAATGCATTAAGAAGGAAATAAATTCCACAAATTAACTTTGCATTCCAGGTGACAACCTCATGAAGCTGGTTGAGAGAATGCCAAGAGTGTGCAGACCTGCACCAGGCTGGGAAGACTGAATCTGCAATAGGTAAGCAGCTTGGTTTGAAGAAATCAACTGTGGGAGCAATTATTAGGAAATGGAAGACATACAAGACCACTGATAATCTCCCTCGATCTGGGGCTCCACGCAAGATCTCACCCCGTGGGGTCAAAATGATCACAAGAACGGTGAGCAAAAATCCCAGAACCACACGGGGGAACCTAGTGAATGACCTGCAGAGAGCTTGGACCAAAGTAACAAAACCTACCATCAGTAACACACTACGCCGCCAGGGACTCAAATCCTGCAGTGCCAGACGTGTCCCCCTGCTTAAGCCAGTACATGTCCAGGCCCGTCTGAAGTTTGCTAGAGTGCATTTGGATGATCCAGAAGAGGATTGGGAGAATGTCATATGGTCAGATGAAACCAAAATAGAACTTTTTGGTAAAAACTCAACTCGTCGTGTTTGGAGGACAAAGAATGCTGAGTTCCATCCAAAGAACACCATACCTACTGTGAAGCATGGGGGTGGAAACATCATGCTTTGGGGCTGTTTTTATGCAAAGGGACCAGGACGACTGATCCGTGTAAAGGAAAGAATGAATGGGGCCATGTATCGTGAGATTTTGAGTGAAAACCTCCTTCCATCAGCAAGGGCATTGAAGATGAAACATGGATGGGTCTTTCAGCATGACAATGATCCCAAACACACCGCCCGGGCAACGAAGGAGTGGCTTCGTAAGAAGCATTTCAAGGTCCTGGAGTGGCCTAGCCAGTCTCCAGATCTCAACCCCATAGAAAATCTTTGGAGGGAGTTGAAAGTCCGTGTTGCCCAGCGATAGCCCCAAAACATCACTGCTCTAGAGGAGATCTGCATGGAGGAATGGGCCAAAATACCAGCAACAGTGTGTGAAAACCTTGTGAAGACTTACAGAAAACGTTTGACCTGTGTCATTGCCAACAAAGGGTATATAACAAAGTATTGAGAAACTTTTGTTATTGACCAAATACTTATTTTCCACCATAATTTGCAAATAAATTCATAAAAAATCTACAATGTGATTTTCTGGAAAAACAATTCTCATTTTGTCTGTCATAGTTGACGTGTACCTATGATGAAAATTACAGGCCTCTCTCATCTTTTTAAGTGGGAAAACTTGCACAATTGGTGGCTGACTAAATACTTTTCCCCCCCACTGTATGTTGATTTGTTTAACACTTTTTTGGTTACTACATGATTCCATGTGTTATTTCATAGGTTTGATGTCTTCACTCTTATTCTACAATGTAGAAACTAGTGAAAATTAAGAAAAACCCTGGAATGAGTAGGTGTGTCCAAACTTTTGACTGGTACTGTATGTCAATCTAGCAAACCAGGCAACTAAAAGCAGCTTTCTAAACAATGTTTTGGTTTGTTTCTAGCTTGTTAGCTAGGTAGCTAACTTTAAGTTAGCTGGCTAGCCAGTTAAAATTAATAACCATATCATATAGCTGACAAAGTCTTAACTATAGCTAATTTGCATTCGTTATTACAGGAAAATAAACTCACAACAAGTTCATTATTTACAAGTTCAAGGCAAGATAGTTACAGAAAATAGCTTACAGTTGCGGGTGTGACTAAATAAAAGCAGGTCATTCTACCGGTGAATTTTAAAACTTAGACACTGTCTCGTTGTCCTAACGTTATATATCCTAATTTGACTGTGGTGCAGGTCATGTTGTTCTTCACATTACCATCTCTAGTAAACAAACGCTATATCAAATAAAATAATTATTTATTTGTCACATGCACAGGATACAGAAGGTGTAAACAGTACAGTGAAATGGTTACTTGCATAATGAAGTATTTTGTTTAGACATGTAGCTTGCTAGCTAAACAATGAACCATTAACCCAACTCATAACGTTACTACCCTGCATGGATTTGCTGGTAGCTAAAGCTAACCAACTAGCTAGGCTCAATGTTAGCTAGCTAGCTAACATTATGCTATAACTAGCAATGCAAATGGCTCTGAGACATGAATAATATTACTACACAGATCACACAAATAACGTTAGTTGGTGAGCCAGCCAGTTAACGTTAACTAGCTAGCTAAAAGTACGCTTTAACTTGCAATGAAAATGACTTTCTGACAGAATTAGAAACGTATAATATCTGAAAATGTAGCTTGCTAGACTCTCTTGCCCATATATGTGGATGAACACTTCTCCCTCTCTGTCACGGATGCCATGGTTGCCCTTCGTTTGAAGATGTAATCTGGAGACAGTTGTTTTATAAAACATCCTTCTTCTGTGTGTTCTCTTTTCAACTCCCTCCACATTATTTACAATCAAACGCCAGAATTTTCTCCATCTCCTTCTACTCCGCTTCAACCGGCCATTCCACTGATTTCAAAACTATGTCCTCCAGAAAGTGGAGAGCATTAGCAATACTAATGCAGTTATTCGTGATAACTTTCAAAAATGCCGCTTTAGAAAGGATTACCTACACGTACTGAGCAGCTCATGTTATAGACAGAAGCATGATACATGGCAGATCAATCAGAACTCATCTCTTGGCATGTCCAGCCCATCCATTATCTCAGCCAATTGTGGCTAGCGGGAAGATTCCTGTCTTTTTCCTTGGCTAAAGCAATGAGGCCCGTATTTTAACAATTTTATTCATATTTACAGATGGCATACACGTTTGTTTTTAAGGCACATGAAAGTTCACATGTTCCAGAAGGCATTTCTGCCAAAAAACGAGTGTTGATAAAAAATAATGTTTACGTTCAAATGCCTCTCCTGTGAAGAAGTTACGCGAGACATACGCCTAGTTTCCTGAAATGAGTCACATATGTATCTCACAACTCCTGTGAATGTGTCTACCTCATAAATATATAAAGAGGGGATTGTGAGATTTTGGTTTTGAGCTGCTGAACAGCTTGTATGGAATTCAACCATGTCAATGCAGTCCCAATCAGCACCTATTTCCCATTCATTTTCTAAATGAAAGTTGTCAGGGAGTCAGCTACTGAACAGAAGGTACTCCTGGAAAATGCCTGTCTAGACAGTTCAAGGAGACATTTAGCTTCTAGTGGATTCCCTAAGTGGGACCTTGTTATGACAATTGATATGGAGATGAAATAACACATGTAAAACAATCTCACTATAATAAGGAATCATGCTGATATGGATTGGAATGCTGAAAAGAGAAGCAATATTGAATTTATGAGTTTAGTCAGGCTTAGTTTTAATTTTTGCGATTACTACATTCTCAACATTGCAATAAGACCAGAGAAAATCAGAAAATAGGACATAACTGATACACTAACCACCCACACACTGCCATGGTACATGAGTCTGAATAACCATGCCCCTGATCTCCATATCTGGAAGACAGCCTACTGCTACTTTTAACAAGCACACTGTCCACTGTACTGACTGTCATATTCTTCTGCCCTCCTCTGAAGTCTATTCATTTGGAGCGCAACCCATCTTTTATATTCCTGTACAGCTCCTCTCCCCACACCCTCTCACCCTTCTGCTTACAGCAGCACTTCACTACTGGCATGCACAGGCCCAATTACCAGTCCTAATCATTCAGCCACCACCTCAAGGTGCCAAAACCAATGACTCTACACAAAAAAAGGTACTATCTAGAACGTAAAATGGTTATTCGGCTGTCCCTATAGGAGAACCCTTTATAGAACCCTTTTTGGTTCCAGAGAGAACCTTTTTGGTTCCAGGTAAAACCCTTTTGGGTTTCATGTAGGACCCTTTCCACAGAGGGTTCTTCATGAAACCCAAAAGGGTTCTACGTGTAACCAAAAAGTGTTCTCCCTGGAACCAAAAACTGTTCTCCTATGGGGACAGACGAAGAACCCTTTTGGAACCCTTTTTTCTAACAGTGTATAGGATGTGTGAAGCATATCTCTTATTCTGAATATTAGGGCTCAGTCATAAATTTAGAAACTTGACTAAAAAGGTGTTCTTCATGCAATTGAAATTATTATTGATTCCATTTCCTGTAGACTGGAACGTTGTGTGTGTGTGTGTGTGTGTGATTAAATGGAGAAATTATATTCTACTATTAGAAAAAAAGGTGCTAAGTAGAACCATATAGGGTTCTTCGGTTTGTCCCCATAAGGGAACTCTTTTTGGTTTTTCATAGAACCCCCTGTAAATGGTTCTACCGAGAACCCTCTATGAAAAGTTCATCCTACAACCCTCTAGAAATGGTTCTACCAATAACCTTTTTATCATCTGAAGGTTCTACCAAGAACCCTTTTATCATTGAAGGGTTCTTCCTAGAACCCTCTATGAACAGTTCTACCAGCCTTATTAGCGATACATTTCATACACTACCGGTCAAAAGTTTTAGAACACCTACTCATTCAAGGGTTTTCTTTATTTTTACAATTTTCTACATTGTAGAATAATAGTGAAGATATCAAAACTATGAAATAACACATATGGAATCATGTAGTAACCAAAAAAGTGTTAAACAAATCTAAATATATTTTATATTTGAGATTCTGCAAATAGCCACCCTTTGCTTTGATGACAGCTTTGCACACTCTTGGCATTTTCTCAACCAGCTTCACTTGGAATGCTTTTCCAACTGTCTTGAAGGAGTTCCCACATATGCTAAGCACTTGTTGATTGCTTTTCCTTAACTCTGCGGTCCGACTCATCCCAAACCATCTCAATTTGGTTGAGGTCGGGGGATTCCACAATGTAGAAAATATTAAACATAAAGAAAAACCCTTGAATGAGTAGGTGTTCTAAAACTTTTGACCGGTAGTGTATATCATAAGGCTTTTAGTCTTGAGACTCATCTGAAGTCGGTACAGCCAATCTGCCAACTTCTGTCTGTAGCGTCCAAACAGTTTGGGCTACACACTAATCTGACCCCTCTGTCAAAAGGTGAGACTCTCATGAACACGTACATATCAGTTGTCTTGTGAGGCCCATAAGACTTGTCTGAAGATCCCCCGGTACCAGTTGAAAAAATGAATGGAAGTATATATGGAGACCATTTAGTGCCAAAAATAAAGGTTTAAAGACATGTATCTTATATCTCTCAGAACCAATTTCCTTTAGATTTTTTTGGGGGGACTCCTGATGTTAAAGTTTAAACACTGAGGTAAACTCTAATGCTCGAGCACTATTTAAAATAATTGTCAAAATTCATTAAAAAACCTTATTCAGATTCAGAAGGGTTCTATGTAGTGCCTTTCATATAATCCTTCTTACCTCCAAAGATGGTTATTAGGATGTTAAAAGTTCTAGGTAGAACCCTCTCCCCCCTGCAAAGAACCATTTTGTAACCGAAAAAGGGTAAGAGTGTATAGGCTATTTAATCGTAAAACTATTCCCTTTCCTTATGATCTTTTGCTACTTGCCACTGCTTGTTGTCATGTTTTCGAGCCCTGTACATAACCAGACAGACATACAGTACATCACTTATCTAAGGCTGCGTTTAGACAGGTAAACCAATTCTGATCTTTTTTTTTCACTAATTGGTCTTTTGACCAATCAGATCAGCTCTGAAAAAGATCTTATGTGAAAAGATCTGATGTGTATGGTCAAAAGACCAATTAGTGGAAAAAAGATCAGAATTGGACTGACTGTGTAAACATAGCTTAATGGTTTTTGTAATGGTTCTCATAGGCATGAGGCCTAAGCATTGGCATAGTGTGCCATTGGAATGTCTGCAGATTACAAGGGAACTAGTTGGCCTCAAGGGTCTCGTATTCTACCCATTACCCTGTGTCTACCTCAATCATCTGGGCCCTCAGGGAACTGAAGGACCTGAAATGGCCCACCTATTTTCCATAAGCGGATTTATGTACAGTATTAATAAGCAAATACGTTGAAAAGAAACAGTACACCAGTGCACACGGCTGAACAAGGGGACTTACTTCAATGGGCTAATATTCAATCATTTCCTGTCATTTTGATAAGTTTGGAAAAACACTGCTGTAATAGCTTTTTCAACATGTTCCTTCACACTGTTTGCACAAGCAATCTCTGGAATGAATAGAATAACAGACACAGCTGTTCTGTCTCTGTGTTGTGTTTGGGCTTTTCAATTAGAATTACAAACATTATTATTTACTATGACTAATGACTTAGCGTAGATACGTACCATACTTTAGGAAAAATAGAGCCATCAAAGACTAAATAAATATCACAGATGTAACATACTGTATATTCTGGTCTAAGGCCTTGGGGAGGAATTTCATTCTGATCTCCATGGGAACAGCTAGAGGGTGATATTAGCTTTAGCTTGAATAAGAAAAATTCCAATGAAAACTTTCTTAAGGTCTGTAGTCTTGCAATAGTAACCTTCTCCTGGGGAAAAAAGGCAATTAAATATTTCACCAGTAAAATTAACATAAGTTCACACCCTCAAACATGTCCTTTTCTAGGGTTAACTAGAATACCATTTTGTAAAAACGCCAATATGTTTGTAAAAAAAACATTTTCAATTTTTTTGTTAAATAGTGTCCTCTCTGCAAGAAAATATTTAATTAAAGTTTAATAAAGAATTTTAATAGTAAAGTTGTGTGGATTTATGACTCAGTCTCTGCATGAGTTTCAGTAAAACTGGGACTGGTTTTCCATGGCACTATATAAATCAGGACGGATTTGCCAAGCCTTGGGGACTCAGGTTAAGAACTCCAGTCCATCCATCACCCTTACTGACAACACAGAGGACATGACATCGTAGTACTGGAGTTGAGGGGCCTTAAGCCCTCCTAACATAAAGCATGGGGAGAACTCTTGTTAAGTTATAGTCCCAGGCTTGTTCTATCCTTTATCTCCCTAGGTGATATGTGATAACAGTTCCACTGTTTTGAGACAAGAAACCCACAAATGTTGAGGTTTGTGCACTAGTGCATGTAATGTAGCTCAACGTTTAGCTTAAAGGCCCATTGCCTTATATATTTTCACACTACGAGGTCAAAATAACACTCCTAAAATTGTGAATATTATGATTTAACAATTTTATTTGTATTTACAGATGGCATACAAGTTTGTTTTTAAGTCACATGAAAGGTCACATGTCCCAGAAGGCATTTCTGCCAAAAAACTAATTTTGATGTAAAACATATACAGTGGGGAAAAAAAGTATTTAGTCAGCCACCAATTGTGCATGTTCTCCCACTTAAAAAGATGAGAGAGGCCTGTAATTTTCATCATAGGTACACGTCAACTATGACAGACAAAATGAGGGAAAAAAATCAAGAAAATCACATTGTAGCATTTTTTATGAATTTATTTGCAAATTATGGTGGAAAATAAGTATTTGGTCAATAACAAAAGTTTCTCAATACTTTGTTATATACCCTTTGTTGGCAATGACACAGGTCAAACGTTTTCTGTAAGTCTTCACAAGGTTTTCACACACTGTTGCTGGTATTTTGGCCCATTCCTCCATGCAGATCTCCTCTAGAGTAGTGATGTTTTGGGGGCTGTCGCTGGGCAACACGGACTTTCAACTCCCCTCCAAAGATTTTCTATGGGGTTGAGATCTGGAGACTAGCTAGGCCACTCCAGGACCTTGAAATGCTTCTTACGAAGCCACTCCTTCGTTGCCCGGGCGGTGTGTTTGGGATCATTGTCATGCTGAAAGACCCAGCCACGTTTCATCTTCAATGCCCTTGCTGATGGAAGGAGATTTTCACTCAAAATCTCACGATACATGGCCCCATTCATTCTTTCCTTTACACGGATCAGTCGTCCTGGTCCCTTTGCAGAAAAACAGCCCCAAAGCATGATGTTTCCACCCCCATGCTTCACAGTAGGTATGGTGTTCTTTGGATGCAACACAGCATTCTTTGTCCTCCAAACACGATGAGTTGAGTTTTTACCAAAAAGTTATATTTTGGTTTCATCTGACCATATGACATTCTCCCAATGATCTTCTGGATCATCCAAATGCACTCTAGCAAACTTCAGACGGGCCTGGACATGTACTGGCTTAAGCAGGGGGAAATGTCTTGCACTGCAGGATTTGAGTCCCTAGCGGCGTAGTGTGTTACTGATTGTAGGCTTTGTTACTTTGGTCCCAGCTCTCTGCAGGTCATTCACTACGTCCCCCCGTGTGGTTCTGGGATATTTGCTCACCGTTCTTGTGATCATTTTGACCCCACGGGTGAGATCTTGCGTGGAGCCCCAGATCGAGGGAGATTATCAGTGGTCTTGTATGTCTTCCATTTCCTAATAATTGCTCCCACAGTTGATTTCTTCAAACCAAGCGGCTTACCTATTGCAGATTCAGTCTTCCCAGCCTGGTGCAGGTCTACAATTTTGTTTCTGGTGCCCTTTGACAGCTCTTTGGTCTTGGCCATAGTGGAGTTTGGAGTGTGACTGTTTGAGGTTGTGGACAGGTGTCTTTTATACTGATAACAAGCTCAAACAGGTGCCATTAATACCGGTAACGAGTGGAGGACAGAGGAGCCTCTTAAAGAAGAAGTTACAGGTCTGTGAGAGCCAGAAATCTTGCTTGTTTGTAGGTGACCAAATACTTATTTTCCACCATAATTTGCAAATAAATTCATTAAAAATCCTACAATGTGATTTTCTGGATTTTTTTTTCTCAATTTGTCTGTCATAGTTGACGTGTACCTATGATGAAAATTACAGGCCTCTCTCATCTTTTTAAGTGGGAGAACTTGCACAATTGGTGGCTGACTAAATACTTTTTTTCCCCACTGTATATATCTTCAAATGCCTCTCCCCTAAAAAATGAATTTAGTATATGTCAATCTAGCAAACCAGGCAACTAAAAGCAACTTTCTAAACACTATTTTTGCTTAGTTTCTAGCTTGTTAGAAGGTGTAAACGGTACAGTGAAATCGTTTTTTGTGTAAGAGATGTTTGAAAAAATTGCTGCAATTTCAGCCTGTTCTGGTGGGATGGAGTTCTTGCCCGCTGCATAACGTCACAATGCGATCTGATTATAAAAGACCAATGACTGTTCATCTGTTAATGGCATATACTGTATCATCCTACACTGCTACTGGTCCCGCCCGGTCATATTGACATTCCATTCCTTTGAAAGCGTGCAGTTATGACTCGTTTCAGGAAACTAGGCATATGCCTCTACTTCACAGGAGTAGAGGCATACTCCTCACAGGAGAGGCATTTGAAGATACAGTGGGGAGAACAAGTATTTGATACACTGCCGATTTTGCAGGTTTTCCTACTTACAAAGCATGTAGAGGTCTGTAATTTTTATCATAGGTACACTTCAACTGATAGAGACAGAATCTAAAACAAAAATCCAGAAAATCACATTGTATGATTTTTAAGTAATTCATTTGCATTTTATTGCATGACATAAGTATTTGATACATCAGAAAAGCAGAACTTAATATTTGGTACAGAAACCTTTGTTTGCAATTACAGAGATCATACATTTCCTGTAGGTCTTGACCAGGTTTGCACACACTGCAGCAGGGATTTTGGCCCACTCCTCCATACAGACCTTCTCCAGATCCTTCAGGTTTCGGGGCTGTCGCTGGGCAATACGGACTTTCAGCTCCCTCAAAAGATTTTCTATTGGGTTCAGGTCTGGAGACTGGCTAGGCCACTCCAGGACCTTGAGATGCTTCTTACAGAGCCACTCCTTAGTTGCCATGCTGGAAGACCCATCCACGACCCATCTTCAATGCTCTTACTGAGGGAAGGAGGTTGTTGGCCAAGATCTCGCGATACATGGCCCCATCCATCCTCCCCTCAATACGGTGCAGTTGTCCTGTCCCCTTTGCAGAAAAGCATCCACAAAGAATGATGTTTCCACCTCCATGCTTCACGGTTGGGATGGTGTTCTTGTGGTTGTACTCATCCTTCTTCTTCCTCAAAACACGGCGAGTGGAGTTTAGACCAAAAAGCTATATTTTTGTCTCATCAGACCACATGACCTTCTCTCATTCCTCCTCTGGATCATCCAAATGGTCATTGGCAAACTTCAGACGGGCCTGGACATGCGCTGGCTTGAGCAGGGGGACCTTGCGTGCGCTGCAGGATTTTAATCCATGACGGCGTAGCGTGTTACTAATGGTTTTCTTTGAGACTGTGGTCCCAGCTCTCTTCAGGTCATTGACCAGGTCCTGCCGTGTAGTTCTGGGCTGATCCCTCACCTTCCTCATGATCATTGATGCCCCACGAGGTGAGATCTTGCATGGAGCCCCAGACCGAGGGTGATTGACCGTCATCTTGAACTTCTTCCATTTTCTAATAATTGCGCCAAAAATTGTTGCCTTCTCACCAAGCTGCTTGCCTATTGTCCTGTAGCCCATCCCAGCCTTGTGCAGGTCTACAATTTTATCCCTGATGTCCTTAGTTGGGAGAGTTATATTTGGGAGTTTTGGTTTTTACTCTCTCCTTTCCCAGATGTTTAGTTCATTTCATTCCGATCTCCTCTTCATTATTGTAGCCATTTGCTACAGCCTGTCAACTATGCCTCTGCCTATCCCTGTTCTCTCCTCTCCGCACAGGCTACACAAACGCCTCACACCGCGTGGCTGCTGCCTCTCTAACCTGGTGGTCCCTGCACGCACCCCACACTTGGAGTTCCAGGTCTCAGGCAGCCTCTGGAACTGCCGTTCTGCTGCCAACAAGGCTGACTTCATCCCAGCCTATGCTACCCTCCAGTCCCTCGACTTCCTGGCGCTGACGGAAACATGGATTACCACTGAAAACACTGCTACTCCTACTGCTCTCTCCTCGTCTGACCATGTGTTCTCGCATACCCCGAGAGCATCTGGTCAGAGGGTTGGTGGCACAAGAATCCTCATCTCTCCCAAGTGGACATTCTCAAATTTTCCCCTAACCCATCTGTCTATCTCCTCATTTGAATTCCATGCTGTCACAGTCACTAGCCCATTTAAGCTTAATATCCTTGACATCTATCGCCCTCCAGGTTCCCTTGGAGAGTTCATCAATGAGCTTGACGCCTTGATAAGTTCCTTTCCTGAGGATGGCTCACCCCTCACAGTTTTGGGGGATTTCAACCTCCCTACGTCTACATTTGACTCATTTCTCTCTGCCTCCTTCTTTCCACTCCTCTCCTCTTTTGACCTCACCCTCTCACCGTCCCCCCCTACTCACAAGGCAGGCAATACGCTTGACCTCATCTTTACTAGATGCTGCTCTTCTACTAATCTCACTGCAACTCCCCCCCATGTCTCCGACCACTACTTTCTATCCTTTTCTCTCTCGCTCTCCTCCAACACTACTCACTCTGCCCCTACACAGATGGTAATGCGCCGCCGCAACCTTCGCTCTCTCTCTCCCACTACTCTCTCCTCTTCCATCCTATCATCTCTTCCCTCTGCTCAATCCTTCTCCCTCCAATCTCCTGATTCTGCCTCCTCAACCCTCCTCTCCTCCCTTTCTGCATCCTTTGACTCTCTGTGTCCCCTATCCTCCCGGCCGGCTCGGTCCTCCCCTCCAGCTCCGTGGCTTGATGACTCATTGCGAGCTCACAGAACAGAGCTCCGGGCAGCGGAGCGGAAATGGAAGAAAACTAAACTCCCTGCCGACCTGGCATCTTTTCACTCCCTCCTCTCTACATTTTCTTCATCTGTTTCTGCTGCTAAGGCCACTTTCTACCACTCTAAATTCCAAGCATCTGCCTCTAACCCTAGGAAGCTCTTTGCCACATTCTCATCCCTGCTGAATCCCCCCCTCCTCTCTCTCTGTGGATGACTTCGTCAACCACTTTGAAAAGAAGGTTGACAACATCCGATCCTCGTTTGTTAAGTCTAATGACACTGCTGGTCCTGCTCACACTGCCCTACCCTATGCTTTGACTTCTTTCTCCCCTCTCTCTCCAGATAAAATCTTGCAACTTGTGACTGCAGGCCGCCCAACAACCTGCCCGCTTGACCCTATCCCCTCCTCTCTTCTCCAGACCATCTCCGGTGACCTTCTCCCCTACCTCACCTCGCTGATCAACTCATCCTTGACCGCTGGCTATGTCCCTTCCGTCTTCAAGAGAGCGAGAGTTGCACCCCTTCTCAAAAAAACCAACACTCGATCCCACTGATGTCAACAACTACAGACCAGTATCCCTTCTTTCTTTTCTTTCCAAAACTATTGAGCGTGCCGTCTTTAGCCAACTCTCTTGCTATCTCTCTCAGAATGACCTTCTTGATCCAAACCAGTCAGGTTTCAGGACTGGTCATTCAACTGAGACTGCTCTTCTCTGTGTCACGGAGGCTCTCCGCACTGCTAAAGCTAACTCTCTCTCCTCTGCTCTTGTCCTTCTAGACCTGTCTGCTGCCTTTGATACTGTGAACCATCAGATCCTCCTCTCCACCCTCTCCGAGCTGGGCATCTCCGGCGCGGCTCACTCCTGGATCGTGTCCTACCTGACCGGTCGCTCCTACCAAGTGGCGTGGCGAGAAGCTGTCTCCGCACCACGTGCTCTCACCATTGGTGTCCCCCAGGGCTCAGTTCTAGGCCCTCTCCTATTCTCCCTATACACCAAGTCACTTGGCTCTGTCATATCCTCACATGGCCTCTCCTATCATTGCTACGCTGACGATACACAACTAATCTTCTCCTTTCCCCCTTCTGATAACCAGGTGGCGAATCGCATCTCTGCATGTCTGGCAGACATATCAGTATGGATGACGGATCACCACCTCAAGCTGAACCTTGGCAAGACGGAGCTGCTCTTCCTCCCGGGGAAGGACTGCCCGTTCCATGATCTCGCCATCACGGTTGACAACTCCGTTGTGTTCTCCTCCCAGAGTGCGAAGAGCCTTGGCGTGACCCTGGACAACACCCTGTCGTTCTCCGCTAACATCAAGGCGGTGACCCGATCCTGCAGGTTCATGCTCTACAACATTCAGAGAGTACGACCGTGCCTTACACAGGAAGCGGCACAGGTCCTAATCCAGGCACTTGTCATCTCCCGTCTGGATTACTGCAACTCGCTGTTGGCTGGGCTCCCTGCCTGTGCCATTAAACCCCTACAACTCATCCAGAATGCCGCAGCCCGTCTGGTGTTCAACCTTCCCAAGTTCTCTCACGTCACCCCCGCTCCTCCGCACACTCCACTGGCTTCCAGTTGAAGCTCGCATCTGTTACAAGACCATGGTGCTTGCCTATGGAGCTGTGAGGGGATCGGCACCTCTGTACCTTCAGGCTCTGATCAGTCCCTACATCCAAACGAGGGCATTACGTTCATCCACCTCTGGCCTGCTGGCTCCCCTTCCTCTGCGGAAGCATAGTTCCCGCTCAGCCCAGTCAAAACTGTTCGCTGCTCTGGCACCCCAATGGTGGAACAAGCTCCCACACGACGCCAGGACAGCGGAGTCACTCAACACCTTCCGGAGACATTTGAAACCCCACCTCTTTAAGGAATACCTGGGATAGGATAAAGTAATCTTTCTACCCCCCCCCTAAAAAAATATACATATATCCACAAAAAATATTGTAAAGATGTTATCCCACTGGCTATAGGGTGAATGCACCTATTTGTAAGTCGCTCTGGATAAGAGCGTCTGCTAAATGACGTAAATGTAAATGTAAATGTCTTACACAGCTCTCTGGTCTTGGCCATTGTGGAGAGGTTGGAGTCTGTTTGATTGAGTGTGTGGACAGGTATCTTTTATACAGGTAACGAGTTCAAACAGGTGCAGTTTATACAGGTAATGAGTGGAGAACAGGAGGGCTTCTTAAAGAAAAACTAACAGGTCTGTGAGAGCCGGAATTCTTACTGGTTGGTAGGTGATCAAATACTTATGTCATGCAATAAAAGGCAAATTAATTACTTAAAAATCATACAATGTGATTTTCTGGATTTTTGTTTTAGATTCCGTCTCTCACAGTTGAAGTGTACCTATGATAAAAATTAAAGACCTCTACATGCTTTGTAAGTAAGAAAACCCTCAAAATCGGCAGTGTATCAAATACTTGTTCTCCCCACTGTATATATTTTTTTACATCAAAATTCGTTTTTTGGCAGAAATGCCTTCTGGAACATGTGACCTTTCACGTGCCTTAAAAACAAACTTGTATGCCATCTGTAAATACAAATACAATTGTTAAATTACGAGCCTAGTTGGTTTAGCCACGGAAAAAGATAGGAACCTTCCCGCTAGCCATGATTGGCTGAGATAATGGATGGGCTGGACATGCCGAGAGATGAGTTCGGATTGGTCTGCCATGTAACACAATTCTGTCTATAACATGAGCTGCTTAGTATGTGTACAAGACAACAAGTATGTGGACAAGAGGAACACCTACGTGATAATGCTATTCATTGACTACAGCTCAGCATTCAACACCATAGTGCCCTCTAAGCTCATCACTAAGCTAAGGATCCTGGGACTGAACACCTCCCTCTGCAACTGGATCCTGGACTTCCTGACGGGCCACCCCCAGGTGGTAAGGGTAGGTAACAACACATCTGCCACACTGATCCTCAACACGGGGGCCCCTCAGGGGTGCGTGCTCAGTCCCCTCCTGTACTCTCTGTTCACCCATGACTGCATGGCCAGGCACGACTCCAACACCATCATTAAGTTTGCCGACGACACAACAGTGGTAGGCCTGATCACCGACAACGATGAGACAGCCTATAGGGAGGAGGTCAGAGATTTGGCCGTGTGGTGCCAGGACAACAACCTCTCCCTCAACGTGACCAAGACAAAGGAGATGATTGTGGACTACAGGAAAAAAAAGAGGACTGAGCACGCCCCCATTCTCATCGACGGGGCTGTAGTGGAACAGGTTGAGAGCTTCAAGTTCCTTGGTGTCCACATCACCAACGAACTATCATGGTCCAAACACACCAAGACAGTCGTGAAGAGGGCACGACAAAGCCTCTTCCCCCTCAGGAGACTAAAAAGATTTGGCAAGGGTCCTCAGATCCTCAAAAAATTCTACAGCTGCACCATCAAGAGCATCCTGACTGGTTGCATCACCGCCTGGTATGGCAACTGCTTGGCCTCCGACCGCAAGGCACTACAGAGGGTAGTGCGTACGGCCCAGTACATCACTGGGGCAAAGCTTCCTGCCATCCAGGACCTCTATACCAGGCGGTGTCAGAGGAAGGCCCTCAAAATTGTCAAAGACTCCAGCCACCCTAGTCATAGACTGTTCTCTCTGCTACCGCACGGCAAGCGGTACCGGAGTGCCAAGTCTAGGTCCAAAAGACTTCTCAACAGCTTCTACCCCCAAGCCATAAGACTCCTGAACAGCTAATCATGGCTACCCGGACTATTTGCACTGCCCCCCCCACCCCATCCTTTTTACACTGCTGCTACTCTGTTAAGTATTTATGCATAGTCACTTTAACTCTACCCACATGTACATATTACCTCAACTACCTCAACTAGCCGGTTCCCCGCACATTGACTCTGCAACGGTACCCCCCTGTATATATAGCCTCCCTACTGTCACTTTATTTTACTTCTGCTCTTTTTTTCTCAACACTTTTTTTGTTGTTGTTTTATTCTTACTTTTTTTGTTTAAAATAAATGCACTGTTGGTTAAGGGCTGTAAGTAAGCATTTCACTGTAATGTCTGCACCTGTTGTATTCGGCGCATGTGACCAATAAAATTTGATTTGATTTGATGTGATGTGTAGGTAATCCTTTCTAAAGCGGCTTTTTTTATATATATCACGAAGAACTGCACAAGTGTTGCTAAGGCTCTCCACTTTCTGGAGGACCGAGTTTTGAAATCAGTGCAGAGGGAGTTGAAAAGAGAACACACAGAAGAAGGCTGTTGTATACAGCACCTGTCTGGATTACATCTTCAAACTAAGGGCAACCATGGCATCCGGGACATGGCAAGCGTTCATCCATGTATATGGGTAAGAGAGTCTAGCTAGCTACCTTTTTAGATACTATACATTCCTAATTTTGTATGAAAGTCGTTTTCATTGCAAGTTAAAATGTACTGTTAGCTAGTTAGCTAACATTAGCTGGCTGGCTGGCTGGCTCGCTAACGTTACGTGTATGATCTGTGTAATATTATTCTAATCTTAGAGCCATTTGCATTGCTAGTTATAGCCTAATGTTAGCTAGCTAGCTAATATTGAACCTAGCTAGTTGCTTAGCTTTCGCTACCTGTTGATTGGGATTTTGGTTAATTGTTTAGCTAGCTAGCCAGCTACATGTCTAAACAAAAGACTTCACTATGCAAGTAACTATTTCACTGTACCGTTTACACCTTCTAACAAGCTAGAAACTAACCAAAAATATTGTTTAGAAAGTTGCCTTTGTTGCCTGGTTTGCTAGATTGACATATACAAAATTCATTTTTTAACGGATGGATTTCTTGGTGTTAAAATTCACCAGTTATGCTATTTTGGACCCCCATGCTGGAGCCTGTCGTTTATACTTTTTCATAATGACAACGACAAGTTTGATGTCGGACGACAATAGAATGTTCATGATGTCACTGCGATAACTGTATACAGACAACTGTATACAGTAGTATAAACCAGCCTTTAGTCGTGAAATCTTTGGTTGTACAAAATGAAAGTTTACACACTCCCAGGAATGTCATACATGATGGATCATTAGCTTATACACTAACTTTCACACATCTAGATGGCCGTGTGGGGTTGGTGTGGAGCCAGAGACAGCGAGAGTTCAAACTGTAGAAACCAGTTCCTACATTTGAATATAAAAATTGATTTTTCAAACAAAACAATGCTACATTTTATCTCTGGGAACGTCAGTGTGACAAATCAGAGCAAGATTACTGAATGTAAGTACATTACCTTCAGAGGTGAATGTTTCAAACCAGTTGCCGTGATAAGTTTGTTGTTGTGCACTCTCCTCAAACAATAGCATGGTATTATTTCACTGTAATAACTACTGTAAATTGGACAGTGCAGTTAGATTAACAAGAATGTAAGCTTTCTGCCCATATAAGACATGTCTATGTCCTGGAAAGTTTGCTGTTACTTACAACAGTCATGCTAATCACATTAGCGCCCGTTAGCTCATCTGTCCCGTATACAGGACACCGATCCCGTAGAGGTTAAAGCAGTGAGCAAAAGCAAGATAAATTGTGCAGTAGCTGCAAATGTTTCTTTGCACTGTCTTCCATCCGAACAATCACTTAGTCTGATTTGGCCAGAAAGGTTCTCTTCACATTGGACTGCATTGCAGGCTACATACAAACGTGGATTTGTCAGCTGCTTGATCCTCCATCCCATCCATCTTGTACCCGGCAGCAGCGTCAACCATTCAAGACTTAAGTGTCTAGATAGTTTTTCTTCTATTATTAAAAGTAAAGGTCAAGACTGATGCCCGACTGAATGTTCTACTCTCGGTTGGCATTGATGAAGATTTAGTCAAAAGTGTGGCTTGGAAATACGATGCCATTTCAAAAGGAGGCATATAATTAATAGAAAAAACTTTTGTCATCATTGTGATGCCACCAGATTGACTTTAAATGTTGTATACCTTTTGCTAGCTAGCTAAGATTGAGGGGACTGCACTGAACTTTAACAAGCTAACGTTAGCATTGCTAGCTATTTTTTACGAACTTATTCTTCCACCTCTCCAACATCTCCAGAGTAAAATAAAAATTAAGATGTTTTATTGTCACATACACCGGATAGGTGCAGTGAAATGTGTTGTTTTACAAGGTCAGCCATAGAAGTATGGCAACCCTGCAGCAAATTAGAGGTAGCCCTTTCCTGCAGATAAATGACCTAGTGGCGTCATGGGTGGAATGTTATTAATATATTTCAGAATTTCATAACAATTAAAGCCAAAAATCTGCTGTTTCTATGTCAAACGGTTTTGTTATATTTCAGTCTTCTGTGATGTATATAAAGTGTAATATTGGAATGCAAACTCAAAATGTAATACATTTCAAATCTATATCTGACTTGGTACAGGTGTAGTATTTTTTGTAAGCCCATAACCTTGTGTGTGAGGTGTATACAGTGGCTTGCGATCGAATTCACCCCCCTTGGCATTTTTCCTATTTTGTTGCCTTACAACCTGGAATTAAAATATATTTTTGGGGGGTTTGTATCATTTGATTTACACAACATTTCATTCACCCACACCACTTTGAAGATGCAAAATATTGTTTTGTGTGAAACAAACAAGAAAAAAATAAAAAATTTGAGCGTGCATAACTATTCACCCCCCCCAAAGTCTCCTTTTGCAGCAATTACAGCTGCAAGTCTCTTGGGGTATGTCTCTATAAGCTTGGCACATCTAACCACTGGGATTTTTGCCCAATGTTCAAGGCAAAACTGCTCCAGCTCCTTCAAGTTGGATGGGTTCCGCTGGTGTACAGCAATCTTTAAGTCATACATTACATTTACATTTTAGCAGACGCTCTTATCCAGAGCGACTTACAGTTAGTGAGTGCATACATTATTTATTTATTTTCATACTGGCACCCCATGGGAATCAAACCCACAACCCTGGCGTTGCAACACCATGCTCTACCAACTGAGCTACATCCCTGCTGGCCATTCCCTCCCCTACTCTGGACGACACTGGGCCAATTGTGCGCCGCCCAATGGGTCTCCCGGTTGCGGCCAGCTACGACAGAGCCTGGATTCAAACCAGGATCTCTAGTGGCACAGCTAGCACTGCGATGCAGTGCCTTAAACCACTGCGCCACTCGGGAGACTATATCATACCACAGATTCTCAACTGGATTGAGGTCTGGGCTTTCACTAGGCCATTCCAAGACATTTAAATGTTTCCCCTTAAACCACTTGAGTGTTGCTTTAGCAGTATGCTTAGGGTCATTGTCCTGCTGGAAGGTGAAACTCCGTCCCAGTCTCAAATCTCTGGAAGACTGAAACAGGTTTCCCTCAAGAATTTCCCTGTATTTAGCCCCATCCATCATTCCTTCAATTCTGACCAGTTTCCCAGTCCCTGCCGATGAAAAACATTAACACAGCATGATGCTGCCACCACCATGCTTCACTGTGAGGATGGTGTTCTCGGGGTGATGAGAGGTGTTGGGTTTGCGCCAGACATAGCGTTTTCCTTGATGGCCAAAAAGCTCAATTTTAGTCTCATCTGACCAGAGTACCTTCTTCCATATGTTTGGGGAGTCTCCCACATGGCTTTTGGCGAACACCAAACGTGTTTGCTTATTTTTTTCTTTAAGCAGGTAGCTTAGTGGTTAAGAGCGTTGTGCCAGTAACCGAAAGGTCGCTGTTTCTAATCCCCGAGCCAACTAGGTGAAAAATCTGTCGATGTGCCCTTGAGCAAGGCACTTAACCCTAATTGCTCCTGTAAGTCGCTCTGGATAAGAGCGTCTGCTACATGACTTGTTTCAAAGTAGATTTGTTTAAGACTACCAAGAAACACTCTGTATGATCCTGATTTAGCCCACTGCAGTAAAAGGTTAAGTGCCTTACTCAAGTGCACATCAACAGAAGCCTGACTTCTCACCCACACCAAGTCTTGGCAGCACATCACCACTGTCCTATTACTTTTTTCAGAGAGTGTAGTGGTTAAACGGGACCACCCATATGTAAAATATATGCATGCATGACTGTAAGTTACTTTGGATAAAAGCGTCTGCTAAATGGCATATATTATATTATTATATATTTAAACCATACCCTATAACAATTAGCAAGAATCTTCATTGGGTATGGTACAGTGGGGAGAACAAGTATTTGATACACTGCCGATTTTGCAGGTTTTCCTACTTACAAAGCATGTAGAGGTCTGTAATTTTTATCATAGGTACACTTCAACTGTGAGAGACGGAATCTTAAACAAAAATCCAGAAAATCACATAGTATGATTTTTAAGTAATTAATTTGCATTTTATTGCATGCCATAAGTATTTGATACATCAGAAAAGCAGAACTTAATATTTGGTACAGAAACCTTTGTTTGCAATTACAGAGATCATACGTTTCCTGTAGGTCTTGACCAGGTTTGCACACACTGCAGCAGGGATTTTGGCCCACTCCTCCATACAGATCTTCTCCAGATCCTTCAGGTTTTCTATTGGGTTCAGGTCTGGAGACTGGCTAGGCTTCTCCAGGAACTTGAGATGCTTCTTACGGAGCCACTCCTTAGTTGCCCTGGCTGTGTGTTTCGGGTCGTTGTCATGCTGGAAGACCCAGCCACGACCCATCTTCAATGCTCTTACTGAGGGAAGGAGGTTGTTGGCCAAGATCTCGCGATGGCCCCATCCATCCTTCCCTCAATATGGTGCAGTCGTCCTGTCCCCTTTGCAGAAAAGCATCCCCAAAGAATGATGTTTCCACCTCCATGCTTCATGGTTGGGATGGTGTTCTTGGGGTTGTACTCATCCTTCTTCTTCCTCCAAACACAGTGAGTGGAGTTTAGACCCAAAAGCTCTATTTTTAGCTCATCAGACCACATGACCTTCTCCCATTCCTCCTCTGGATCATCCAGATGGTCATTGGCAAACTTCTTACAATGTGATTTTCTTGATTTTTGTTTTAGATTCCGTCTCTCACAGTTGAAGTGTACCTATGATAAAAATTACAGACCTCTACATGCTTTGTAAGTAGGAAAACCTGCAAAATCGGTAGTGTATCAAATACTTGTTCTCCCCACTGTATATGTCTATCTGAGTTTGACTGTATGACTATTTGAAGACACATTTGTAGTGTATGTAAGGACAGTGGTCACAACCCATCTTCATGGATATCTATTTTCTGGTAGATTTTCACCCCAACCAGCACATATCACAATAGATTTTGCCAAACAAGTTGTTGGTGAGAAGCAAAGTGTAATTGTGTGTGTGGAATAAGTGTTCAATACTACAACACTTTTACTTTTCCTCTCAGGGGATGGGATTATAGTTGTGTAGTTGTGTATAGTAATGTCAGTGTTTGAGAAAGCTGGTGATGAGAATGTAAATTAAACCACTACTTTTTTGTATTTTATACCATCGATGACTACTCTGTTGCTGCACTATACCTTCTATCCAATTATGTTTAACTAAATACATTGGTCATTTAGCAGACGCTCTTATCCAGAGCGACTTACAGGAGCAATTAGGGTTAAGTGCCTTGCTCAAGGGCACATCGACAGATTTTTCACCTAGTCGGCTCGGGTATTAGAACCAGCGACCTTTCGGTTACTGGTATCACGCTCTTAACCACTAAGCTACCTGCCGCCCCAAACACCCTCTTACTTACTGATCTGTTTTCCTCTCAGAGCCTTCTAGAGCTTGAGCAGATGTAAAACAATAACTTGAAAAGATACTGTACTTACACACCATGCTTTTTGACTTTCATTATAACCTTGTTTATGATCTGTTTATTATGTTATGTAAATAATCAACAAGATAATTTATGAAGAATGACAACCATTCCCTGCAGTCTGGTTTCTTATTTACTTTCAACAACAGAAAACATAATGTTTTAAGTGTAATTCAAGAGCCAATCAGGGCTGTATATGCAAATATATTCAAATTTGTATCCCAAAGCCCACACAGTCGGACTGAGCATTTCAGTGGCCCAAGGCGGCTCAGGGAAATAAATTATAAAAAATATATTAAGCAGTTATATTGAATAAATAAACACACACAGTGATTGATTAGACATACAGGGATGACTAAAAAAATAAAATAAAAAAGACTGCATGGGGTCTTTAATGCAGGTCTATAGCAATCATAGATAACAGGTCTTGCACATTTAAATTGAAAATGTCATATTAAATTCCACAAAATAATTCAATTTAGTTTAAAATGATGCCATCACATATTCTGAAAAAAAAAGAAAGAATAAATGATCAATTAAATTCAATAATATTCACATTCATTCAAATGTTGATTTTGTGTATTTGTATTGTATTTTCTAGACATTCTACTGCACTGTTGGAGCTAGTAACATAAGCATTTCACTGCACTTACTATAATACCTGCAAATCTGTGTGCTCGACCAATAAACTTTGATTTGATTTTGATTTGATTTGAATTATACAGTTGCAGTTCCAAAGGATCCACAGGGTGTAAAAAAATTAACAAAACACACTTGACAATATTCTTAATGATTGGCAATTAAATACATGCATGTCCTCCTCCATTGATTACTGTCTCCTCAACCAAACAAAGAATGTTCTTGCTTCAAACTGCAATTTCTTTGGAAGAGTTTGACAATAGTTGCGTGGTATGCAATCAATGGTTTAAAATGGTCTGAATGATTGACTCACCAACACACCTCAAGCAAAATATTCAGCTATAAAACAAAAAATGTAGCTTAATGAGAAAACTGCGAGAATGTTTTTTCATTAGCAGTTAATCTTTCCATTTTTTCCTCCTTGTTTTTGTGCTGTAAAATGACTGATTAAAATGATTCTCATGTAATAGCCTTCATATAATCTGGGAGCCAAGGATTAAGGATAGGAAGTTTAATCCCTTTTTTTTGCTCACTGAAAGGGGAATATCTTTGTATCTACTCTCTTCCTGTCCAATTAAATGAAGGGGTTGGAGGGAAGAGAGGAGCTGGGGTCCAGGTCGGCCTCGTTCTCCAACACTGAAAGCCAGGTCTGATTGGGAAGGCAAACTGTCAGTAATCACACCTCAATACCAGATCCCTCAGTCTCCTCCTGTCATTTTCATTGGCCATCGATACAATCAGACTACAACATCTCCTATTGATGAATTAGACTATCACCATGGGGATATGAACCCTGCTATGAGCACAGAATGATGAGAGCCAAAACAAAAAAATCATTTTTTCAATTCCGCATGAGTAATGGTTTGCTTTATTTCTCTCTTTTTTCACCCAGTGAAAACCCTTCTTCAGATGCCTGCCCACCAGATACAGTATGTGTCTGCAGAGGAAACATCAGTCAGCCCTTACAGTCTTTGGCCCCTAGCTGATCATAATAACACAAAACACAACCAATCATGACTGAAGGGCACATGGAATACTGTTTCACTGACAGATTATAATATGCATCTAATATATATTCTATGTGTTCCTTCATCCCCTATATTTACTTTGAGAGAGAGACAAACTAATTAACAGAGGTAAATTCATCCCCACACTGTGTTTAAGAAGCTTGACATACATTCGGCAACATTTGGCGCATTGCATTGTTCTATGCATTTGACACTATGTATGCTTACAAGGTAATTTACATTATTAGTATAGGGATAGGTTAAAACAAGAGCTGACTGTGTCTTTGACATTAATCAGGATTTGCGTTGTCATCATCCTCTCATCTACAATACCTCCCTCCCCTTGTTTCACATACCCTAGATTCACAGTATGCCCCCTGCAGAGGCGTGGGAGGGCTATCTGACTGTTTATGCAGTACAGGGAAGTAAACAGAGGATGAAAGGCGAGAGACTGTGCACTCACACAGTGACTCAGCAGTTTAAAGAGCAGTCTCATCGGCCTTCTAAAAGTGATCTCCCGCTATACTGTCTAGTATAACAACTAGACATTATTTTTGGACAAGGGACATTAGACCGGTGGAAATGTGTCCTTTGGTTTGGAGTCCAAATTGGAGATTGTTGGTTCCAACCGCCGTGTCTTTGTGAGACGCGGTGTGGGTGAACGGATGATCTCTGCATGTGTAGTTCCCACTGTAAAGCATGGAGGAAGAGGTGTTATGGTGTGGGGGTGCTTTGCTGGTTACACTGTCTGTGATTTATTTAGAATTCAAGGCACTCTTAACCAGCATGGCTACCACAGCATTCTGCAGCGATACGCCATCCCAACTGATTTGGGCTTAGTGGGACTGTCATTTGTTTTTCAACAGGACAATGACCCAACACACCTCCAGGCTGTGTAAGGGCTATTTTACCAATAAGGAGAGTGATGGAGTGCTGCATCAGATGACCTGGCCTCCACAATCCCCCGACCTCAACCCAACGGATGAGTCGGACCGCAGAGTGAAGGAAAAGCAGCCAACAAGTGCTCAGCATATGTGGGAACTACTTCAAGACTGTTGGAAAAGCATTCCAGGTGAAGCTGGTTGAGAGATTGCCAAGAGTGTATAAAGCTCTCATCAAGGCAAATGGTGGCTATTTGAAGAATCTAAAATCTAAAATATATTTTGATTTGTTTAGCAAATTTTTGGTTACTACATGATTCCATATGTGTTATTTCATAGTTCTGATGTCTTCACTATTATTCTACAATGTAGAAAATAGTACAAATAAAGAAAACCCTCGAATGAGTAGGTGTGTCCTAACTTTTGACTGGTACTGTAAGTAACTAAGACGTTGGTAAAATGTGTTAAATAAAGATTGATTAAACAGTTTAAAAAACGTCAAGTTTGGCAGGTAGCCAAGCAGCAACAAACAGCGTAGCACGGTGACAAGTGACGCGCTCAAAACGGAAGTGACAGTAAATGGAAGCCATGCATTGGCTGATGAATGAGCCATCTGATTCAATGAATGATGGAGCTTTTTACTATCATTCTTTATGTAATTTATCTTTGTTTCATAGTGTAGTTTCTTCTTCTTTTTATTCAATTTAGTCACATGATTTCTCAATTTGCAGTACGTTTACCAATCGGTCGTGCAGCCAGACCTATTTGCCATTTATTTTGCCTCATCCCTCTCAACCATAACATTTTTCAATTCCTCAGCAATCCACAGGGATTTAACCGTTTTTACAGTCATTCTCTTAATGGATGCATGCTTATTAGTAACTGGCAAGCGTCTGGTTGCTCGTCATTACACACCACGGACCAACAAATATTCTTTACATAAACAACATCACTACAAAACTTATTGTATGACCTCTTATACACTATATTAGGCCCAGCCTTTGGAACTTTGTTTTTCCTAGATATGGCTACTGTTGAAGCGGAAGAAATCTCACTGAATCTAGTGATCTTCAACTTGATTAACACCCCAAACAGCTGCAATCACAGATCTATTTGGGAACTGCTGCCAGACTTTTTAATGTGCAATTTAGCTGTCAGCAAGACAAATTTCAATGTGCACAGGAAAACAATGACGGCCAATCAATATACAGTATTCCAGAAAGTAAACAGAGATGCTGTTAACTTTTTATTGACAGCTATGAATTTGTATTAGACAATGTGAATGTTGGGCTATTCAACAATCCAAAAGAAAGAGAAAATTCCAGCAATTACCCCAAAGAATGAAAAAAGTTTCCAATGTAGTTGGGCGATGCGACTGTGGAGGACAGAAGAAAATAACATGGAATGACTTACAGTGAATAAGAGGTAGAAATGTCACTGGTAGATAGGCAGACTGAGATGTATTACTGTATGTGTCCCACTGAGACTATGATAAATACCACCACAAGGGACTGCTGGCAACCCACCTAAGCTTGTCCCTAGGTCCCTTGCCTCTCTCCCATTCGGTCTAGTCTAGATAGAAGGAGCTCATTAAGTCATTTGATGAAACACAAGTGGGTGGGGTGTTGGGGGATCATATTGTTCACCTCAGGTCCTACAGCAACATTACCAAACAGCACTGGGAGAGATTCAACAGTTAGATCACACAGAGCCCTGTGTGCCACCAGTGTCATTGAATTGAGGCTACAACACAACAAAATGTGGAATAAGTCACAACACAACTGATTGGCTCAAACACATTAAAAATTAACTTTTAACAAGGCACACCTGTTATTTGAAATGCATTCCAGGTGACTACCTCATGAATCTGATTGAGAGAATGCCAATAGAGTGCAAAGCTGTCATCAAGGCAAAGGGTGGCTACTTTAAAGAATCTCAAATCTAAAATATATGTTGATTTGTTTAACACTTTTTTGGTTACTACATGATTCCATATGTGTTATTTCATAGTTTTTATGTCTTCACTATTATTATTAATGTAAAAATAGTAAAAATAAAGACAAACCCTGGAATGAGTAGGTGTGTAAACTTTTGACTGGTACTGTATATATTTTTGTATATACCTAAAGGGGTCCTACAATTCAGATTCATTGTACGACCATCTTAAAACAATTCCATATGTTAATTTAGTGGACCCCCCACCCCCCAGGTTAAACCTGTCAAATTATTCTAACATGTTCTGTCATATTCTCCCCATTCTCTTGTATGTCCTAGATGTGTCACGGTTCTCTAAGACCGAACCCAGAAGCAGACCAGGACAAGGTGAGTAGAACGAATGAGAGTGTTTATTTACAGGGAAAAGGTGCAGAATAGTCCAGTAGACGGAGCGGGTGGCGGAGATGAGTAGGTGGTGGTGAAGTAGCAGATGAACTGATGGCACGGCAGGGGTTGGGTGAAGGTTCCGGGAGAATGACTGTAGACAGAACAAACGGAGGTAAGTACAAGGCAGGTCAACAAGATGCAAAAAACAACAAAACTAACGCTAGTACTCTGAGGCTTATACGCTGGCAAAACATACTGTTTATGGCTAACGATCCGGCAGGGAATGGATGTTAGGCCAGAGCCTAAGAAGGGTGATGATCAGGACCAGGTGTGCAGATTGCTGATGGGATGCAGGTGCGGAAATCAAGAGAGCTCCCCGGAGCGTTCCCGAACCCTCGGGAAACTGGAGATCACGAACAGAAAAACTAGTCACCAGACAGGACCCGACTCAGACTGCCGGGATCGTTACAGTACCCCCCCTCCGACGAACGCCACCGGGCGGACTCCCCGGAGCGCCAGGATGGAGGCGGTAGAAGTCACTGATGAGGTCAGCATCTAGGACCTGTCGCCGCGGAATCCAACTCCTCTCTTCAGGACCATACCCCTCCCAGTCCACGAGATACTGGAAACCCCGGCCCCGCCGTCTGGAATCCATGATGCGACGCACCGTGTAGGCAGGACCACCTCCGATCATCCGAGGAGGAGGAGGAGGAGGCGGAGGAGGCAACAGAGGACTGAGGAAAACAGGCTTGAGGCAGGAGACATGAAAGGTGGGATGGACTCTGAGCGTCCTCGGGAGTTTGAGTCGAACTGCCACCGGATTGATCACCCTCTCCACCACAAACGGACCAATGAACTTCGGTAACAACTTCCTAGACTCAGTCCGTAAAGGAAGATCCCGTGTGGCCAACCAGACCCTATCTCCGATGGTGTAGGTGGGAGCGGGGATCCGGCGACGATTCGCCTGGAGCTGATACCGGTCCGAAACTCTAAGGAGTGCTTTTCTGGCCCGATGCCAGGTCCGGTGGCAACGACGAATATGGACCTGAACAGAAGGCACTGAGAGCTCCTTCTCCTGAGAAGGGAACAAGGGAGGTTGGTAACCATACAGGCACTGGAAGGGAGACATCCCAGTGGCAGATGTAGGGAGAGTATTGTGGGCATACTCAACCCAAGGCAACTGAGAGACCCAGGAGGTGGGGTTGGAAGAGGCCAGGCAGCGTAGCGTGGATTCCATCTTCTGGTTGGCTCTCTCCGCCTGACCATTAGATTGGGGGTGAAAACCAGATGTGAGACTGACTGTAGCTCCAATGGCCAAACAGAAGGACTTCCAGACAGCAGAGGTAAACTGAGGGCCACGGTCGGAAACGATATCACTGGGCAACCCGTGGACCCTGAAAACCTCCCTAACCAGGATCTCGGACGTCTCCGAGGCAGAGGGAAGCTTGGCAATTGGCACAAAGTGGGCGAACTTGCTGAATCTGTCCACGATAGTCAGAACGACCGTGTTCCCCTCAGAAGCGGGCAACCCAGTGACAAAGTCCAGGGCCAGATGCGACCATGGTCGCCGGGGAATAGGAAGGGGGTGAAGTAGTCCAGAGCTGGGCCGATTGGTACTCTTATTCTGCGCACACACTGGACAGGCAGCAACATAACCCCGAGTATCCTCGGCCATGGCAGGCCACCAAAAAGCGTCTGCGAAGAAACGCCATCGTCCGAGCCACGCCAGGGTGACAAGCCATCTTGCTGGCGTGGGACCATTTGAGGACCGCAGGACGAACCGACTCAGGCACAAACAACCGACCGGGTGGACCGTTACCGGGACCGGGCTGCGTCCGAAGAGCCGCCATCACCTCCTCCTCAATCTTCCACCTAACAGCTCCCACGACGCAGTTCCGGGGGAGAATTGTCTCGGTCTTGGACCCACTCTCCTCCGTCTTGGAGAACATCCGAGACAAGGCGTCCGCCTTGCCGTTCTTAGATCCAGGTCGGAACGTCAGGGAAAAATTGAATCGTCCGAAAAACAACGACCACCTGGCCTGACGGGGAGTTGAGACGTCTAGCCGATTGCACGTAAGCAAGATTCTTGTGGTCAGTCCAGACAATAAACGGCTGCTCCGCCCCCTCCAACCAGTGGCGCCACTCCTCCAAGGCAAGTTTCACCGCGAGAAGCTCCCGGTTACCCACATCGTAATTCCTCTCCGCAGGCGAAAGGCGACGAGAGTAGTAGGCGCAGGGATGGAGTTTACTGTCCGTGGAGCATCGCTGCGACAGGATGGCGCCAACTCCCACATCAGACGCGTCCACTTCAACGACGAACTGACGGGCCGTGTCCGGTTGAGAGAGAATCGGTGCGTTGGTGAATCGCCTCTTCAAATCCAGAAACGCTCGATCCGCCTCCGGATTCCACTTGAAGCTCCTGATACTGGAAGTCAAGGCCGTTAACGGAGCGGCCACACGGCTGTAATCCCGGATGAATCTGCGGTAGAAATTCGCAAACCCCAAAAATCTCTGGAGCTGCAATCTCGTACCGGGCTGGGCCCATTCCAGAACCGCTCTAACCTTCTCCTGGTCCATCCTAATCTCTCCCCTGGAGATGATGTACCCGAGAAAGGATGTCGTGTGGGCGTGGAACTCGCACTTCTCGGCCTTCACGAACAGGCGATTCTCCAACAATCGCTGCAGAACCTGCCGGACATGCTGGACGTGGTCGGAAGGTTCCTTCGAGAAGATCAGAATGTCATCCAGGTAAACAAACACAAAGAGACCGATCATATCTCTCAGGACGTCGTTCACCATACTCTGGAATACCGCTGGAGCATTGGTCAGTCCAAACGGCATCACCTGATACTCGAAGTGACCCATCGGTGTATTGAAACCCGTCAACCACTCGTCTCCCTCTCTGATCCGGACCATGTGATACGCATTGCGTAGGTCTAGCTTGGTGAACACCGTAGCACCCTGTAAGGAGTCGAAGGCAGAACTCATCAAGGGCAGGGGATACTTGTTCTTGACCGTGATGTCATTCAACCCCCGATAATCAATACACGGTCGAAGAGAGCCATCCTTCTTACCCACAAAGAAGAATCCTGCCCCCAGGGGTGATGACGAGGGACGAACGAGACCAGCAGCTAGGGACTCCTTGATGTAGGTCTCCAAAGCCTCACGTTCAGGGCGGGAGATACTGTATAACCTTCCCTTGGGGTAGACAGCTCCAGGGAACAGGTTGATGGCACAATCATATGGTTCCTTCAGCCAGGGGTATCCAAGGACTAGAGGAACATGGGAAGACGGCAGAAAGAAGAATGAAATCATCTCCGAATGATTCCCCGACAACAGCATCTTAACCGGTTCAGTCCTCATCGTGATACGTGCCAGACTACTGCCGTTCAGAGTGGTCGCTTCAATGGCTTCCGGCAATTGCTCCTTGGAAAGCCCCAGCTGTTCCACCAACTCGGCATCAAGAAAGCTTCCATCGGCACCTGAATCGACAAAAGCGTTAATCGCTAAGCTCTGATTCCTGTTCACAAGGGTTGCCGGGAAACGGGGTCTGACAGAGGTACTGAGAGGTTGAAACTGGCTCGCTAAAAGTCCTCCCAACTTTAGCGAGCCGGGCAGTTTGACGACCGCCGGGAACAAGTGGAGATGTAATGTCCCGAGCTACCACAGTAGAGGCAACAGTTGGTCTTACGTCTATGTTGACGCTCCTCCTTGGTTAACCCGTGCCGCCCCACTTGCATGGGTTCAGAATCGGGAGAGAGAACCTCTCCAATAATCCTTTGTGGTGGAGAATGATCGACGTGTTCTGGTCCACCACCCGACCCGACTGGGAACTGAGAAGCTGATCGATTGGACGGACCCCATTGCTTCTCCCTCCTTCGCTCTCGGACTCGATTATCCACCCGAATAGACAAGGCTACCAAGCTGTCCAGATCACTAGGCTCCGGATAGGAGATCAACTCATCCTTGAGCTGCTCCGACAGACCCTGGTAAAAGGCCGCTTGCAGAGACTCCTCATTCCACCCACTCTCCACAGCCAACGTCTTGAACTCGATCACGAAGTCGGCCACGCTGCGAGTTCCTTGGCGAAGCGAAAACAGGCGCCTAGCTGCGTCCCTCCCTCGGACGGAATGGTCGAAGAGCTTCCTCATCTCGGCCGTGAACCCCTGGTATGACGCCATGCAGGGATCCTGTCGTTCCCAAACGGCTGAAGCCCACTCCAGCGCTCGACCACGCAGCAACTCAATCACAAAGGCTATCCTAGCCTTGTCTGTGGCATAAGAGTAGGGCTGTAGATCGAACACTAATCCACACTGCATAAGGAAGGAACGGCATCTTCCCAGCTCCCCCTCATATTTATCCGGCGTCGGAACCTTGGGCTCACGGAAGGACACAGCTCCAGAAGCGGCAGGCGAGATGGGTGAAACCGGTAGTGGATCCTCCACCGGAGACTTGCGTTGGTTCTGGACCTCCGTCAGACCGGTAGAAAGGTTCCGAACTGACAACGCGATCTCCTGTAGTACCGTGCTATGATGGCCCAACATCTTCTCCTGATGGGTAATGGCATGGCGAACAGAGTCCAGGTCCGCTGGGTTCATTAATGGCCGGATCGTTCTGTCACGGTTCTCTAAGACCGAACCCAGAAGCAGACCAGGACAAGGTGAGTAGAACGAATGAGAGTGTTTATTTACAGGGAAAAGGTGCAGAATAGTCCAGTAGACGGAGCGGGTGGCGGAGATGAGTAGGTGGTGGTGAAGTAGCAGATGAACTGATGGCACGGCAGGGGTTGGGTGAAGGTTCCGGGGAGAATGACTGTAGACAGAACAAACGGAGGTAAGTACAAGGCAGGTCAACAAGATGCAAAAAACAACAAAACTAACGCTAGTACTCTGAGGCTTATACGCTGGCAAAACATACTGTTTATGGCTAACGATCCGGCAGGGAATGGATGTTAGGCCAGAGCCTAAGAAGGGTGATGATCAGGACCAGGTGTGCAGATTGCTGATGGGATGCAGGTGCGGAAATCAAGAGAGCTCCCCGGAGCGTTCCCGAACCCTCGGGAAACTGGAGATCACGAACAGAAAAACTAGTCACCAGACAGGACCCGACTCAGACTGCCGGGATCGTTACAAGATGAAAGAATGTTCTATATTATCCAGCCCAATGGAAGTGCTTTGAGAGGCATTGCACTGTCCATGATATCTCATCAGAGGTCCTGGATTTAACAGCAGTCCTGACTTCATTTCCCCAGTATCGACAGAGGCTTTGCTGGGCCACACACCCCACATATTCACCTTTCAATTTCAGGCTGTGCTTCACAGTTTATTGAACTTTCTGTCTCTCTGTCTGAGAGCCAGTGAATTCATCAGGTCTGTTCCCCTTTAGAAAACCATAGGGAATGACTTCTGTCATGGAGTGCACTCAAAGAGAACACATTTGCTTAAACACCTCACAGACCAGATAGTGTGGTCAAGTGACTCACCATTTTTGAAGCATACTGCATGCCATTATAGAGGGAATAGGACAGGAATCGGTTAAAAAAATACATTTTGCATGAATATCACAAGCATTTCTTATGCTGTTATAAAAATTACAATTCTAGCTTATTATGTCAACATTCCATAGGGATAGATTGAGGTGGGCATTATAGATAATATTGACATTTGAAAACGGGAGAATACAATTAATTGCATTCCCACACTTTCTCAACTGTGTAGATAAATCTTCCTTTACAAAATGGAGTGGTGTTTGAGACAAGCATATATTCTGCAACATGGATGAGTAGGAAGATGATTTGATTAAGTGCACCTGTGAGACTCTTTATGACTCATTTCACAAATGAGCAAGTGATGAAAGACTGTCATTCAAACTAGAGAGGTAATGGTTGTAGCAACAAAACTAGTAAAGAGGTGCTGCAGCTGTCCTGCCATCCCAGAGACACTAAATACGTGATCAGGCATGGGGAGGATAAGAGAGCAGGACAGCCTTGGGCTTGGCAAGGAGAAAGAAGGAATGGGACCCTCAGAAATATGACCCAACTGAAATGATCTGTTGATAGTCATTGTTCTAGTAGATACATCTGCCAGGACTTAGGGCTCGGTTTTGGGGAAGATCTCAAGTGCGGTGACAATACATCATCATGATTGAGAATCATTACCATACAAGGTAATACTATGGCATGGTATAAGCCCTTCTCTCTACATGTCTGAATGTGTAATCCACCTACCTCCCTTCATGCTTCTCTCTTGGCATTAGCCATTCTAGGCACGCAGACCTCAGCACAATGTAAATTATTCAGCTTGGCCTGCCGGAGGCTGGGAGCGAATCATAAATTGCGGCAGGTCTTGGGCTATTTCATACGGGTGACCATGGTTAAACGGAGCTAAACATCAAAGCAGAAAATAGCATCCAAAATCAAGTTTAATTACTCGGGGAACAAAAGTATTTTTGGTTTGTTTATTTAAACCTGCACTTTACCTTTAATTCCTACACCTATGTATCAATAAAGGGAACTGTGTAGAGGATAGCTACATGTTTGACTTACAGACAAAAACATGTGGTTTTCATAATAGTTTCAGTAGGTAAACACTTCTGCTTAGTCAGATATCCAATGAATGTCAGTAAGGCATGATCAGTGATCACAGCCCAAGATGGAAGGAGCTGCAGATTTCATAACCTGGTATATCTCTTCCAGAATACATTTTATCCAGCTAGGTTCTGAAAAATAAACAACTTTACGGTAATAGCTTCCACCTCTGTGTCTCTGAAAGCCATAATGAGGCACTTTGAGATGTGTTAATTCAGGTGAAACAAACATTTCTCCTGTGTTTCAGTCTGGAATATTGCCTGTCAGGCTGACAGTTTGGTGCTGTTTTTTCTCCGTTACTCGTTACCTTGTTTGATGGAGTGAGGAGTACCTTTAGAAGTGGGTGAAGGCTGCCAGTCTGGTGGTGTTGGGCACAGATGCCAGTTTGTGGATGAGCTCAGGAGGGCAGCGGCCATGTTTAGTGAGGCAGTTTGTTGTTTAATTACACGCTGTGGGAGTCACCTTCCTCAGAGTGACTCTGTTCACATGCCTGGGCCAAGGGCACAGGGTAGGATCCTCTGCAGCCTGTACATGTAGATGTACACACACACAGGCCATACTGTTTTCCGTTAAAATAAAGTCAAGCGTTCAAAAACAGCATGATGGCTGAGTTAATTGTCTATCTTATAAGGTTTAGTGTCTCGTTAACCAGTCACAAATCAGGCAAGGTTCTCTTCTCTCTATCTGAGAGAATACACATTGTAGGCCTACAACTACTCCTCCATTATGAAAAGGTCACATTTGATCTAACAACACTTCCAAGATGAATCAAATATTGTGTGCTCTTTTTTCTCCTGCTAAATCCGTAGGGGTTACAGAACTTAATGCAACCCAATGTATGTCCCTGATGAGCAGCTCTATGACATCATGAACTACAACTGTTGCATGGCTTAGTGTCAGTTGACATTCAATGAAGATTTGCCCCTTCTCTCTGATGATGACACATTTCTGTGCATCAATAGCATCGAAGTGAGGCCAAGCCCTTATATCTCCAAAGTGCTCGTTATTTCAGCCAGTCTGTGCGATAAAGCAATCCTGTGAGGAGGCATCCTGTTACTTTAAACAATCTCCTCCTCTATAGCTATGGTCCATCATCCTCAACTGGACATGATCAAGGATTATCATCAAAAATAAATACTTTTCAGGCTTTTTCCTGCTTCTAGAGAATTCAGAGTGGGATGTTGGAGCTTTTGAGTTTAGTCAGTTTTCTGTGGGTCCCCTTCCTTCCTTCTCCTGGCCCATTTCAAGGCTGTCCTGCTCTCTTATCCTCCCCCTAATCACGTCTCAGAGAGAATCCATCTCAGGCCGCTGCCACACATCGCTCCTCTATCTGAGGAGACACCAGCAAGGGACGTGGTCAGCTGGGGGAGGGGGCAATTAGTGTATCTGGGATGGCAGGACAGCTGCAGCACCTCTTTGGTATTTCCTAATTTCAAATATACAGCAGCAACCTTTCAACTGCAAACATAGCCCTAATTTTTTCCTATTCCAGTTTGGGACTTGAAAACAAGTTTCCTGCATTTCTGTGCCCACAGCCAAATGGTGAAATCCTTTTTTTCCCACTCACTGATAATGTTTGCTTTTGAAGAAGCGAGAGTTCTGTATTTGACATTGAAATGCAACCAAAGCTGGCTCATTTGCTTTGCTTCTGGAGGTCTCATCCCTTTATGTATTCATTATGCTAAGGAATACAGAACGTACCCTTCCTCCACTGGTGTTTGGACTAAGTTGACACATCTCTCTGTGTGCAGTGAAGAAAAAGAACCCTCACGGGTGTGGAAATGGCAGTTTTTTTATTTTTATATAATTTGTTCAGAGGACAGAAACTTCAAGTCAGAAAAGTCAGATTTTTCTCCAGAACAGTTACACAGTTTGACTCCCTCTCCCTGTCTGGGTGTAAGGGTTGGTGTGAGGTGTGACCCAGGTGCGGTGCAGGATAGAGAGTAGGCAGTAGGCAGATATGGTGAAACAAGGTTCTTTACGATAAAAGAATGGTGGAGCAAATAAGTCTCCAAAAACAGGCTGACAGCCAAAATACGAAATAGTAACTATGACTGAAATAATAAAGAAACAGGGAGGTTGTCGGAGGATGACACCTAGTGGGACGCTCTGGGAGTGCGACCTCCTCCTGTAACGTGGGGTTTTCTGTGGTTTGTTCGGACCCTTGTGAAACATGGTGGTATCTACATTTATCAGACTCCTCAGACTGCTACTGCCTGTGATAAAAAATGTTACTCTCATTAAATAATTAGAGTAAAATGTACATTAGATTACATTTTCAGTTATCTTCAAATAATGATTGATTCATGATGGTATAATTATTATATATATTCTCTATTGTATTTTATATCACTTATAAGATTGATCTATTGTACCCTCTACCAATAAAAGAGTTCACCTCAGTCAACTTTTCCTCTCTAGAAGAGAACAGTACCTTGGATATCACACAATGTGTCACAAATGGTGTGACACTTGATTATGTCTGTGAGGAGTGAAAGCAAATGTATTCTCTGTGCATTCAGAGTGAGTGCACTCCATGACAGAAGCCATTCCGTATGGCTTCTAAAGGGAAACATACCTGATGAACTCACTGGCTCTCAGACAGAGAGACAGAAAGTGCAATAAACTGTGAAGCACAGCCTGAAATTGAAAGGTGAATATGTGGGGTGTGTGGCCCAGCAAAGTCTCTGTCGATGCTGGGGGAATCAAGTCAGGACTGCTGTTAAATCCAAGACCTCTGATGAGATATCAGGGGCGAGGCAATGACTGTAAAATATCAATTGGGCCAGATATATGGAAGAAGATTGTCTTGGATGTTACAAGACTTTGAACCCAATTTAAACAGACCGACATTGCTGTACTAACGTAGTAGCATGTAAACACAGGATGCAGATCCTCTTGTATGATCCATATCTACATTGCATTTCTGTAAGTGACAATATGGCAGGCCATTGCAATTTTTTTCTCATTAACAATGTACAGTTGAAGTCAGAAGTTTACATACACCTGAGCCAAATAAATTTAAACTCAGTTTTTCACAATTCCTGACATTTAATCCTAGTAAAAAGTCCCTGTCTTAGGTCAGTTAGGATCACCACTTTATTTTAAGAATGTGAAATGTCAGAATAATAGTAGAGAGAATTATTTATTTCAGCTTTGATTTATTTCATCACATTCCCAGTGGGTCAGAAGTTTACATACACTCAATTAGTATTTGGTAGCATTGCCTTTAAATTGTTTAACTTGGGTCAAATGTTTCGGGTTGCCTTCCACAAGCTTCCCACAAAAAGTTGGGTGAATTTTGGCCCATTCCTCCTGACAGAGCTGGTGTAACTGAGTCAGATTTGTAAGCCTCCTTGCTCGCACAGGCTTTTTCAGTTCTGCCCACAAATGTTCTATAGGATTGAGGTCAGGGCTTTGTGATGGCCACTCCAATACCTTGACTTTGTTGTCCTTAAGTCATTTTGCCACAACTTTGGAAGTATGCTTGTGGTCATTGTCCATTTGGAAGACCCATTTGTGACCAAGCTTTAACTTCCTGAATGATGTCTTGAGATGTTGCTTCAATATATCCACATACATTTCCTTCCTCATGATGCCCTCTTTTTTGTGAAGTGCACCAGTCCCTCCTCCAGCAAAGCACCCCCACAGCATGATGCTGCCACCCCCGTGCTTCATGGTTGGGATGGTGTTCTTCGGCTTGCAAGAGACCCCCTTTTTCCTCCAAACATAACGATGGTCATTATGGCCAAACAGTTCTATTTTTGTTTCATCAGACCAGAGGACATTTCTCGAAAAAGTACAATCTTTGTCCCCATGTGCAGTTGCAAACCGTAGTCTGGCTTTTTTATGGCGGTTTTGGAGCAGTGGCTTCTTCCTTGCTGAGCGGCCTTTCAGGTTATGTCGATATAGGACTTGTTTTATTGTGGATATAGATACTTTTGTACCTGTTTCCTCCAGCATCTTCACAGGGTCCTTTGCTGTTGTTCTGGGATTGATTTGCACTTTTCGCACAAAAGTATGTTCATCTCTAGGAGACAGAACGCGTCTCCTTCCTGAGTGGTATGACGGCTTCGTGGTCCCATGGTGTTTATACTTGCGTACTATTGTTTGTACAGATGAACGTGGTACCTTCAGGCGTTTGGAAATTGATTTCTTTTGATTTTCCAATGATGTCAAGCGAAGAGGCACTGAGTTTGAAGGTAGGCCTTGAAATACATCCACAGGTTCACCTCCAATTGACTCAAATGATGTCAATTAGCCTATCAGAAGCTTCTAAAGCCATGACATCATTTTCTGGAATTTTCCAAGCTGTTTAAAGGCACAGTCAATTTAGTGTATGTAAACTTCTGACCCACTGGAATTGTGATACAGTGAATTATACGTGAAATAATCTGTCTGTAAACAATTGTTGGAAAAATTTATTGTGTCATGCACAAAGTAGATGTCCTAACCGACTTGCCAAAACTATAGTTTGTTAATAAGAAATATGTGGAGTGGTTTAAAAATGAGTTTTAATGACTCCAACCTAAGTGTATGTAAACTTCCGACTTCAACTGTATGTCCATAATCTTTGCATGACTGTTACCAGGGTATCAGAGACTTCTTTCTGTTTGTTTTCATGCCTGATTATTAATGTATAAATACTGATCTTTTATGTATTCTGCAGCTCTAGTATGCAAGTATATTGAACAAACAATTTTTTGGTTTTCATATGAGCTAACTTTGTCTTAAGGGAGAATGAGAGGGCTATGGGAACATTAAAGTGAAACAGACAGCGTTTTAGCAACATTAAATCTTATTAAAAATGTGTTCATATAAAAGAATATGATGACAAGCGAGCCCTTAGAGTAGATATGGTCATTTTCACATTTTCATCGAATGTTTGGGAATTACATAGAGTAAGGCATTTGTGAAAATGTTATAGCAGTATAGAGTGGGAAAGTGGCCGTGTGTTTGGAGAATTAATAGACACTGCAGAAAATAAAACCTCTGTCTTGTCCAGGGGGACTCTACACAGACTGATGTGCCATAGCCAATCAGAGCTACAGTAGGCCTATATGCAAATAAGACATTTGCCACATGGGCCTGCCATCATTCACTTTGAACTGGACTGTGAGTTTACAGGCAGTAGCAACAGCGCGACTTTAGATCATTAGAAAGCATTCGCTAAAAGCCACAAAATACACTTGAATGGATTTCTGAAAATATGTAAATACCACAGGAGTCTTCTTACATTTGGGAACTTTACAGTCCTATTGATCAAACAATTATGTACAAGAGGGCTTCACTGATCCACCTGTATTAAAAATAATGTCACGGGTCTGGGTCGGATCTGATATGATTGTCACGGACCTTGAGTATGTGTAATTTAAACTGACTTGTCCCGAAGGGCCCGTACAGATCCGAACGTGACTGCTGCAGTAGAGAGAAAGAGATAAATGTTATAATTTATACTGCTGCACTTGCTTTTCACGAGAGTGGAGCGTGGCGCTTGTTGTTGTTGTTGGCCAATCATAAGTCATCAAAGCGGCAATAGGCTACAGTCATAGAGCCTCCTGGTGTAGCAAAACGTAGGATATATCTAATCAATGGAATATGAAATTAAAATGTTAAAGTAGAAGGATAGGCTACAATGACCAAGAGCCAACAGGTAGGCTGCTACTTAATATTCTGAATGGAGTTGTTGTTATTTGTAACTGTAGGAAGAGAAAGCACATGCACTGCAGCCTCAATTAGCCTAGCTAGCTAACGTTAGCTTAACTAGCTTCTCCCGGTTTGATGCAGTCAAGATAGGTACTACGTAATCATATTTGATGATAAATAACATTTCTATGGCAGCTATTAGTCTACTATAGTGCGAGTTGGCTTGGTTGGTTGCTGTCTCACGTCTCTCCCTCCCTCCTCCCTGCTCCCTGCTCCCTGTGTCACTCGCTTACAGTATGGCCCCTGTCCCGTCTGCTAGATTGGCACCTCGCTCTCCCTCCTTTCACGCTTTATCAGCTCTGGTTAATAAAGTAGCTAAAGAAATGACTTTTCTGTTGGCTCCCTCACTTGGATCGTACCGGGTCTGGATCCGACCAGGTCTATACGGAACGGGTCTAGTTGTCCTCGAGTCCATTCAGAACGGCTTTCTATATTTAAAAATGTATTTATGCATACATTTGTTCAAGTTCAGCATAGTTACCTAGCTAGAAAAGTGATTGACATTTCTTGCTAGCTAACCAAATGACACCTGCATCTCTAGCTGTAGCCACCGAAAAACGATATGGGGGGAGTCGTCCACTCACCCACTCGTCCATTGACATGACGTCCTCCCAGCAGTTAGCTAGTTAGCGTTATTCTCTGTGTTTTTAGCTTGCTAAATAAATAGCTACATAACTAGATAAGATAGCCTATTAGCCACTTTATGACTGACTTGTGATCATTGCTCTTGCTAGTTTGATTGTATTGTCATTCCCAGCCTTCGTTACATTTGTCAGTTTTTGTCCAAAATATTGAGTCATTGAAACTGAAACAGTGCATCCCGAAAGGCTGGAGGCAGCAAACAATGTAAAAGGCCAGCTGTGATTTACAACCTGATACCAATATTTGTTAGACTACCAAGAAATGGATTGGTGAATTATGTTAATCATGGCTAGAGCCCCAAAATGCATGTGTCATAATACCCATAAAACCAAGCGGTCAAACATTGAAATGGCTCCAATAATTTTTTCACCATTCATGTTTCCCATAGGGCAGGGTTCTTCAATTCCGGTCCTGGAGGGCCGAAACACTTCTGTTTTTTATTTCTACCTGGTAGTTAATTGTACTCACCTGGTGTCCCAGGTCTGAATTAGCCCCTAATTAGAAGGAGAGGTTGAAAAACAGAGGTGTTTCGGCCCTCCAGGACCGGAATTGAAGAACCCTGCCATAGGGGATTTTAGAACCACTTCAAACAAGGTCTGTGTTTCATGTAGGCTTTCCCTGGCGTGACGTTTTGTTAACAGTGTAAATCTCTCTCGGACAAGGTGACTTTTATCAATATATTCATCTCTATTTACTTTCAGATTTGAACATTCTAATTAGCATCAAAGTAGACATCATGCAAGACTACAAATCCCTGCAAGCTCCTGCACGTCATCTCTAGTTGATACCTTTGCTGTCAGCTTGCTAGCTACTAGCTACCTTGATCCAAAATGAAAGTGCCTTCAGAAAGTACAGTATTCACACCCGTTTACTTTTTAAATGGACTTGTCATTTTTTGTCAACGATCTACACAAAATAATCTAAGGTCAATGTGGAAGAAAAATTCTAAAAAATTATTTAATTGAATGGAAAATAAAACACTAATCCAGATAAGAATTTAACCCCTTGAGTCAATACATGTTAGAATCACATTTGGCAGCGATTACAGCTGTGAGTCTTTCTAGGTAAATCTCTAAGAGCTTTGCACTCACGGATTGTACAATATTTGCCAGTTAATCTTTAACAAATTCTTCAAGCTCTGTCAAGTTGGTTGTTGATCATTATTAGACAGACATTTTCAAGTCTTGCCATAGATTTTCAAGCCAATTTAAGTCAAAACTGTAACTACACCATTCAGGAACATTAAATGTCGTCTTGGTAAGCAACTCCTGTGTATATTTGGCCATGTGTTTTAGGTAATTGTCCTGCTGAAAGGTGAATTTGTCTCCCAGTGTCTGTTAGAAAGCAGACTGAACCAAGTTTTGCTCTAGGATTATGCCTGTGCTTAGCTCTATTCCATTAATTTGTATCTTAAAATACTCCCTTGCTGATGACAATCACACCGATAACATGATGCAGCCACCACCACGCTTGAAAATATGCCCCAAACATAACGTTATTTTATTAGCCACATTTTTAGCAACTTTACTTTAGTGCCTTATTGCAAACAGGATGCATGTTTTGGAATATTTTTGTTCTGTACAGGCTTCCTTCTTTTCACTCTGTCATTTATTTTAGTGTTGTGAAGTAGCTACAATGTTGTTGATTCATCCTCAGTTATCTCTTTTCACAGCCATTAAACTCTGTAACTGTTTTAAAATCACCATTGGCGTCATGGTGAAATCCCTGAGCGGTTTCCTTCCTCTCTGGCAACTGAGTTAGGAAGGGCGCCTGTATCTTTGCAGTGATGGGTGTATTGATACACTATCCAAAGTGCAATTACTTACTGTACCATGCTCAAAGGGATATTCAATGTCTGTTTGTTTTAGCTATCTACCAATAGGTGCCCTTCTTTTGAGAACCATTGGAAAATCATTGCACACAAGGTGAGTCCATAAAACGTATTATGTGACTTGTTGAGCCGCTGAACTTATTTAGGCTTGCCATAACAAAAGGGTTGAATACTTATTGACTCAAGAGATTTCAGTTTTTCATTTGTGAACATTTCTAAAAACATAATTCCACTTTGACATTATGGGGTATTGTGTGTAGATCAGTGACACACAATCTAAATGTAATCCATTTTAAATTCTGTCTGTAACACAACAAAATGTGGAAAAGTCAAGGTGTGTGAATACTTTCTGAAGGTACTGTATTGAACATTTTCATTTACTGTTCCATATTTTATTTAACTAATGTTTTTTTGGCTTATTCATGCATTTTGTTGTGTGTCTTGTACAGAATACTATCCTAGTAGCAGTCAGATATTTACAATGTGCCATGAATACTAGGCTTGTTTTTTGCAAAGAAGCTACCTACCTACCTACCTACCTACCTACCTACCTACCTACCTACCTACCTACCTACCTACCTACCTACCTACCTACCTACCTACCTACCTACCTACCTACCTACCTGATATTAGCAACATACACTTATTTTACCATATCCTCTTCTGCTACAGCTGGTGGAGGTCTATATTTAATCCAACTATATAAACAAGGTGAAATCTATTTCAATTCATGGTGTCAGAATGCAGTGCTGTATTAAAGTAATTACATGTTCTGATGTGGATTCAAAGCCAGATTAACTAATTGCAGAATGTATACATAATCATGAATAAATAAGCATATTTATTTGACAAGAATGCAACTAGTCACCCATCAATCATGTCAAACACCTGAGCGACCAATGAGTGGGTTTCCCTGTGGGTCTTGCTTTTTATTTTATTTTTATCCCATTCTGGACCTGCGGGACAAATCTAATAAGACCAACTACAATCCATAGGCAACCAAGGCTCTCCAAAATATTATCTCTGATTACAACCTCATTGATACCTGGGGAGCTCATAACCCTAAAGCAAAAGAATACACTACCTATTCAAATAGGCATGAAACATTCTCCAAATTCGATGTTGTACTACTATCTACTCCTCTGTTTTCTTTAATCAAGAAAATAGAAATTCAACATATGAGCCTATCTGATCATAACGCTTATTAATGCCAGAAAACAAATGTTAGAATATCCTAAAAGAACCACAAGATGAAGCTTTAATGTTTCCTCACTACAAAATCCTACTTTCTGTGAACAATTTGAAACTGAATTGAATGAATTCATAATGATTTTTTTAAATTCAGTCGATGATCGTCAGATTTTATGGGATGCCATTATTTAAAACAACACAACAATGCAACAATTGCATCTGGGCTTAATCTGGTTTTACTAAGCTAAGATATGGAATTGTTTTAAAATGGTCATACCAAGGATATTTAAGCTATTTGATTTAACATCCCTTAAGGTATAAAAAAAAATCTAATAATTATTTGATGAAACATTGAATTTGGCCTTACTGCTATACAGTGGGGGGAAAAAGTATTTAGTCAGCCACCAATTGTGCAAGTTCTCCCACTTAAAAAGATGAGAGAGGCCTGTAATTTTCATCATAGGTACACGTCAACTATGACAGACAAAATGAGAAAAAAATATCCAGAAAATCACATTGTAGGATTTTTTATGAATTTATTTGCAAATTATGGTGGAAAATAAGTATTTGGTCAATAACAAAAGTTTCTCAATACTTTGTTATATACCCTTTGTTGGCAGTGACACAGGTCAAACGTTTTCTGTAAGTCTTCACAAGGTTTTCACACACTGTTGCTGGTATTTTGGCCCATTCCTCCGTGCATATCTCCTCTAGAGCAGTGATGTTTTGGGGCTGTCACTAGGCAACACGGACTTTCAACTCCCTCAAAAGATTTTCTATGGGGTTGAGATCTGGACACTGGCTAGGCCACTCCAGGACCTTGAAATGCTTCTTACGAAGCCACTCCTTCGTTGCCCGGGCGGTGTGTTTGGGATCATTGTCATGCTGAAAGACCCAGCCACGTTTAATCTTCAATGCCCTTGCTGATGGAAGGAGGTTTTCACTCAAAATCTCACGATACATGGCCTCATTCATTCTTTCCTTTACACGGATCAGTCGTCCTGGTCTCTTTGCAGAAAAACAGCCCCAAAGCATGATGTTTCCACCCCCATGATTCACAGTAGGTATGGTGTTCTTTGGATGCAACTCAGCATTCTTTGTCCTCCAAACACGACGAGTTGAGTGTTTACCAAAAAGTTATATCTTGGTTTCATCTGACCATATGACATTCTCCCAATCCTCTTCTGGATCATCCAAATGCACTCTAGCAAACTTCAGACGGGCCTGGACATGTACTGGCTTAAGCAGGGGGACACGTCTGGCACTGCAGGATTTGAGTCCCTGGCGGCGTAGTGTGTTACTGATGGTAGGCTTTGTTACTTTGGTCCCAGCTCTCTGCAGGTCATTCACTAGGTCCCCCCGTGTGGTTCTGGGATTTTTGTGATCATTTTGACCCCACGGGGTGAGATCTTGCGTGGAGCCCCTGATCGAGGAAGATTATCAGTGGTCTTGTATGTCTTCCATTTCCTAATAATTGCTCCCACAGTTGATTTCTTCAAACCAAGCTGCTTACCTATTGCAGATTCAGTCTTCCCAGCCTGGTGCAGGTCTACAATTTTGTTTCTGGTGTCCTTTGACAGCTCTTTGGTCTTGGCCATAGTGGAGTTTGGAGTGTGACTGTTTGAGGTTGTGGACAGGTGTCTTTTATACTGATAACAAGTTCAAACAGGTGGCATTAATACAGGTAACGAGTGGAGGACAGAGGAGCCTCTTAAAGAAAAAGTTACAGGTCTGTGAGAGCCAGAAATCTTGCTTGTTTGTAGGTGACCAAATACTTATTTTCCACCATAATTTGCAAATAAATTCATAAAAATCCTACAATGTGATTTTCTGGAAAAATAATTCTCAATTTGTCTGTCATAGTTGACGTGTACCTATGATGAACATTACAGGCCCCTCTCATCTTTTTAAGTAGGAGAACTTGCACAATTGGTGGCTGACTAAATACTTTTTCTCCCCACTGTAAGCCCAGAGACATGCATTGAATAACAGCTTCATAGATGGATAAACAGATAGTAAAAATATATCTAAAGGAAGTTTGTTTTGAAGTGTCTGTGCTATAGCTGAGAGATATAAGAAAGATCAGGAAACTATGTATAATTGTTTTGACATTTATTTAACCCCTTATTTTAGGCACCAAACTATCTCCATATATACAGTACTTCCATCCATTTTTTAAAATGTTCTTGAGAGACTCACATTTTTATAGAGGGGTCATATTAGTGTGTAGCCCAAACTGTTTGGACCCATCAGACAGAAGTTGGCAGATCGGCTATACCAACTTTAGACAACTCCCATGACGCTTGTGGGGTCGTAGAGCAAAATGGAGAACACCATCGTGAGAGTCTCATCTTTCCATAGAGGGGTCATAATAGTTTGAGCACTAAATTCATCAGGGCATTGCATGCATAGCCCTATTGGCTTAGGTGTCCACTGTATTATATCAATCAATATATATATATATATGTATATGTATTGTAATGACCCGGGCTGGGTCATAAAGGAAAAAGAGACGGACATCAGGTGTGCAGGGCAGAACTCAGGTTTATTCCTAAACTTGGCTATTGTTCAGGCCACAGCCCATGCCACTAAATTCCGAACGTACACAAATATACAATGTCAAGTTAAGGAGCAGACTCATTGGAGCAGATCAGGGTCCCGAATAGAAGAGAGAGAGATGAGACAGTAACCCCTATTTATGCATTTCAAAACCCCGCAGGATTACCCATCATACACCCCCAACCTTTCCGTCTGCCCTCGCATATCTAACCCCTGCTCGCCCCCATGAGAACAATAACACACCCACAAACACAGAACACAATAACAGGTCTTTACATAGCCCCCCCCCCCTTTCTAAACCCAGAAGGTCGCATCAGTCTCTTGGGCCTCCCTGTGACTCTCACCGGTGGACCCCCAGAACACTCATCTGCCCCAATGTCATTTCCAGCGCCCTCCGAAGAGGCAGCCCCCTCCCCAGGCTCAGGTTGCGCTAGAGTCTCCTCGTTAGACTGTTCTCGTGGGCTCACATCAGAGTCCTAACTCCCATTCCCTACCGTTTTCCTCCCTCTGTAGGGCGCTAATCAATCCCGGTGGACCACCACCTTCCTGCTCCGTGGGGGGACCTCCACATGGTATGTCACCTCCCCCCCTCTCTCTATCACCAGTCACGGCCCCACCCAGGCACTGTCCAGCTTTGGGCACTGCCCCTTCTTGCGCGTGGGGTTGTGAAGCCACACGCATTCTCCCGCTCCAAAGTGCCTTCCCCTAGCGCGCGAGTTATAGTGGCGCTTTTGGCACACCCCTGCGTTCTCGAGCTGCTCGCTTGCGAAGATGTGAGCCGCTTCTAACCGGTTCTGCAGATGACGAACATAGTTCGGGCCAGGCAAAACCCTGTCGTTGTTATCAGGAGGTCGGCCAAACGTCAGTTCGGCTGGGGTGCGCAACTCACAACCTAACATTAGTAGCGCTGGGGAGCACGCAGTCGATTTTTGAACATGCCATAAGAATAAACGGTAAGTGGGTGTCCCAATCTCGCTGGTGTTTTGAGGTAACGATGGCCAGCTGCTGCGCTAATGTTCTGTTAAATCTTTCTACCAGGCCATTCTCCGTGCCTAACCGTCTACACAACTCTGAGAACACCCGTAACTCGAAGTTTCTCCCCTGTTCGCTGTGAATAGACTGTGGCACCCCAAACCGACTTATTATTCCCCCTACCAACGCATCAGCTACTGTCTCTGCCTCCTAGTCTGGGAGAGCGTAAGCCTCTGGCCACTTGGTGAAGTAGTCCATAGCAGTTAGAATCCACCTGTTACCGCTGTCTGTGGTTGGAAACGGCCCCACTATGTCTACCCCCAGTCTCTCCATGGGCTCCCCTATTGGGAACTGTTGTAGGGCGTGTGACTGACCTGGAGGTCCTTTTTTAGCAGCACACTCGTCGCACTGCCTCCTGTGCCTGGCCTAATAGAAGCCTTTACGCACGCGCTTTATCATTTTGGAGACCCCAAAATGCCCTGCGCCTACTCCCCCGTGAAGCTGCTGTAACACGCTCCCCTGCAGCCTTTTGGGCACCACTACCTGCCACGTAATTTCTCCAGTAGCTGGCTTTTTCCACCCCCTCTGGAGCACTCCCTCAGCCACTCTAAGGACTGTAAATTTAGCCCACAGTCCTTTGGTGACTGGTGATAGAGGGGCTACTTCCCCCCATGGTGGTCATCTTCTCTCTTCCACCCACCGCAGCACAGGACGCAGCTCTGTGTCCTCCTCCTGGCGATGCCTCCACTCCCCGACGTCTACAGCCTCGAGCTCCCGGCACTCGGTCACACTCAGCTGACTCACCGTGGCGGTGACTCCCTCCTCCATGCACAGTTCTCTCTCTCACTCCACCCGTTTTGGCGCAGTATCCACAGCCGTCCTCAGCACACGGGCGGCGGGACAAGGCATCCGCATTGCTGTGGCGAAGGCTGGCTCTGTGCTCCACCTGGAAGTCGTAGGGTTGCAGCTCCTCCAGCCAGTGGGCGATCTGACCCTCTGGCTCCTTGAAGGAGAGAAGCCACTGCAGGGTGGAGTGATCCGTCCGAACCACAAACTTGAAATGGCGTACTGCTGCCACGACAGCCAAAAGCTCTCTCCTTGTCACGCAGTAGCGTTTTCAGCCTCATTAAAAGTTCTGCTGTAATAAGGATCATGCTGAGCCAGCACAGCCCCCAAGCCCTCATTGCTTGCGTTGGTGTCTAGGATGAACGGACGGTTCGGGTCTGGTGAGGCCAGGACAGGGGCCTCCACCAGCGCACGTTTGAGGGCTTCAAACGCCCGCTGGTGCTCTTCGGTCCACTGAAAAACAGTGTCCTCCTTGAGAAGGTGGTTCAAAGGAGCCACTACCCCCGCAAACCCCTTCACAAACCTACGATAGTAGGATGCCAGCCCCAGGAAGCTCTTTACCTCTTTTTTCCCTCCAGGAACTGGCCACCCCCCCACAGCCTCCACTTTGTCTGACATTGTGCTGATGCCCTCACCACCCAGCTGATGACCCAGGAACGCCACCTCCCTTTGCATGAAATGGCACTTTCCCGGATGTAATTTTTGCCCTGCCCCCGAGATCCTCTCCAACACTCGCCTAAGTGCCCCCAGTGCCCCCTCGAACGATGTGCCTTGCACCAATATGTTGTCTAGGTACACGACACACTCGTCTCTAGGAACCCCAGCCAGCACTCTGTCCATGAGCCTCTCAAAGGTGGCAGGAGCATTACAGAGCCCGAAGCACAGCACCTTGAACTGCCAATGGCCCCTATCCGTGGAGAAGGCAGTTTCTTTCCGTGTCCCTGGTGAGACGGGCACCTGCCAGTAGCCACTGCGCAGATCAAGGGAGGAGAACCACGAGGACCCTTTCACGTGGTCTAGAAACTCATCGATCCTCGATAGGAGGTAAGAGTCTTTAGTGGTGTCAATATTTAGGACCCTGTAGTCAACACAAAACGTAAGTTTACCCCCTTTCTTAGGCACCATGATGACTTGCACGGACCATGGGGTATCTGATGGCTCAATGAAATCAGCCCGCAACATGTCAACAATAGCTGTGTCTGCTGCTTCCCTCCTAGCAATGGGAATATGACGGGGCTGAATTTTAATGGGTCGGGCGTCCCCAGTGTCTATTTCATGCTGAACTAGGTGCGTTTGCCCTACCTCATCTTCCCCCCAAGCAAAGCTATCTTTAAAGTCCAACAGCAGCTGCTTTAACTGTCTCTGTTGTCTCTCATCCAGACCCTGACAGTTTTTCAGCCACACAGCCTCGACTGCGTCAATAGCTTCCTCCTTCCCCCAGTCGGGCTGATGGGATGAAGAAGCCAGTGTGTTTTGGGCTACTGTGCTGCCTGTGCTTGCACCGTTATGGGGAGTGAAGGCCGTCGCCACCGGAGACAGCTGCTGGGATGGCACAATGACCAAGGGAGCAGCTGGGACGACCGGTGGAGTTTCAGCAAGCTTGGAGGAAGACGGAGGGACAGCCCTGCCCCCTGCTGGTCTTCCCGAAGGCGACATTCCCACTGTGGCCCCCCCCCGACAGCCTCAATGTGCCCAAAGCTAAGTCCAACTGAGCCCCACAGTTTTTCAAAAAGTCCATTCCCAGTATACAGGGGTCCTGCACCACTGCTACCCACACCGGACTCCCCACAGTTCTCCCGCCCACAGTCACAGACAGCTGACACTTCCCTAACATGGGGGTTAGCTCCCCCGTGACAGTCCACAGCTGGACAAGGGTCGGCCCCACCCGCACCCCAACAGGTAGTATGTCTGGTCTCACCAGGGTTACTGTAGAGCCCGTGTCGACCAGGGCCAAACATTCCACCCCCTCTACCTTGACGATGACATTGCAGAAGTCCCCAACGGTGGTACGTCCCACCACAACTACTGGACTAGGAAACACGGCGGCAGCTACACCCTGGGGGAGCAGGTCCCCAACCTCTTGCCTGCGCTGCTGGGTACCTCTTCTACTTACTGTGGGTTTGGGGGCGGGGGGGGGGGGTGCTGCCCCCTCCGTGAGAACCCGCTGTCATTTCCCTGGTGACGGGAGAATCTGCCACACTCCCGCTGAATGTGGCCAGGCTGGCCACAACCCCAGCAGACAATGGGAGTTGAACTGACACTGCGACATTGCCTGGAGCCCCTCTCAATGACAAGCGAAGCAGTCTTGACTAAACCGCCCAACTCGTTGACCCACTCTGGTTTGGCGATCCCCGGCACCCCGGCCGCCGCTGCTCTCACCTCTGGTTGACTGGCAACCTCCACTCTCACTCCCTCACCCCAGATCAGCTCCCGCTTCCTGGCTATCTCCACTGCAGCCCGCAGAGGTGGTGGGTCCGCCATCTGAACATGCTCACCCAGTTCGGTGGAAGAGAGCGCTCTAATAAAACTGTCCCGTGCCAGCTCGTCTTGCACCCCAATCGGCATAGTTGCATAAGCCCGCCTGGTCAGGCTCAGAATACCACTTGCCAATGCCTTTAATGATTCTCCCAGAAGTCTCTTTCTGTTACTCAGTTCAATCTGCAGCATGTTGGGCTGCGAGTCTCTGCCAAAACAGCCCCCCAATGCCTCCACTAGCGCATCGAAGTCGCCCTTCTCGGCCGGGGCTAGCGTTAGCAGGCATTCCAATGCCTCCTCTGCCAGGCTCAGGGCAAGCTGTAACGCTTTCGTCTCGTCAGACCACCTCCCGGCTCTAGCCAACAACTGGAATTGAGTGAAAAAAACTTCCCATTTACCTTGTCCATTGAACTTTGGTAGTTTATCCGCTACTGTGGCTAATGGCAATAGGGCGCTGCCATCTTTGTTTACATAAGCAGGCCCAGCCATTTCCGCACCCGGTGACGTCGACATCCCTGTCGCCGTGACGTCTGCTCTGGTCGAGCGGTGTGAAGGAAAAACCGCCAGTTTTGCCATCTTCTACAGCAGTCGCCACCTGACCCTCCCGACCAGGTATCCCCGAGCCCACAATGGACACTTTGTCCAACTCTTCCTTAATTTTCCGCCTCGCCCCGATTATCATGACCGTAGATGCGAGTCACGCTAAACCAACCACGGCCTATACTGAAACAGCTAACTCACCTAATCTCGATCCATCCCGTAGTTCGAAAGCACTTCTGACACCAACGTAATGACCTGGGCTGGGTCATACAGGAAAAGGAGACGGACACCAGGTGTGCAGGGCAGAACACAGGTTTATTCCTAAACTGGGCTATTGTTCAGGCCACAGCCCACGCCGCTAAATTCCGAACGTACACAAATATACAATGTCAAGTTAAGGAGCATACTCATAGGAGCAGATCAGGGTCCCGAATAGAAGAGAGAAAGATGAGACAGTAACCCCTATTTATGCATTTCAAAACCCCGCGGGATTACCCATCATACCCCCCCAACCTTTCCGTCTGCCCTCACATATTTAACCCCTGCTAGCCCCCATGAGAACAATAACACACCCATGAACACAGAACACAATACCGGGTCGTTACTATATATATATATATATATATATATATATATATATATATACACATATATATATACATACATACAATACCAGTCAAAAGTTTGGACACACCTACTCATTCAAGGGTTTTTCTTTATTTTTACTATTTTCTACATTGTAGAATAATAGTGAAGACATCAAAACTATGAAACAACACATGGAATCAAGAAGTAACCTAAAAAGTGTTAAACAAATCAAAATATATTTTATATTTGAGATTCTTCAAAGTAGCCACCCTTTGCCTTATTGAAAGCTTTGCACACTCCAGAGATTCTTAACTTTGTCTCGATTCGGCAGTCTTGTCAATATCATCATGGCCCTGGTGAGTGACCTGAAGCTTGAGACAGGCATTTGTAGTTCTGTATGATAGCCACATTAGCAGCTAATTAGCATTTCATTTTTCGGGGGTAAATACAGGCGAATATATTGATAAAAGTCACCTTGTCCGAGACAGATTTACACGGTTCATAGAATGTCACGCCAGGGTAAGCCTACACAATACACAACCCTTATTTAAAGTGGTTCAAAAATCCCCTATGGAAAAAATGAAAATTGGAACCATTTCCGTCTTTGACCACTAGGTTTTATGGGTATAATGATTCTAATAGGTTCTATTTAATTTTTTTGTCAAATAAAACCTACTTGGCTCAGTGTTCTGTCACTCATGGGGACACTACGTTGCCGCAAAATCTACGGTTAGAGCTAGAATATTCAAGCCCCTTGGGTGCTGCCATAGACTTACATTAGAAGTACCCATCCAATCACGGTCATTGTCCACAGATAAAATGACGTCAAATCACATTATATCTACTGTAGCTTTGATTAGACTGATAATGTCAACATCATACTTTCAGAATCTTAGCTAGCAAGCTAGACAAGCAGTCATCATCATGCATCAAGTTGCCAATCTACTGCCAAATCCTTTTCAATCCTTGTCATATGAAGAGCAATTATAGATAAAACGTATCGGTGCTCATCGGCCATTGGGCATAAATATTACACAACAAGTTGGAAATCGCAAATTCAACAATGGCGCCAATCTCATATATCTTTAAAAGAGAGACTCAATGAATACAAGACTGCTGTTTCCAATTCACCAGAGATTTACCCAGATCAAGAGTAAAGAGTAACACTTCCCAGAGGCCTAGGCACATAAAGCCTAATACTGTGTTCAAACTCTTCCACACTAACACATCAAAGGGAAAATCAAACAATCAAATAGGGGGTTAATGACTAGTTTCAATTTCTCTATTTTGATTAGATCAAGAGGTATGGCCAGGTAATTATCTATGGTTTATAAAAGGAAATGCACATTCTTAGTGTGAACAGATAGAAAAAAAATCATACAGTATGGTTACTCTACTAGTGATGAAATTATGTTATTTATATTCCACAGTCAGGGAGACCTCTATTAAACTATCTATTGTGAAGTTCCCCTGAGCTGGCCACTGGCGGTATTAATATTCCGAATTAAAAATAAAAGGATAGCTGCAGGTGCCATAAAGTGAGACACTAAATTACATATGAGTGGTGGATTGCTCAGTGACAGAAGTCATCCATGGCTCCCTTGGTTCCTGTAATCACACTCTTCATCAGACCCAAATCAAATCAATGTTTATGTGTCATGTCCACAGGACACAGTGGGTGTAAACGGTAGAGCGAAATGCTTCTGTATAAAGCAGAATTGATCATTACACCTCCCTTGGAGTAGGGCTGTGAGAGACATGACATTTTGTAGATACTGTAAAGTATTCCATTATCTAGAACTTGCTCGGGTGTATCTTTATTGTCTTAACAATGCTACATTCATCATTTGCCTATTTTATATTGCAGGGCAGGCTCCTTCTAAGGCATTGAAATGCATGGTGCATTTGGAAAGGATTAATAAAAAAAAGATATGGACTGAGATTTGTTATTTTATTATCTTGATTTTATGTATTTTTTTTAAAGACTGAAAATGTATGCTGAGAGCGAGAAAGCGAGAGAGCGAGAGAGCGAGAGAGCGAGAGAGAGAAAAAGAGAAAAAGAGAAAATTCTGAACAGATGGAGGTTGAAGTTGCTGTTTGGCCAGACTGTTGAGCCCCACCACTTCTCAGGTGCCTCCTTCATTTTCAATTTGTCTTCTTTTCTCCGCTTCCTTTAATGTCTCAAAGCTGGTTTTCCATTCAAACCGCTCATTCTGTCTAGCAGGCCTTTCTTCCCCTGCCCAAGGCTCTGTCTGATTCTATTCCATTTCTCACTCTCCAACTGGAGACTACCAGAAGAAAATAGTCACACAGTTTCCCCCAAATCAACAAACTGGATATGATATAGAAAAGCTTAGATCACAGCCCATCAACACTCAATCAGTTTCCCTAGAAGATAAAGTAGAAGGCACTGTCTATTAGTTTATTTTGTTTAACAGGAATTTGTGATCAACAGGACTGAGTGAGTTAGAATTCCTATATTATATACAGACTATGCAATTATTAAGCAGTATTAAGAAAATTGATCATAAAATCTTAATTGTCATCAGAAAATTATAGTATAGCTCCAAGGTAGTATTGCAATAAGAATAAATTATAGTTGCAGGTGATTTGGAACAAAATTACCTTTTTTAAAACCATACTAAGGGCTTCTAAAGACGACACATAATTTACATGTCTAATGTCCTGTGGAGATAATACATGTTGGAAATCATACGAATAATTAATTGAAAGGAGATATAGAAGCATTGAAAATTGATTTCCCAATGATGTACCGGCTTAGAGAAAATACTCTGAATCAGGATCAGGCCTACAAAAAGCTGTAGCTACCCGCTGTTGCTACACTACAGTTGACAGGAAAACATTGCTGTGTTTTATTCCTGAGATATCGTGGCCATCTCAAATACCAGGGCACAATATCAAAGTATCTCCTTCAATCAAATAATTAATTCTAAAGCAACTGGTTTAATTAGATATTGTGTTCATGATTTCTGTATACATTCTACTATTGGCAGAGGGTTCATCTTGACTGTGATGTGGTCTCTCGCCTAGTTGTCTTGCATGAATCAATGGCTAGAGGAGCAGCAGCAATCATCAGCCAGGGTTACGTCACAGCTTAAAAAGTCTGTCTTCCTCTTATGTGCCAAATGAGTGCACTCCCCTCACTATAATTGGGACAGCATACTGCTGAGCTATGGATAAGCGCACAGATAATCATCCCTAAGGTATTGCACTGAAATTATTCTGAAGGATAGTTAAAAGACAGAAAGTTAAGAGAGAGCCATGAGGGACAGAAAATCTGGGGCGAGTGTGTATGTGTGTGTGTGTGTGTGTGTGTGTGTGTGTGTGTGTGTCATGTACAGTACTTGCGCTGTATGTTTGTGACATGTTGCATGTTACAGCTAATTAACACAGGGTAAAACCAGTGTGTGAGTTCTCAATGGGCCCATTAAAGTGGTTTAGTGTTTTTTGGCTAGTTGTTGTCCTCCTAAGGGAACTGCATTTTATTTTGGCTCTTGTCCTTCATTAATACAATAGATAATCCCACAGTCGAAATCTAGGCACTTTTGCTGGAGCACAGAGTAATTAATTGTATCATTAGCATCTGCTTTGTATTTCAAATGAGAGCCCCAGTGGCTTGATTCCTCAGGGAGAGTGTCCTGTAAACTACAGTACAGGGCCACACACAGACTACACCATGGCTACTGAACGCTGGTTCCACATCCACACTAACTGATTGTATGGCTATGATTGCAGGTCTATTGGAATTCCGTTTTCTAGAAACATAGCCACCAGGTTCTGTACCATATGCCATTGGTGGTCCATGCAGTTCTGGTTGATTATACTGCAGAGGTTCTGTCACTGTAATTTGTTTGCTCTGCCCTTTGTTCTGAACACTGGTACCTTTGGTAAGTAAGGAAGGGTGGATTCTGATTACCATGTCAACACCCCTCACCCCACATTCCACTACCTCAACCGCTTGTGTTTTATCCAAGGAGTTAATTAGTTGTGCTATCGGGCCGGAACAGAATGTAAGAGAGGCAGGGAGCCTGGACACAAGCTCAGGTGACATGCGGTTACATTGATCAGAAAGCCTGCGTGACATGATCTACAACTCTATAGCTTTTTTTGAACCTAATTGCATTTTTGTTTACTCTCCTCCCTCACTGTTGTGTCTCCCTGACATTCTCTCTTGTTCTTTCTCAATCACACAAAAACATATTATTCGAAGTAAGATGGATTTCTCTGAAAAAGTCATCAGTAACTAAATTGATTATGGGGCTCTGAAAGTAATCAGTATTGTTTTGAAACCTTATCTTACTGAGAACATGTAACATATTCAGTTTAGCTCCCAGAATATGTATTTAACATTCATGTGTTGATACCTCCAAGAGTTGATTCCCAACTTTGTCTAATCCATTGCATTTTAGGGGAACCTTTCTGACCCAAGAACACATCAGAAGCAACTATTTCATAATGTAACTTGAACATGTGCTAGTGCTTATCAAATAAACACACATACACACACTCTCAAACTGTTACTCTCTCCACTGGTGTGTCCTCTATTTGAAGAAAAAACATGTGTGATACTAACATATGTACAACCTGATCACCTCAATTATGATGATTGATTGATTTGCTACATTAAACTTTTGTCTATTATACCAAGGTTCCAGGGTCACTGTTAACCCCACATGTCTCTCCTCACCCCAGTAATTAAATGTATAATACATTGCTACCATCACAGCATCATTTAAATTAAACCCAAGTACATGGAAATGAAAACCAGGCCTAGAGTAACTAAAGAGTACAGTGACCTTGTATTTATCCAATCTTCTTATAGTTTCACAATATAACGATCTATAATATAATCTATATAAAATCTCCACCCGACACAGCCAGAAGAGGAATGGCCACCCCTCAGAGCCTGGTTCCTCTCTAGGTTTCTTCCTAGGTTCCAGTCTTTATGGGGAGTTTTTCCTAGCCACCGTGCTTCTACATCTGTATTGCTTGCTCTCTGGGGTTTTAGGCTCGGTTTCTGCATAAGCACTTTGTGTCAACTGCTGATGTAAAAAGGGCTTTATCAATACATTTTGATTGATTTGATGACATTGCCTCTCATTTGTGGAGAAAAATAAATAAATATAGGTCTTTCTCCCTATGATCACTGTCCTAGTAGACAGAGGTTATGCCAAGGATAACCCACCAAGGGTTCTCACTGAAATAGCCTTGAATTCTATTTCAGGTCATTCTCAATATGCCCTTCCAAAGAGAAAATATTAATAATTTAAATGGTCTTTTTCATTCTGTCCCCTAGTTCTCCCAAGGCAGTACAGGACCATGCATAATCTGAGCCACACTTCCTCTGAACAGAGAACACTCTCTGTGAAATTGGAGAAAGGAGTCACTCAGCTGGCAGACAGACGTACTATTTCCAGGAATAATGAATTTAAGATTTCACTTCATCTGTCATGTAGACCCATAGTCTCAGCTCACCAATTCACATTATGTCTCATCTCCTGGGAGGTCCATCAATGACGAGCACATGAGGAGAAAAAAGGGCATGTTAAAGTATGTTTCAATGCATTGATGAATATACAGAGAGATGTAACAAATCTCCCCTTCTTCTTCTTCTAGTTTATTTTCTTATTTTCTTTCTTTTGATGTAGTTTACATTTGTCTGTATTGCATAGTCTCTCCATTTCACTTCTCCCCTTCAGGGGGTCTTTTGTCTGGTCATTGCTGTGTGGTTTTCATTTTCATAAAGTCCGTGAGGCATGAAGTCAGTCACACTAAGTCCAGCAACCATTTTCTTTTCTTGAGTCATCATTGATTCTCAGAGTTCTTGCTAGCCTTTCTCCTTGTGGTTTTCAATAGTAGGAGAGACAATTCTGCTCCAAATCTCATGTCAGGTTATTGCTGAATGTGATGCGTGTGATAGAAGGAGTCAGGCGCAGGAGAGTAATACGCATCCAAAGAGTTTATTCCATCGATAAACAGTTGCGCAAGCATGCGACAACAAAACTCAAGCACAGGGGAAATATCTACCCTGGCAACAACAAGGTAAGGGTAGCTCAACCGAGCTACACACAGCTCACTACAAACAATCACCCACACAGACAAGGAAGCAGAGGGAACACTTATACAATGACTAATTGGGGATAAGGACCAGGTGTGTGTGATTAATTAGACAAGACAAGTGGAGTGATGATAAATGGATCGGCAGCAGCTAGTAAGCCGGTGACGACGATCGCCGAAACCTGCCCGAACAAGGAGGGGAGGCAGCCTCGGCAGAAGTCGTGACAGTACCCCGCCCTTGACGCACGGCTCCAGCAATGCGCCGACCCTGGGCTCGGGGATGGCCAGGAGGACGCGGAGCAGGGCGAGCCGGATGGCGACGGAGGAAATCCCGTAACATGGAGGGATCCGGATATCCCTCACCGGGACCCAGCACTGTTCCTCCGGACCGTACCCCTCCCACTCCACGAGGTACTGAAGGCCCCCCACCCGACGCCTCGAATCCAGGATGGAACGGACCAAGTACGCCGGTGCCCCTCGATGTCCAGAGGAGGTGGAGGGACCTCTCGCACCTCAGACTCCTGGAGCGGACAAGCTACCACTGGCCTGAGGAGAGACACATGAAACGAGGGGTTAATACGGTAATCAGGGGGAAGTAATAACCTATATGTGACCTCGTTGACTCTCCTCAGGACTTTGAACGGCCCCACAAACCGCGGGCTCAGCTTCCGGCAGGGCAGGCGGAGGGGCAGATTCTGGGTCGAGAGCCAGACCCGATTCCCCGGTACAAAGACGGGGGCCTCACTGCGGTGGCGGTCAGCGTTGGCCTTCTGACGACGCACGGCGCGTTGGTGGTGAACGTGGGCAGCATCCCACGTCTCCTCCGCGCGCCGAAACCAGTAATCCACCTCAGGAGCCTCGGTCTGGCTCTGGTGCCACGGTGCCAGAACCGGTTGGAAACCTAGAACACACTGGAAAGGCGTTAGGTTAGTGGAGGAGTGGCGGAGAGAGTTCTGGGCATATTCTGCCCATGGCAAGAACACCGACCACTCTCCCGGCCGGTCCTGGCAGTAGGACCGCAGGAACCTACCCACGTCCTGATTTACTCGTTCCACCTGCCCATTACTCTCGGGGTGGAACCCAGAGGTCAGGCTGACCGAGACCCCCAGACATTGAACGCCTTCCAGACCTTGGACGTGAACTGGGAACCTCGGTCAGACACTATATCCTCTGGTACCCCGTAGTGCCGGAAGACGTGAGTAAACAGGGCCTCCGCAGTCTGCAAGGCCGTGGGGAGACCGGGCAGAGGAAGGAGGCGGCAAGACTTTGAGAAGCGGTCCACAATGACCAGGATGGTGGTGTTACCTTGGGAGAGGGTAAGATCAGTCAGAAAATCAATGCTAAGGTGAGACCATGGTCGTTGTGGAACTGGTAATGGTTGTAGCTTACCCGCTGGGAGGTGCCTAGGTGCCTTACTCTGGGCGCACACCGAGCAGGAGGAGACATACACCCTCACGTCCTTAGCCAAGGTAGGCCACCAGTACTCTCAGGCAGTGCACTGTACGACCAATACCTGGGTGACCAGAGGAGGGTGACGTGTGTGCCCAGAAGATCAGACGATCATGGATAAGAGCAGGCACGTACTGCAGCCCAGCTGGACACTGCAGTGGAGATGGATCTGTGCGTAATGCCTGCTAAATATCCGCGTCCATCGCCCATACTACCGGCGCCACAATGCAGGAGGCCGGGAGTATGGGGGTGTTGTCTCTGGGCCTCTCCTCTGTGTCATACAGCCGGGACAGTGCGTCTGCCTTCACGTTCTTCGGAATGTATGACAGTGTAAAATCAAACCGGGTGAAGAATAGGGCCCACCTGGCCTGGCGAGGATTCAGCCTCCTCGCTGCCCGGATGTACTCCAGGTTACGGTGGTCCGTCCAGATGAGGAAAGGGTGTTTCGCCCCTTCGAGCCAATGCCTCCACACGGTCAATGCTCGGACAACAGCCAACAGCTCCCGATCACCAACGTCGTAGTTCTGCTCCGCCGGGCTGAGTTTCTTTGAGAAGAAGGCACAGGGGCAGAGCTTGGGTGGCGTGCCCGAGTGTTGGAATAGGACAGCGCCCATCCCTACCTCGGACGCATCCACCTCCACTACTACAAACGGTAGTGATGGATCGGGTGGGCTAGTACCGGAGCTGAGGTGAACAGACCCCGCAGTCTCCTGAGGGCCAGATCTGCCTCAGCAGACCAGCGGAGCCGGGACGGTCCACCCTTCAACAGGGATGTGATGGGAGCTGTGACCTTGCCAAAGCCCCGGATAAACCTTCGATAATAGTTGGCAAAGCCAAGGAATCGCTGCACCTCCTTAACCATGGTTGGAGTCGGCCAATTACGCACGGCTGAAATGCGATCTCCCTCCATCTCCACCCCTGAGGTGGAAATGCGGTATCCAAGGAAGGAGATGGACTGCTGGAAAAACATACACTTCTCTGCCTTAGCATAAAGGTAATTCTCCAACAGTCGGGCCAGCACCTTGCGAGCCAGGGACACATGCTCAGTGCGAGTAGTGAAAAACACCAGGATGTCATCGATGTAGACCACTACACTACGACCAAGCAGGTCCCGAAACACCTCTTTCACAAAGGATTGGAAAACTGAGGGAGCATTCATCAAACCATAGGACATCACCAGGTATTCATAATGCCCCGTGGTTGTGCTGAATGCTGTCTTCCACTCATCTCCCTCTCGGATACGCACCAGGTTGTACGCACTCCTGAGATCCAATTTGGTGAAGAAGCGCGCCCCATGCATCGATTCAACCACTGAAGGAATGAGGGAGAGAGGATAACTAAATCTGATTGTCTCCCTGTTTAGTGGTCGATAATCAATGCACGGGGGAAGACCTCCGTCCTTCTTCTTCACAAAAAAGATACTAGAGGAGGCGGGTGAAGTAGAGGGACGCATATACCCCTGGCACAGGTACTCTGTGACATATGTCTCCATAGCCACCGTTTCCGCCTGTGACAGGGGGTATATATGACTCCATGTACCGTCAAATCTTGAGTGAGAACCTCCTTCCCTCAGCCAGGGCATTGAACATGGGTCATGGATGGGTATTCCATCATGACAATGACCCAAAACACACGGCCAAGGCAACAAAGGAGTGGCTCAAGAAGAAGCACATTAAGGTCCTGGAGTGGCCTAGCCAGTCTCCAGACCTTAATCCCATAGACAATCTGTGGAGGGAGCTGAAGGTTCGAGTTGCCAAACATCAGCCTCGAAACCTTAATGACTTGGAGAAGATCTGCAAAGAGGAGTGGGACAAAATCCCTCCTGAGATGTGTTCAAACCTGGTGGCCAACTACAAGAAACATCTGACCTCTGTGATTGCCAACAAGGGTTTTTCCACCAAGTACTAAGTCATGTTTTGCAGAGGGGTCAAATACTTATTTCCCTCATTAAAATGCAAATCAATTTATAAATTTTTTGACATGCGTTTTTCTGGATTTTGTTGTTGTTATTCTGTCTCTCACTGTTCAAATAAACCTACCATTAAAATTATAGACTGATCATGTCTTTGTCAGTGGGCAAACGTACAAAATCAGCAGGGGATCAAATACTTTTTTCCCTCACTGTAGATATATATTGTGATGTCACGAGAGGCTGTGTCCTGGAGGGACGTTACATCCCCCTGAGGTGGCTGCAAACCCAGACAGCTATGGCTCCATCTGCTGGTATGGTCGGGAACTCCACCCCTCTATGGCCAATCTTCCCACGCAGCTGAAACAAATGAGGAGCTGATGAGCTGAAGGTGTGGGAAGGGAAGAGACACACTGAGGGAGTGTGTGGGGGGTGAAGAGACACAGTCTCCAACCTGGGCTCTCTGGAGGACAAGAGTGCTGCACGTCCACTTCCATGAGGAATATAAGGATTTGGAGATACTTACCTTTGGGAAATACTCACCTTTGGATATATGCACCTGTGGAAATACGTGAGAGACATTTGGAAGGACTTTTTGCTGGGTTGGCCACTAGCTGCAACGTGGACTACAGTAAGGCTGGGGAAAAGTTATCTGAGCGAGTGAGAATTATGATTTTGGATGTGGAAGAGACATCCCTGAACTGTTAACCCTTAAAGAGCCACAAGAGAACAGAATTTGGTTATATTTTCGTTAATTTCCCAAGACCTATAATAAAATCCTTGTTTTGTTTGAACCTTGTCTCCTGGCACTACTTGAGCAATCCCGCTGAAAGCTGTGTAGCCTCTCGTGACGTCACAGATGGTGGAGAATACGGGCACGCTCAAGCGTTAATAGTGCATGTCAGAGGAGGATACCGAAGGTTTGATCACCCAGTTTTCCAAGTTGGCCGTAGGCTCCCCGCCGACTGAAATGGAGGACATATTGAAAGCCCTTGTTGCTGGCCAGCAAGCCCAGATGCAAGCAAACGTGGCTCTCTTGGAGGAGCAAAAGAAAGCCAACCTTCTGAAGGCAGAGGAATTGCAGTTGCAGAGACAGAGGGTGGTCCAAAATACCCGCCCAATAAAGGCAAGTGACTTTATATCTAAGATGGGAGCTACCGATGACATTGAGGCATACCTGCATGCATTTGAGGCCACGGCCACTAGGGAAGCCTGGCCCAAGCAACAGTGGGTTGGTCTGTTAGCCCCCTTTCTAACCGGGGAATCGCTGAATGCTGTCCGGGACCTGGGCCCTGACCAGGTTACTGACTATGATGCCCTGAAGTCTGAGATCCTCAGCAGATATGGACTCACAAAGTTTGGTATGGCCCAGCGCTTTCACAGCTGGACCTTCCAACCAGACCAACCTCCTCGGGCGCAGATGCATGAACTTGTCCGAATCGCAAGGAAATGGCTGGATCCGCAGAGGAATACAGCAGCGGCGGTGGTGGAGGCCGTTGTAGTGGATCGTTACCTACGCGCCCTGCCTTATGAGGCAAAACGGTTCATCAGTCAACAGGCCTTGACCACGGCTGATCTGACCGTGGAAGCTGTGGAAAAGTACCAGGCCACAGCGGAGATGCTGAATGCTTCCCGAAAAGACCCCAGGAGTGCGGCCCCACCACAAATGGGAAGAACCCGTCCAAAGGACCCCAAGGTCTCGAACCCAGCCACGTCAGGACTTATCCCGGCTCCAGGGGGAGCCAGAAACCAGGCGGGTCCAAGAAGAGTACACCAGGAGGGGGAAACTCGACAGTGTTACCGGTGTGGGGAGATGGGACATATCTCCTGGCAGTGTGGGAAACCAGCCGATGAACCTATGCCCACTGCGGAGTCCTCCAGCTCAGCACCCACACACCGTGTTGCCTCGCTCTTGGGAGTCGTAGATGGCGGCCCAGATCGACCCCCCCACCTGCCCGGTAACTGTGAATCACCATGATGTGGAGGCCTTACTGGATTCTGGTAGCCGGGCCACCCTAGTGCGTAAGGATTTGGTGGGCCCAACGTGTCTGACCCCGGGAAAAGTCCTCCCAGTTTCCTGTGTCCATGGAGACACCAGAGAATACCCCATTACTGAACTTACAATGACCAGCACACGGGGAACCATACACACGACGGCGGGGGTGGTTGATTCCCTCCCCGTCCCTGTCCCAATTGGACGAGACTGCCCAGCCTTTTACCCACTCTGGAGAGAGTCTCAGGAGAGGATAACCCGAGTACCTCGGAAACGGAGAGGCAAGACTCATCCTGGGAAGGCTCCGGTGCAATCCTCCGAATTACTCACTCCCGCCCGGGCTCTGATAGGGATGGCAGGTGCCCAGACCGACACAGAGACAGAGCTACAGAATCTGGACAAAGAACTGTCTGGTCTGAAGGGGACCGCTGAGAGGTATCGTTTGTTAAAGCAACAGTTAGACATGAAGACAGAAGAGTTAGATATCCTCCAGGCTAAACTCCAACAGAGCTCCTTCCCTAAGCAACAGGAGGAGCTGGAGAGGCTGCGCAGGACCATCGAGGAGTGTGAGGAGACCCTGCGCAGTAGTAAGGAGGTCCAGAAGAAGGCAGAGGAGAAGTACAAGGTGTTGGAGAACAAGATGAAGAATGCGGAGGCAGAGAGAGAGAAGGAACTGAAAGCTGCTCAACAGAAGCTAAACTCTGCTAAAACCAAGGCTGATGCGTTCAGTAAGAAACTCAAGGAGAGACAACAGGAGGCTGAGTCCCTGGTCCTAGAGTTGGAGGAGTTGAAGAGAGAGCAGTCTGGCAAGCACCACGGCAATGCGGACGCCCTCTCCCGGCGTGATGCCTTCTTCGCTGCCTTTACCCCGACGAGGACGTCGGTCCCGAGGAGGGGGATGTGTGATGTCACGAGAGGCTGTGTCCTGGAGGGACGTTACATCCCCCTGAGGTGGCTGCAAACCCAGACAGCTATGGCTCCATCTGCTGGTATGGTCGGGAACTCCACCCCTCTATGGCCAATCTTCCCACGCAGCTGAAACAAATGAGGAGCTGATGAGCTGAAGGTGTGGGAAGGGAAGAGACACACTGAGGGAGTGTGTGGGGGGTGAAGAGACACAGTCTCCAACCTGGGCTCTCTGGAGGACAAGAGTGCTGCACGTCCACTTCCATGAGGAATATAAGGATTTGGAGATACTTACCTTTGGGAAATACTCACCTTTGGATATATGCACCTGTGGAAATACGTGAGAGACATTTGGAAGGACTTTTTGCTGGGTTGGCCACTAGCTGCAACGTGGACTACAGTAAGGCTGGGGAAAAGTTATCTGAGCGAGTGAGAATTATGATTTTGGATGTGGAAGAGACATCCCTGAACTGTTAACCCTTAAAGAGCCACAAGAGAACAGAATTTGGTTATATTTTCGTTAATTTCCCAAGACCTATAATAAAATCCTTGTTTTGTTTGAACCTTGTCTCCTGGCACTACTTGAGCAATCCCGCTGAAAGCTGTGTAGCCTCTCGTGACGTCACAATATATATACAGTGGGGAGAACAAGTATTTGATACACTGCCGATTCTGGAGGTTTTCCTACTTACAAAGCATGTAGAGGTCTGTAAATTTATCATAGGTACATTTCAACTGTGAGAGACGGAATGTAATGTTTTTTTCCAGAAAATCAAATTGTATGATTTTTAAGATATAATTTGCATTGTATTGCATGACATAAGTATTTTATCACCTACCAACCAGTAAGAATTCTGGCTCTCACAGACTTGTTAGTTTTTCTTTAAGAAGCCCTCCTGTTCTCCACTCATTACCTGTATTAACTGCACCTGTTTGAACTTGTTACCTGTATAAAAGACACCTGTCCACACACTCAATCAAACAGACTCCAACTTCTCCACAATGGCCAAGACCAGAGAGCTGTGTAAGGACATCAGGGATAAAATTGTAGACCTGCACAAGGCTGGGATGGGCTACAGGACAATAGGCAAGCAGCTTGGTGAGAAGGCAACAACTGTTGGCGCAATTAGTAGAAAATGGAAGAAGTTCAAGATGACGGTCAATCACCCTCGGTCTTGGGCTCCATGCAAGATCTCACCTCGTGGGGCATCAATGATCATGAGGAAGGTGAGGGATCAGCCCAGAACTACACGGCAGGACCTGGTCAATGACCTGAAGAGAGCTGGGACCACGGTCTCAAAGAAAACCAATTAGTAACACATTACGCCGTCATGGATTAAAATCCTGCAGCGCACGCAAGGTCCCCCTGCTCAAGCCAGCGCATGTCCAGGCCCGTCTGAAGTTTGCCAATGACCATCTGGATGATCCAGAGGAGGAATGGGAGAAGGTCATGTGGTCTGATGAGACAAAAATATAGCTTTTTGGTCTAAACTCCACTCGCCGTGTTTGGAGGAAGAAGAAGGATGAGTACAACCCCAAGAACACCATCCCAACCGTGACGCATGGAGGTGGAAACATCATTCGTTGTGGATGCTTTTCTGCAAAGGGGACAGGACAACTGCGCCGTATTGAGGGGAGGATGGATGGGGCCATGTATCGCGAGATCTTGGCCAACAACCTCCTTCCCTCAGTAAGAGCATTGAAGATGGGTCGTCGCTGGGTCTTCCTGCATGACAACAACCCGAAACACACAGCCAGGGCAACTAAGGAGTGGCTCCGTAAGAAGCATCTCAAGGTCCTGGAGTGGCCTAGCCAGTCTCCAGACCTGAACCCAATAGAAAATCTTTGGAGGGAGCTGAAAGTCCGTATTGCCCAGCGACAGCCCCGAAACCTGAAGGATCTGGAGAAGGTCTGTATGGAGGAGTGGGCCAAAATCCCTGCTGCAGTGTGTGCAAACCTGGTCATGACCTACAGGAAACGTATGATCTCTGTAATTGCAAACAAAGGTTTCTGTACCAAATATTAAGTTCTGCTTTTCTGATGTATCAAATACTTATGTCATGCAATAAAATGCAAATTAATTACTTAAAAATCATACAATGTGATTTTTTGGATAAAAATTACAGACCTCTACATGCTTTGTACAGTGGGGAAAAAAAGTATTTAGTCAGCCACCAATTGTGCAAGTTCTCCCACTTAAAAAGATGAGAGAGGCCTGTAATTTTCATCATAGGTACACGTCAACTATGACAGACAAATTCAGAAAAAAAATCCAGAAAATCACATTGTAGGATTTTTTATGAATTTATTTGCAAATTATGGTGGAAAATAAGTATATGGTCACCTACAAACAAGCAAGATTTCTGGCTCTCACAGACCTGTAACTTCTTCTTTAAGAGGCTCCTCTGTCCTCCACTCGTTACCTGTATTAATGGCACCTGTTTGAACTTGTTATCAGTATAAAAGACACCTGTCCACAACCTCAAACAGTCACACTCCAAACTCCACTATGGCCAAGACCAAAGAGCTGTCAAAGAACACCAGAAACAAAATTGTAGACCTGCACCAGGCTGGGAAGACTGAATCTGCAATAGGTAAGCAGCTTGGTTTGAAGAAATCAACTGTGGGAGCAATTATTAGGAAATGGAAGACATACAAGACCACTGATAATCTTCCTCGATCAGGGGCTCCACGCAAGATCTCACCCCGTGGGGTCAAAATGATCACAAAAATTCCAGAACCACACGGGGGGACCTAGTGATTGACCTGCAGAGAGCTGGGACCAAAGTAACAAAGCATACCATCAGTAACACACTACGCCGCCAGGGACTCAAGTCCTGCAGTGCCAGACGTGTCCCCCTGCTTAAGCCAGTACATGTCCAGGCCCGTCTGAAGTTTGCTAGAGTGCATTTGGATGATCCAGAAGAGGATTGGGAGAATGTCATATGGTCAGATGAAACCAAAATATAACTTTTTGATAAAAACTCAACTCGTCGTGTTTGGAGGACAAATAACACCATACCTACTGTGAAGCATGGGGGTGGAAACATCATGCTTTGGGGCTGTTTTTCTGCAAAGGGACCAGGTCGACCGATCCGTGTAAAGGAAAGAATGAATGGGGCCATGTATCGTGAGATTTTGAGTGAAAACCTCCTTCCATCAGCAAGAGCATTGAAGATGAAACGTGGCTGGGTCTTTCAGCATGACAATGATCCCAAACACACCACCCGGGCAACGAAGGAGTGGCTTCGTAAGAAGCATTTCAAGGTCCTGGAGTGGCCTAGCCAGTCTCCAGATCTCAACACCATAGAAAATCTTTGGAGGGAGTTGAAAGTCCGTGTTGCCCAGCAACAGCCCAAAAAAACATCACTGCTCTAGAGGAGATCTGCATGGAGGAATGGGCCAAAATACCAGCAACAGTGTGTGAAAACCTTGTGAAGACTTACAGAAAATGTTTGACCTGTGTCATTGCCAACAAAGGGTATATAACAAAGTATTGAGAAACTTTTTGTTATTGACCAAATACTTATTTTCCACCATAATTTGCAAATAAATTCATAAAAAATCCTACAATGTGATTTTCTGGAATTTTTTTTCTCATTTTGTCTGTCATAGTTGACGTGTACCTATGATGAACATGACAGGCCTCTCTCATCTTTTTAAGTGGGAGAACTTGCACAATTGGTGGCTGACTAAATACTTTTTTCCCCAACTGTAAGTAGGAAAACCTGCAAGATCGGCAGTGTATCAAATACTTGTTCTCCCCACTGTACATATTCTGTTGGAGGAATGAAATTGTGTGAATTGACTTATCTGAATAACGTTTGAATAAAAATATGTAATTCATTGATATTTTAATATGTTGGTAACAGTTTTATACAGTGGGGGAAAAAAGTAACTAGTCAGCCACCAATTGTGCAAGTTCTCCCACTTAAAAAGATGAGAGAGGCCTGTAATTGTCATCATAGGTACACGTCAACTATGACAGACAAATTGAGATTTTTTTTCCAGAAAATCACATTGTAGGATTTTTAATGAATTTATTTGCAAATTATGGTGGAAAATAAGTATTTGGTCACCTACAAACAAGCAAGATTTCTGGCTCTCACAGACCTGTAACTTCTTCTTTAAGAGGCTCCTCTGTCCTCCACTCGTTACCTGTATTAATGGCACCTGTTTGAACTTGTTATCAGTATAAAGACACCTGTCCACAACCTCAAACAGTCACACTCCAAACTCCACTATGGCCAAGACCAAAGAGCTGTCAAAGGACACCAGAAACAAAATTGTAGACCTGCACCAGGCTGGGAAGACTGAATCTGCAATAGGTAAGCAGCTTGGTTTGAAGAAATCAACTGTGGGAGCAATTATTAGGAAATGGAAGACATACAAGACCACTGATAATCTTCCTCGATCAGGGGCTCCACGCAAGATCTCACCCCGTGGGGTCAAAATGATCACAAAAATTCCAGAACCACACGGGGGGACCTAGTGATTGACCTGCAGAGAGCTGGGACCAAAGTAACAAAGCATACCATCAGTAACACACTACGCCGCCAGGGACTCAAGTCCTGCAGTGCCAGACGTGTCCCCCTGCTTAAGCCAGTACATGTCCAGGCCCGTCTGAAGTTTGCTAGAGTGCATTTGGATGATCCAGAAGAGGATTGGGAGAATGTCATATGGTCAGATGAAACCAAAATATAACTTTTTGATAAAAACTCAACTCGTCGTGTTTGGAGGACAAATAACACCATACCTACTGTGAAGCATGGGGGTGGAAACATCATGCTTTGGGGCTGTTTTTCTGCAAAGGGACCAGGTCGACCGATCCGTGTAAAGGAAAGAATGAATGGGGCCATGTATCGTGAGATTTTGAGTGAAAACCTCCTTCCATCAGCAAGGGCATTAAAGATGAAATGTGGCTGGGTCTTTCAGCATGACAATGATCCCAAACACACCGCCCGGGCAACGAAGGAGTGGCTTCGTAAGAAGCATTTCAAGGTCCTGGAGTGGCCTAGCCAGTCTCCAGATCTCAACCCAATAGAAAATCTTTGGAGGGAGTTGAAAGTACGTGTTGCCCAGCGACAGCCCCAAAACATCACTGCTCTAGAGGAGATCTGCATGGAGGAATGGGCCAAAATACCAGCAACAGTGTGTGAAAACCTTGTGAAGACTTACAGAAAACGTTTGACCTGTGTCATTGCCAACAAAGGGTATATAACAAAGTATTGAGAAACTTTTGTTATTGACCAAATACTTATTTTCCACCATAATTTGCAAATAAATTCATAAAAAATCCTACAATGTGATTTTCTGGAAAAAAAAATCTCATTTTGTCTGTCCTAGTTGACGTGTACCTATGATGAAAATTATAGGCCTCTCTCATCTTTTTAAGTGGGAGAACTTGCACAATTGGTGGCTGACTAAATACTTTTTTCCCCACTGTTTTGCGTCAGGGCCGAACAATGCCATTAACAGTGGCTTGCGAAAGTATTCACCCCCCTTGGCATTTTTCCTATTTTGTTGCCTTACAACCTGGAATTAAAATTGATTTTTTGGGGGGTTTGTTTCATTTGATTTACACAACATGCCTACCACTTTGAAGATGCAAAATATTTTTTATTGTGAAACAAACAAGAAATAAGACAAAAAAAAAACAGAAAACTTGAGCGTGCATAACTATTCACCCCCCCTCCAAAGTCAATACTTTGTGGAGCCAACTTTTGCAGCAATTACAGCTGCAAGTCTCTTGGGGTATGTCTCTATAAGCTTGGCACATCTAGCCACTGGGATTTTTGCCCATTCTTCAAGGCAAAACTGCTCTAGCTCCTTCAAGTTGAATGGGTTCCGCTGTTGAACATCAATCTTTAAGTCATACCACAGTTTCTCAATTGGATTGAGGTCTGGGCTTTGACTAGGCCATTCCAAGACATTTAAATGTTTCCCCTTAAACCACTTGAGTGTTGCTTTAGCAGTATGCTTAGGGTCGTTGTCCTGCTGGAAGGTGAACCTCCGTCCCAGTCTCAGATCTCTGGAAGACTGAAACAGGTTTCCCTCAAGAATTTCCCTGTGTTTAGCGCCATCCATCATTCCTTAAATTCTGACCAGTTTCCCAGTCCCTGCCGATGAAAAACATCCCCACAGCATGATGCTGCCATCACCATGCTTCACTGTGGGGATGGTGTTCTTGGGGTGATGAGAGGTGTTGGGTTTGCGCCAGACATAGCGTTTTCCTTGATGGCCATAAAGCTCAATTTTAGTCTCATCTGACCAGAGTACCTTCTTCCATATGTTTGTGGAGACTCCCACATGCCTTTCGGCGAACACATAACGTGTTTGCTTATTTTTAAGCAATGGCTTTTTTCTGGCCACTCTTCCGTAAAGCCCAGCTCTGTGGAGTGTACTGCTTAAAGTGGTCCTATGGACAGATACTCCAATCTCCGCTGTGGAGCTTTGCAGCTCCTTCAGGGTTATCTTTGGTCTCTTTGTTGTATCTCTGATTAATGCCCTCCTTGTCTGGTCCGTGAGTTTTGGTGGATGGCCCTCTCTTTTGGCAGGTTTGTTGTGGTGAGATATTCTTTTCATTTTTTTTTATAATGGATTTAAATGGCGCTCCGTGGGATGTTCAAAGTTTCTGATCTTTTTTATAACCCAACCCTGATCTGTACTTCTCCACAACTTTGTCCCTGACCTGTTTGGAGAGCTCCTTGGTCTTCATGGTGTCACTTGCTTGGTGGTGCCCCTTGCTTAGTGGTGTTGCAGACTCTGGGGCCTTTCAGAACAGGTGTATATATACTGAGATCATGTGACACTTAAATAAAGTCCACCTGTGTGCAATCTAACTAATTATGTGACTTCTGAAGGTAACTGGTTGCACCAGATCTTTAGGGGCTTCATAGCAAAGGGGTGAATACATATGCTGTCATGACTTCCTCCGAAGCTGCCTCCTCTCCTGGTTCGGACAGGCTTTGGCGTTCGTCGTCACCGGCCTTCTAGCCACAGCCACTCCTCATCTCATCATTCCATTTGTTTTGTCTTGTCTATTACGCACACCTGGTTCATATCTCCTCATTAGTATGTGTATAAGTGTTCCCTCTGCCCCCTTGTTCTTGTGGGTGATTGTTTATTTTGAGGAGAGTGTAGCTCGTTTGAGCTCCGTGTATTTTGTATTGCCGGAGTATATTTTCCCTGTGTGCCTGTTTGGTTCCAGTGCGCCCTGCTTTGCGCACTGGACTGTTTGACACATTTCTGCGTAAATCTGTATTCCGGAATAAACTCTGTATTCTGTGATTTACCCTCCTGCGCCTGACTCCTTCAAATCACCCATCACATATGCGCGCACCACTTTTCCATGATTTATTTTTTATACTTTTTTTGAAACAAGTAATTATTTTCATTTTACTTCACCAATTTGGACTATTTTGTGTATGTCCATTACATGAAATCCAAATAAAAATCAATTTAAATTACAGGTTGTAATGCAACAAAATATGAAAAACGCCAAGGGGGATGAATACTTTTGCAAGGCTCTGTACCTGTGACTGTATTCATGATATAGCACTGCTTTTTGTGCCTTATTGCTTAATTATTAACCGGTTCTCAAGACATTTTAAATAATGGTTCTGTTCCGGAACACTAGAGATCACTATCGTTCCTGGTTCTGTTTTCGTTCCTTGAAAATGTTTGTTATTTTCTGGTTTCGGTTCTGTTCCATGAACCGGTTCCAACCCCTTGTGTGCAGATTGAGGTTCATTTGATAGTTTATGTCTAAACAACATATTTAATGAGTTATCAAATTAGCACAAAAATTGCTTTGGTTCAGGAGTTAATTTACCTGTTCATGAACCTCCAGTGAAGCCCATTGGGGACTCCAGGTTTGAAGTAGCTGATCTCAGGTGTTTCACTTTTTTGGATAAAACATTTTTTGTTTGATGGTCTTGGAACAAGTCCGCTGTGAGAGAAAATGTATATGTTATTCAGACACTAATGCCAACTAATGAGAACCCTATGGCCCTCTCTGATTAAATATGACTGCTCACCCCCTTAGGTGAGGAGGATGTTTAATTAAGCAGAGAGTAGATCAGAGGCCAATACTATAAAGGAAAAGGATGCAGACAAACATCTACATCATGCTTGACCAGGCCTCGGTGGAGCAAACTCACAATGCTCTTCCTGTCATAGAATCCTCACAGTGGACACACAGCGAGAGGGCAGGAGAAGCCTCTCTCACTCCTCATAGACACAGTTCAGAGGTGAGCAGAAGGAAATAAAAAGAGAGAGTGAGAGAAATCACATTTTCTGAGGCTGTCTGCCAGAGATATTGCTAAGCCAATTTAGCATTGACGGTCTGTTTCAAAGGAACACTAGAGGTTAATTTGTATCTCTGAACTTTCTCCATGAACTCTCCTATGTTTTTATGCAAAACTAAAACACATTTCAAAGAGAAACCAAAGCCAATCGTTCCCATCAATATAATGTCATCTCTGATTTGCAGCAGTGTTGTCTGTCATAACCCCAAATGAAACCATACTCAAACGTAGAGATTGACATGTGCACAGCACTCATTAATCTATGCCTCTGCCTGTGAGAACCACAACACATTGTCCTTTTCAGTGACCAATTAACTCATAGACCACCTGCAGGCTCAACAAACATTAGAGCATTTTACTCCCTCAAAAGATGCCTGTAAAAATTCTTAAGACCCTTTTAGTTGAGAAGCTTTATGGTTGTTAGTGCTCAATTCTGCACAATTTTCGGGACCCTTTTGGCTTTTGAGCGCTACTTTCAAAACTACTGTCTTAAAAGCATACAAAACCTTTGTAGCATCGCTTTAACCTTTCTTTCATCAGGGAATCATGTTTCTCTTGCAAAATGAGCCCTGCAGAATACAGAAAAACACACATCAAATACAAAATGCAATCAACAAATAGGAAATACAATGAAAATACAGAAATACAAAACACTATCATAAAAAACAACCACATTCCTCAGTAAAGAGGTCCCCCACCAACAGTCTGAATTGGACTAAAGGCACCAATACATCCATCTGTACAGTATTCTGAAGATTGTTCCACAAGTGAGGTGCTCAACTAGCATGTGTGTGTCACGGTTTCGGCCGAGGCTGCCTCTCTCCCTTGTTCGGGCAGGTTTCGGCGTTCGTCGTCTCCGGAATTCTAGCTGCCACCGCTCTATGTTTCATGTTCGTTTGCTTTTGTCTGTTTGTTTCCACACCTGTTTCTGTTTTGGCGTAATTAGTGTCCTATAAGTTTCTCGTAGTGTTTGTCTAGTGTTGTGTGTAATTATTTTCCGTCAGTTGTGTGTATTGCTCGGTTGAGCTTCTCTCCACTACGCTGGAGTATTTTCGCACCTGTTTGTGCGCAGTTACTATTTGTCGCACCTGTTTGTGCGTTGTTACTTTTCGCCTTCGTGCGTATTTTTTGCCTTCGGGCAAAGTTGTCCTTTTGCCTTAGTTTGGGCAGTAATACAAGCCTTTGGAATATCGTTCTGAGTCCTGCGTTTGATTCCACTATTGCACCTACAGCACGCCCTGACAGAATTACACACCACCAATGGAATCAGCAGGGGCCGAAGCAGCCCAGACGAGACTGGAGGCCCAGGTTCGGGACCAACGAGATCAGATCCAGCAGATGGGGACCGCCCTGCAGGAGGTGATTTCCACCATCCGAGGCTGGGGTACGCCTCCACCGCCTCCCTCCCTGCCAGCACCATCGGCCAGCCCGCCCATTCCAGCGCCGGAACCTCGAGGAGTCCGACTATCTCTCCCGAGGGCCTACGACGGAACCGCGGCTGGGTGTCAGGGATTCCTACTCCAGGTGGAGCTATACCTGGCCACAGTGCACCCGGCACCTTCGGGGCATGAGAGCGTGTCCGCCCTGATCTCCTGCCTGGCCGGAAAAGCGTTGGAGTGGGCCAACGCGGAGTGGAGGAAGATCGACGCCACGACGATTACCTACGACGAGTTCTCCCGCCGCTTCAGGGCGGTATTTGACCATCCCCCGGAGGGGAAAGCGGCGGGGGAGCGTCTGGTCTTCCTCCGGCAGGGGAGGAGGAGTGCCCAGGAATTCGCTCTCGAATTCCGTACTCTAGCGGCAGATGCAGGGTGGAATGATCGGGCCCTCATCGATCTATACAGATGTAGCCTACGAGAGGACGTCCGTCGGGAGCTAGCTTGTAGGGACACCAGCCTCTCTTTCGACCAGCTGGTCGACATGTCCATCAGGCTGGATAACCTGCTGGCTACCCGCGGACGTCCTGCGGAGGGTCCGTCCATTTCACCCTCCAGCGCCTCCGAGCCGTGTCCTATGGAGCTCGGGGGCGCTGGCGCTAGAGAGAGGAGGAGTCGGCAGGCTAGGGGGGTCCATCCACTGCACCAACTGTGGTCGGGGAGGACACACCGCGGCTAGGTGCTGGGGATGGCCTCCTGGGGGAGATGACGACAGGTCCCGCACTGGGGATTCCCTCCAGGTGAGTAGGCGCACCACTCACCCAGAGCTCACTGTTGCCCATTTTTGTATACCTGTCAGTTTTCCACAGGTAGCACCTCATTCCCAGCATAAGGCGCTGGTAGATTCAGGCGCGGCTGGGAATTTTATTGATAAAAAGTTTTGTTTAGCGTTAGGGATTCCCCTTATTCCTGTTGATGTTCCTTTCCCCGTTCATGCCCTAGATAGTCGTCCGTTGGGTACGGGCTTGATCAGGGAAGTCACGGCGCCACTTAGGATGTGTGCGCAGGGGGATCATCAGGAGATGATTCAGCTGTTCCTGATTGACTCTCCTGCGTATCCGGTGGTGCTGGGCATGCCCTGGTTGAGTACCCATAACCCAGCTATTTCGTGGCAGGAGAGGGCTCTGATGGAGTGGTCTGCTCAGTGTGTGGGTAGATGTTTGGGCGTTTCCGTAGGGGGCTACCTCGGTGGAGAGTCCAAACCAGGTGCCCGCATTGCACGTTCCACCTGAGTATGGGGATTTGGCTATTGCGTTTAGTAAGGCGAGGGCGACGCGGTTGCCACCCCATAGGCAGGGGGATTGTGCGATAGACCTCCAGGCAGGAGCTGCGCTCCCACGGAGCCATGTGTATCCTCTGTCTCAGGAGGAGAAGAAAGCTATGGAGATTTACATAGACGAATCTCTGAGACAAGGATACATACGGCCTTCCACTTCCCCTGCGTCCTCGAGTTTCTTTTTTGTGAAGAAAAAAGGATGGTGGTTTGCGCCCGTGCATCGATTACCGTGGTCTCAATCAGATTACGGTGAAGTATAGTTATCCACTCCCGCTGATTGCGACCATGACTGAGTCGTTGCATGGGGCGCGTTTCTTCACGAAATTAGATCTCAGGAGCGCGCTACAACTTGGTGCGCATCAGGGAGGGTGATGAATGGAAAACAGCCTTTAGTACCACCTCGGGCCATTACGAGTATCTGGTCATGCCATACGGGTTGATGAACGCTCCGTCAGTTTTCCAATCATTCGTGGATGAGATCTTCAGGGACATGCAGGGGCAGGGAGTGGTGGTGTACATTGATGACATTCTCGTGTACTCGCCTACCCGTGTCGAGCATGTGGCCCTGGTGCGTAGAGTGTTGCGGAGGCTGGTGGAGCACGACCTGTATGTGAAGGCAGAGAAGTGTCTGTTTTTCCAGGAGTCGGTCTCCTTTTTGGGTTATCAGTTGTCTGCGTCAGGGGTGAAGATGGAGGTAGACCGGGTGTCGGCCGTGCGTAATTGGCAAACACCAACTACTGTGAAGGAGGTGCAGCAGTTTTTGGGGTTTGCAAATTACTACAGGAGGTTTATCCGGGGTTTTGGACAGGTGGCAGCTCCCGTCACGTCTCTGTTGAAGGGGGGTCCGGTGCGTCTGCAGTGGTCGGCCGAGGCGGACAGGGCGTTTGGGAGGCTGAAGGACCTGTTTACCTCGGCCCCGGTGCTGGCGCATCCGGATCCCTCTTTGCCCTTCCAGGTAGAGGTGGACGCGTCGGAGGCCGGTTTAGGAGCCGTGCTGTCACAACGGTCTGGCGCGCCACCTAAACTCCGCCCCTGTGCTTTTTATTCCAAGAAGCTCAGTCCGGCGGAGCGGAACTATGACGTAGGGGACAGGGAGCTGTTAGCCGTGGTACAGGCTCTAAAGGTGTGGAGGCACTGGCTTGAGGGGGCTCAACACCCTTTCCTCATTTTGACGGACCACCGTAACCTGGAGTACATCCGGGCGGCGAGGAGGCTGAACCCTCGCCAGGCAAGATGGAGTATGTTCTTGACCAGGTTTACTTTTAAGATCACGTACATCCCTGGGTCACAGAATGGCAAGGCAGATGCGCTGTCTCGGCGGTATGACACGGAGGAGAGGTCCGTGGAGCCCACTCCCATACTGCCTGAGTCGTGTCTGGTGGCACCGGTAGTGTGGGAGGTCGATTCTGAACTCGAGCGGGCGTTACGCACCGACCCTAGTCCACCACAGTGCCCGGAGGGTCGGAAGTACGTTCCGCTCGAGGTTCGGGATCGATTGATCTATTGGGCTCACACGTCACCCTCCTCTGGACATCCGGGTATCGGCCGGACAGTGCACTGTCTTAGTGCCAAGTACTGGTGGCCCACTTTGGCAAGGGATGTGAGGGTTTATGTTTCCTCCTGCTCGGTGTGCGCCCAGTGTAAGGCGCCTAGACATCTACCTAGGGGTAAGTTGCTACCCCTGCCCGTTCCACAACGACCATGGTCCCACCTCTCAGTGGACTTTATAACAGACATTCCCCTCTCCCAAGGGAATACTACCATCCTGGTCGTTGTGGACCGGTTCTCTAAGGCCTGTCGTTTGCTCCCCATGCCGGGTCTTCCTACTGCCCTACAAACTGCCGAGGCACTGTTTACCCATGTGTTCCGGCACTACGGGGTACCCGAGGACATTGTGGCTGATCGGGGTCCCCAATTCACCTCCAGAGTCTGGAGAGCGTTTATGGAGCGGTTGGGGGTCTCGGTAAGCCTCACCTCGGGTTACCACCCGGAGAGTAATGGGCAGGTGGAACGCGTAAACCAGGATGTGGGTAGGTTTCTCAGAACATACTGCCGGGACCGGCCGGAGGAGTGGTCAAGGTACGTTCCCTGGGCCGAGATGGCCCAGAATTCCCCTACGCCATTCCTCCACTAACCTAACTCCATTTCAATGTGTGTTAGGTTACCAGCCGGTTCTGGCACCCTGGCAGCAGAGCCAGATCGAGGCTCCTGCGGTGGATGAGTGGGCGCGGCGCTCGGAGGAGACTTGGAACGCTGCACACGTCCACCTGCAGCGGGCCCTCCGACGTCAGAAGGCGAGCGCTGATCTCCACCGCAGTGAGGCACCGGTGTACTTACCTGGTGATCGAGTCTGGCTCTCTACCAGAAACCTGCCCCTCCGCCTGCCCTGTCGGAAACTGGGTCGGCGGTTTGTAGGGCCATTTAAAGTCCTGAGAAGGTTGAACGAGGTATGTTATAGATTACAGCTACCTGTGGAGTTTAAGTGTATTAACCCCTCGTTCCATGTGTCCCTTCTCAGGCCGGTGGTAGCGGGCCCACTCCAAGAAGATGAGATCTTGGAGACTCCTCCGCCCCGTTGGACATCGAGGGGGCACCGGCGTACTCCGTGAGATCCATCTTGGATTCGAGACGTCGGATGGGGGGTCTCCAGTATCTAGTGGAGTGGGAGGGGTACGGTCCGGAGGAGCGGTGCTGGGTGCTGAGGAGAGACGTTTTGGACCCGTCGCTCCTGACGGAATTCCATCGGGGCATCCGACGCGCCCTGCTCCGCGTCCTCCTGGTCGTCCCCCGAGGCCGAGTCGGCGCACGTCTGGAGCCGCGCGTCAAGGGGGGTACTGTCACGGTTTCGGCCGAGGCTGCCTCTCTCCCTTGTTCGGGCAGGTTTCGGCGTTCGTCGTCTCCGAATTCTAGCTGCCACCGCTCTATGTTTCATGTTCGTTTGCTTTTGTCTGTTTGTTTCCACACCTGTTTCTGTTTTGGCGTAATTAGTGTCCTATAAGTTTCTCGTTGTGTTTGTCTAGTGTTGTGTGTAATTATTTTCCGTCAGTTGTGTGTATTGCTCGGTTGAGCTTCTCTCCACTACGCTGGAGTATTTTCGCACCTGTTTGTGCGCAGTTACTATTTGTCGCACCTGTTTGTGCGCTGTTACTTTTCGCCTTCGTGCGTATTTTTTGCCTTCGGGCAAAGTTGTCCTTTTGCCTTAGTTTGGGCAGTAATACAAGCCTTTGGAATATCGTTCTGAGTCCTGCGTTTGATTCCACTATTGCACCTACAGCACGCCCTGACAGTGTGGGAATCTAATTGATTCCCATGTGTTGATATCATTAAAAATAAATTATCAAAGAAAGACAATCTCATTTTAATAGATGATATGAATCCCTGCAGGTCTGAAACGGAGAGTATGGTGGATCTGGTTTTAGGGAGTAATTACCCAGAGGCCTTTCCTTTCAAATCAGACCTGTCAGCCTGACAGAACGAGCCTTTTCTACCTGGACCTACCTCCCCTTCAGCAGCTGGAAATGAACAGCCCTTCACTCTAATTGAAAAAAGGACTAATCACAAAGAAATGGGAAGATTGATACTGTATCCCTGCCTTATATGAAGAAAAGGAAATGGATTCAACTCTACCTCCTTGATTCCTGGTTCACTACGGGTGTGAAAGCAATTATGCCGGGTTCATTCTAATCAATCCTTTTACTGAAAGGCAAGAAAAGAAGAGGAAGATTGTTCTTGATTATAACCTATGTGGATAGGCAGGTGATTTTTCCAACAGTGGAGGCTCCTCAGAGGAGGAAGGGGAGGACCATCTTACTCAGTGAATTTTCTGTCCTTCTCTGGGTACACTGACTTCAATACAAAACCTAGGAGGCTCAAGTACACAGTAATTATGACGACTTCCAAAAGTTGTCCTCCAACCTATCAGAGCTCTTGCAGTATGAACTGACATGTTGTCCATCCAATCAAAGGATAAAATAATGAATCTAGCAGTGAAAGCATAAGCTACAGTTAGCTAGCACTGCAGTGCATAAAGTGTGGTGAGTACACTCTTAGAAAAAAGGGTTCCAAAAGGGTTATTTGGCTGTCCCCATAGGATAACCCTTTTTGGTTCCAGGTTTAACCCTTTTTGGTTCCAGGTAGAACTCTTTTGGGTTCCATGTAGAACCTTTTACACAGAGGGTTCTACATGGAACTCAAAAGGGTTCTACCTGGAACCAAAAAGGGTTCCTCAAAGGGTTATCCTATGGCGATAGCACCTTTTTTTCTAAGAGTGTAGTTGGCTCAAAGAGAGAGAAAGACAAATAGTTTTGAACAAATTAATGTATAAAAAAATTAAGGAGAAGCAGTTTACCTTTCACTTAATTAGCTGATGCAGCTAATTTAGCTTACTCAACAACCTGACTCAAACAGAGAGTAATGCTAAGGCAATCCAACGCCGCAACTCTTCCAAGTCAAGGTAAGCTTTCGGTTTTAATAATTTAATGCCACCGAGGTCTGCCGGTGTAACTGCTAAACTTCTTGCTGATCACTACTGTGTGATTGTACACATGGATTGGATTGTGGGTTTACTAATGCGTTAGTTCTAGTTGACTATAATGTTGATATGGTGACAAAAATGTAGGCTGTGTAGCGGTTAGCGGTTATGGTATGAAGGTTTGGCTTCGAGAGGTTTTTGTACCTGGTCACAGACTGCAGTTGTGTTGCGCACTGAAGTCCACAAGCGAACGGAAAAGGTGAGAGGATGGGAGCGCGTAGATGCGAAAAGGAATTATACAATGAGCAAAGTGATGATGCTGTATGTGGCTGCTATGAAAGTGAACTGTGTGTGCAGGCGATCAGAAGCAAACGGAACGAAACGGGGAGGGACCTACCTGAATTTGTCCAATAGAAACTCTTGTTTAGTTGGACTAATGATTACACCCAAGATAATCTAGATGCAGGCAAGAGTGTGCAAGGTGATATTGAATGTGTCACTGTCTGTCACCTTGATTACTCCAGTTTGTCTCTCGTCCTGTGCACCTACATTATAGACTTTCAGTCGTAGACTAGGTTGTAGCAATATCATGATGGGTATAGGGTATATTTGAATATCATGTAGTAGCCTAAACATATCGATGTTACATTGAGATGGGTGAATGGAATATGAATGTAATAAAAATAAGGCCATGCTCATTTTAAAAAATGGCACAGACCGCCACTGGTTTACAAATACACAAATATAATCATATTCACATTATTAAAATAATTCATGTAATTATGAATAACATCTCATCAGTGTTGTTACAGATACAGGTATCCTGTATGTGTTTTTTTGTGTTTTTCCTCTCCTTCTGCCCTAATCACAGGTGTCCTTTGTGTTCCTGATTGGTGGTCGTTGGGGTGTTCCACCTGTCCGACATCCGTTTGTCTACTGATTGCTGAGGTGGACCAATCAGTGGACATTCCTCTGCATTGCACCAACTGTTTCTGGTTTTTCACTCAAATCACACATCCCATTGTTTTAAAAGCCAGACAGTTGTGTTTGCTGACAGAGACGCTTTTCGTTTGTGAGTATGGATACTGTGGTGTCCTGTTTTTTTGTGTACGCACACATTTGCTGGTTACTCTGTATGGTAACTATGTTGTGTGTTCCTGGGAAAAGGGGGATTTAGCAAGTTGCCCTTGGTTATACATTACCCGCAGAAAGAACATTGTCTAAAAACACTAGTTAGACCTGAGCGGACCACCCACTGTATTTTTGTATGGTTAGCAGTAGCTTAGCGGTTCTTGAGGCAGGCAAGATCAGTTTAGGGGTTTTTGACATTATTGTTTCATTCCTTGGGTCCTGCTCAGCCCTTTTTCCCAAACCTTTACCGTGTTTTCATAACAAACATTTTGTGTTTGACGGTAGCTTATGGTTGTCGGTGTATTTTTGTTCTCACTGTTTCCGTATCACTATTCTAATTTGCAGGATTTATGTTACGGGTCTCTTGTCCATCCACCCTAGACTTTTTAAGCCACAGGGTTCGTAACATAACGTGGGAGCTCGTCTGGGATCTATCTCATTGATACCCATGCCACTCATGCAAATTGGTTTAGTGTCTGGTTCAGTGTTGAGCTTGGCAACTGTGACTAACTGGTTTTGTGTTCAGTATTCGTCGGCTCGTGTTGCTAGCTTAAGATGGCTACTTTTGATTTGGATGCCTATTTGGAAAACCCTACGTGGTAGGTTTTTGAGAATTGCCGTAAAGTGGATCTACAGGCTTTGGCTGACCACTTTTCTGTACCCATACCAAGGGTTTTTAATGGAACTGGAGGCAGAAACAGCAAGGTTAGTCTCTGCTCATACTATGCCTGCTAGTGAGCCGTCCTCACCAGCTGTGTCGTCTGCTACTTTTGATATTAGTAGACAGATCACCTTGGTACCTGTGTTTAGGGAGTCAGAGGTGGATTCCTATTTCAGTGTTTTTGAGCGTGTAACATTGAAACGGCCCAAAGAGGTATGGTGCCTATTACTTCAGTGTAAATTAACAGGTAAAGCCCAAGCGGTTCTGTCAGAGCTACCTCTTGAAGACAGCTTGAATTATGACGTGGTCAAAGCTACTGTTCTTCGTGCCTATGAGCTTGTTCCTGAGGCATATCGACAGAGATTTAGGTCTCATAAAAAGTATTCTACTCAGACTTATGTGGAGTTTGCTAGAGACAAAGGAAATCTGTTTGACAAATGGCACACTGCTAGTAAGGTAACTGATTTTAACTCTCTATGGGAGTTAATCTTGTTAGAAGAGTTTAAAAATTGCTTATCCGAACACATTGTAGTTTATCTGAATGAACAGAAAGTATCCTCACTGTCGGAAGCGTCTGTATTGGCAGACGAGTTTGTGTTGACCCATAAGAGAGTGTTTTCGGCTCGTACGGAGAGCAGGGCCGCGGAGTTGCTAACTCTTAGCCCTAGTTGACCAGCAGTACATCCAGCACGCCCGAAAGATGTGCGTCACTGTTTCTATTGTCATAAGGTGGGACATATGGTTAATGATTGCTTTCTGCTAAAACGCAAACAGGGGATGCCTCAGCACGCCAGGCCGCCAACGGGTGTTGAGCTGATTCGTACGGTTGTAAGGCCGGAATCAAAACAGATGCCTCATAGTGAATGTGGTTTGAAAGTCCCAGTCCCAGATCACAGTTATGAACCGTTCATTTTAGGGGTTTGTTTCCATATCAGATGACGAAGCGTATCAGCGTCCGGTTAGAATCCTCAGAGATACTGGTGCGGTGCAGTCGTTCATACTATCTGATAACACATATTGTGGTTCCAGTGTGTTAGTACAAGGAATTGAAATGGGATTCGTCCCAGTGCCATTGCACTTTGTGAACGTACACTCTGAGTTAGTCAGTGGATTGTTCAGAGTTGGAGTACGTCCTATGTTGCCAGTAAAAGGTGTGTCATTTATAATGGGCAACGATATTGCTGGAGGAGAGGTGATACCCATATTAGAGGTATTGGATAAAAGTGACCAGTCTCTCTCCGAGGAGCTGGCACAGGGTTATCCAGATGTGTCCCCCGCTTGTGCTGTCACACGTGCTCAAGCACGACAAGTGGGTGACGTGATAGATTTGTCGAACACGATTCTATCCAGAGAGTGTGACCCAGAGTATAGCTTGGGTGCTACCTCTGGTAAGCTGGTGCAGTCTGACCAGCAGCCCAGGGAAAGGAAGAAGTATGTGGAGCTTGTTGCTGTGGCAATACAGTTACCAGTCACTCGTAGGCAGCTGATCGCTAACCAGAAGGTTGACATTAGCCTGGCTAAATGTTTTTCTAGTGTTGTCTCAGTGGAGGAGCTAAATCTCCTCATGCGTAAATGGACATCCCATGTTGACGCTGGCGGAGATTGGAATGCTGTTTACCAAATAGTGATTCTTACAGCCTTTCGACAAAATGTTGTATCCCTCGCTCATGATCACCAGTGGTCCGGACATCTGGGAGTCACCAAGACTTATGATCGGGTTTTGCGACATTTTGTTTGGCCTGGTTTAAAACAAGATGTGGCTCAGTTCTGTCGGACATGCCACACCTGTCAAGTAACTGGGAAACCGAACCAGGTTCTTCCTCCCGCGCCTCTTTGTCCCATTCCTGCCATAGGTGAACCATTCGAACATGTGATGGTTGATTGTGTTGGGCCATTACCAAAGACAAAATCTGGTAACCAGTTTCTGTTGACAATTATGTGTGTGGCCACCAGGTACCCAGAGGCCATTCCTCTGCGAAGGATTACTGCTCCGGTGGTGAGTAAAGCTTTGATCAAATTCTTCTCAACTTTTGGGTTACCTAAGGTGGTACAAACTGATCAGGGTACGAAGGCTATGCTCCGTAAATATTGATTGGAATCTGAGAAGGATTGGGATGACGGAGTTCCTCTAGTTTTGTTTGCTGTCCGTGAGACAGTACAGGAATCCCTAGGGTTCAGCCCAACTGAACTGGTGTTTGGACACACCGTGAGAGGACCTATGAAAGTCCTTAAGGATCAGCTTTTTATCACAAGAGTTGTGTATGAAAGAAATATGTTGGACTGCGTTAGTCGCTTGATGAAATTCAGCATGGCTAAGGTGACTGCTCGGTTGAAATTTTCTCTGAAATAGATTCATCCATTTTCCTTAGAGGTTTAAGCAAGAGTCACTGCTCCATGTCTGCAGACCTTGGAGCCAGTTGCCAATTAATAGGATTTCCCTCTCGTTCTGAATTAAGGTTCAAAGCCAAGCTCCAATCACTGCAGAGAGGTCCCAGTGGACATCCCATGTGTAATTCATCCCTTTTAGCCAATAGTTTTCATATGGCTAGCTTCGTCAGCTTGATTTCCACCTAAATGGCTGTAGAACTTGAAGTTGTTAATATTAATGATAATGGTTTGAGGATCAGACACAAAAGGGATCTGTCGTGTTTATGTACATCATTGTATTGCTTTTGCAAAATTATAAAGTAGCATATTGAAAAGCTATTACTGTAAGCACTGTGTTTTTCTGATGTTAACAAAACAATGTTATTGGCCATTGTGAAGTGTGCCTGTGTGAGGGCAATTTTTTAACTACCATCACCACAGTGCAATGTCACACATGAAATAACACTGTGAAATGAAGTTATGGACCTAATAGCTTGTACACAACTATGGTTTCTAGTTATCACGGTACTTCTTAATGGTAAGTTTACAGACATATATTATGATAAGATAATCAAAACTTGTATCTCATTATGGTAATTGGTGAAAAAGTATAGCTAGTTATAATTGTAATGGCTTGGCAGATAATAAGAAAAGACAGACTAAAGGAGAAGGAATATAATATATACTGTTTACAGGAAACTCATTCTACAACTTTAGACGAAGTTGAGAAATATATTTCTCCCATGAGAAAATAAACTAAAAAGGGGTGATGATATTAATTAACAATAATTTTGATCCGAATGTGCAAACTGTTCAAACAGATCATCAAGGAAGGTAGACCCTTTTTAAATAGGCTATTGGACCATAAACAAATTTGGCTCATTAATCCATATGGTCCAAATAATGATGATCCATGCTTCTTTGAAAAAATATATAACTCAAATATACATGACTCAAATATTATGGTGGGAGATTATAATATGGTTTTAAGTACTTCAATGGACCATAAAGGAAATCACACTACAAACTATTACCCTCAGGCACTTAAGGAAATTACAAATATTATAGATACATTGGAACTAGTGGATACAGTTGAAGTCGGAAGTTTACATACACCACCGAATACATTTAAACTCAGTTTTTCACAATTCCTGACATTTAATCCTAGTAAAAATTCCCTGTCTTAGGTCAGTTAGGATCACCACTTTTATTTTAAGATTGTGAAATTTCAGAATAATAGTAGAGTGATTTATTTAAGCTTTTATTTATTTCATCACATTTCCAGTGGGTCAGAAATGTACATACACTCAATTAGTATTTGGTAGCATTGCCTTTAAATTGTTAAACGTGGGTCAAACGTTACAGGTAACCTTCCACAAGCTTCCCACAATAAGTTGGGTGAATTCTTGCCCATTCCTCCTGACAGAGCTGGAGTAACTGAGTCAGGTTTGTAGGCCTCCTTGCTCGTACACGCTTTTTCAGTTCTGCCCACACATTTTCTATAGGATTGAGGTCAGGGCTTTGTGATGGCCACTCCAATACGTTGACTTTGTTGTCCTTAAGCCATTTTGACACAACTTTGGATGTATGCTTGGGGTCATTGTCCATTTGGAACACCCATTTGCGACCAAACTTTAACTTCCTGACTGATGTCTTGAGATGTTGCTTCAATATACCCACATAATTTTCCTTCCTCATGATGCCATATATTTCGTGAAGTGCACCAGTCCCTCCTGCAGAAAAGTACCCCCACAGCATGATGCTGCCACCCCCGTCCTTCACGGTTGGGATGGTGTTCTTCGGCTTGCAAGCGTCCCCCTTTTTCCTCCAAACATAACGATGGTCATTATGGCCAAACAGTTCTATTTTTGTTTCATCAGACCAGAGGACATTTCTCCAAAAAGTACGATCTTTGTCCCCATGTGCAGCTGCAAACCGTAGTCTGGCTGTTTTGGAGTAGTGCTTCTTCCTTGCTGAGCGGCCTTTCAGGTTATGTCGATATAGGACTTGTTTTACTGTGGATATAGATACTTTTGTACCTGTTTCCTCCAGCATCTTCACAAGGTCCTTTGCTGTTGTTCTGGGATTGATTTGCACTTTTCGCACCAAAGTACGTTAATCTCTAGGAGACCGAACGCGTCTCCTTCCTGAGCGAGCGGTATGACGGCTGCGTGGTCCCTTGGAGTTTATACTTACATACGATTGTTTGTCCAGATGAACGTGGTACCTTCAGGCATTTGGAAATTGCTCCCAAGGATGAACCAGACTTCTGGAGGTCTACGCTAATTTCTTTTGATATTCCCATGATGTCAAGCAAAGAGGCACTGAGTTTGAATGTAGGCCTTTAAATACATCCACAGGTACACCTCCAATTGACTCAAATGATGTCAATTAGCCTATCAGAAGCTTCTAAAGCCATGACATCATTTTCTGGAATTTTCCAAGCTGTTTAAAGGCATAGTCAACTTAATGTATGTAAACTTCTGACCCACTGGAATTGTGATACAGTGACTTATAATTGAAATAATCTGTCTGTAAACAATTGTTGGAAAAATTACTTGTGTCATGCACAAAGTAGATGTCCTAACCGACTTGCCAAAACTATAGTTTGTTAACAAGAAATTTGTGGAGTGGTTGAAAAACAAGTTTTAATGACTCCAACCTAAGTGTATGTAAACTTCCGACTTCAACTGTATATGGAGGCTTTAACCTCTTGACCTAGTGACATATACATGGCGGAGGCTCAATCAAGTTAGTCGTCTTGACTACTTTCTTATGTCAATTTCGCTGGCACAGAAAGTTGAGTGTTGATAGGGGACAGAATGCGGTCTGACCATCAAATAATTGGTATACATATTACTCTTACAGAATATATGTGAGGGCGAGGATATTGGAAATGTAATCAAAGCCTACTGGATGACAACTTGCTTTTAACCAAGACAGAATAATTTATAACTGACTTTTTCCTACATACAGTGCATTCGGAAAGTATTCAGACCCATTGACTTTTTCCACATTTTGTTACGTTACATCCTTATTCTAAAATTGATTAAATAGTTTTTCCCCCCTCATCAATCTACACACAATACCCCATTAAGACAAAGCAAAAACAGGTTATAATTTTTTGCTAATTTATTGAAAATAAAAAACAGCAATAATCAATTTACATAAGTATTCAGATCCTTTACTCAGTACTTTGTTGAAGCACCTTTGGCAGCGATTACAGCCTTGAGTAGTCTTGGGTGTGACGCTACAAGCTTGGCACACATGTATTTGGGGAGTTTCTCCCATTCTTCTCTGCAGATCCACTCAAGCTCAATGAGGTTGGATGGGGAGCGTCGCTGCACAGCTATTTTCAGGTCTCTCCAGAGAAATTCGATCGGGTTCAAATCCGGGCTCTGGCTGGGCCACTCAAGGACATTCAGAGACTTGTCCCGAAGCCACTCCTGCGTTGTCTTGGCTGTGTGCTTAGGGTCGTTGTCCTGTTGGAAGGTGAACCTACGCCCCAGTCTGAGGTCCTGAGCACTTGGGAGCAGGATTTCATCAAGGATCTCTGTACTTTGCTCCGTTCATCTTTCCCTCAATCCTGACTAGTCTCCCAAACCCTGCAGCTGAAAACCATCCCCACAGCATAATGCTACCACCACCATAGGGATGGGGCCAGGTTTCCTCCAGACAAGGCACTTGGCATTCAGGACAAAGAGTTCAATCTTGCTTTTCATCAGACAAGATAATCTTATTTCTCATGGTCTGAGAGTCCTTTAGGTGCCTTTATGGCCACTCTACCATTAAGGCCTGATTGGTTGAGTGCTGCAGAGATGGTTGTCCTTCTGGAAGGTTCTCCCATCTCCACAGAGGAACTCTAGAGCTCTGTCAGAGTGACACTCGGTTTCTTGATCACCTCCCTGACCAAAACCCTTCTCCCCCGATTGCTCAGTTTGGCCGGGGGTCCAGCTCTAGGAAGAGTCTAGGTGGTTCCTAAGTTAAGAATGATGGAGGCCACTGTGTTCTTGGGGACCTTCAATGCTGCAGAAAGGTTTTGGAACCCTTCTCCAGAACTGTGTCTCCACACAATCTTGTCTCAGAGCTCTACAGACAATTCCTTCGACCTCTTGGCTTGGTTTCTGCTCTGACATGCACTGTCAGCTGTGGGACCTTATATAGACAGGTGTGTGCCTTTCCAAATCATGTCCAGTCAATTGAATGTACCACAGGTGGACTCCAATCAAGTTGTAGAAACATCTCAATGATGATCAATGGAAACAGGATGCACCTGAGCTCAATTTCGAGTATCATAGCAAAGGGTATCCATACTTAAGTAAATCATTTGTAAAATTATTTTTTGCATATATATTTTTTGCTAACATTTATAAAAACCTGTTTTGGTTTGTGGTTATGGGGTATTGTGTATAGATTGATGAGGAAAAATATAATGTAATCAATTTTAGAATAAGCCTGTAACGTAACAAAATTTGGAAAAAGGGAAGGGGTCTGAATACTTTCCAAATGCACTGTAGGTAGAGCAGAGCCCCTTATTGTGTTGGACACTTAACTGTGGCTTTCAAAGCCATGCAATTCAATACTCATCTTTAAAACAAAAAACGATTTAGGTCAAAAGAGTTCACCTTAAAAAAGGAAATAGAGGAACTAACAGCTCAGATAGCAATAAAAATTGTAACAGATGCACAGAGGAAAAACAAAAAGAAATGGAGGAACATATTCAAGAAAGATCAAGTGCAATATATTATAATAAATAAAGCAAACTGGATCGAATATGGGGAAGAATGCACAAATTGTTTTGTTGTTACAAATGGTCATCCATAATTCAACAAACTATATTTTGAAAGCGGAAGCAAAGTACTTCAAGCATATATTTTCATTTCAGTCTCCTCCATCTCCACTAACTGAAGTTAATTTTAAGAATTTTTAAAAATGAATACTGTACAATTAACAGCTATACATAAAGACTCATGTGAAGGCCTAATTACAGAGGAGGAACTAAATATATATATATATATATATATATATATATATATATATATATATATATATATATATATATATATATATATATATATATACACTACCTGTCACGGTTCCCTCAGACAGAACCCAGAAGCAGACCAGGACAAGGAGAGTTGAACGAAGGTGAGGGTTTATTACAGATTCAAAAAGGTGCAGGATAATCCAGGGAACAGAGCGGGCGGCGTGGATGAGTTGTTGAGGGTGCAGTTGTTGGTCCAATGATGGCTCGGCAGCCGCCGACCATCAGGCAGAGGTAGGGTGAGGGTTCCGGACGAGTGACTGGAGATGGAACAAAAACGGAGGTAAGTCAACAATAAACCAACAAGGTACAAAACAACAAAACTAACGCTAGAAGCTCTAGGACTGATACTCAGATAAACCTACTGTTCATGGCTAACGATCCGGCAGGAACTGGATGTTTGGCCAGAGCCTAAGAAGGGTGATGATCAGGACCAGGTGTGCAGATTGCTGATGGGATGCAGGTGCGGAAAACAAGAGAGCTCCCCGGAGCGTTCCCGAACCCTCGGGAAACTGGAGATCACGAACAGGAAAAACTAGTCACCAGACAGGACCCGACTCAGACTGCCGGGATCGTTACAGTACCCCCTCCGACGAACGCCACCGGGCGGACCTCCCGGAGCGCCAGGATGGAGGCGGTAGAAATCACTGATGAGGTCAGCATCTAGGACCTGTCGCCGCGGAATCCAACTCCTCTCTTCAGGACCATACCCCTCCCAGTCCACGAGATACTGGAAACCCCGGCCCCGCCGTCTGGAATCCATGATGCGACGCACCGTGTAGGCAGGACCACCTCCGATCATCCGAGGAGGAGGAGGAGGAGGCGGAGGAGGCAACAGAGGACTGAGGAAGACAGGCTTGAGGCAGGAGACATGAAAGGTGGGATGGACTCTGAGCGTCCTCGGTAGTTTGAGTCGAACTGCCACTGGATTGATCACCTTCTCCACCACAAACGGACCAATGAACTTCGGTAACAACTTCCTAGACTCAGTCCGTAAAGGAAGATCCCGTGTAGCCAACCAGACCCTATCTCCGATGGTGTAGGTGGGAGCGGGGATCCGGCGACGATTCGCCTGGAGCTGATACCGGTCCGAAACTCTAAGGAGTGCCTTTCTGGCCCGATGCCAGGTCCGGTGGCAACGACTGAATATGGGCCTGAACAGAAGGCACTGAGAGCTCCTTCTCCTGAGAAGGGAACAAGGGAGGTTGGTAGCCATACAGGCACTGGAAGGGAGACATCCCAGTGGCAGATGTAGGGAGAGTATTGTGGGCATACTCAACCCAAGGCAACTGAGAGACCCAGGAGGTGGGGCTGGAAGAGACCAGACAGCGTAGCGTGGATTCCATCTTCTGGTTGGCTCTCTCCGCCTGACCATTGGATTGGGGGTGAAAACCAGATGTGAGACTGACTGTAGCTCCAATGGCCAAACAGAAGGACTTCCAGACAGCAGAGGTAAACTGAGGGCCACGGTCGGAAACGATATCACTGGGCAAACCGTGGACCCTGAAAACCTCCCCTAACCAGGATCTCGGACGTCTCCGAGGCAGAGGGAAGCTTGGCAATTGGCACAAAGTGGGCGAACTTGCTGAATCTGTCCACGATAGTCAGAACGACCGTGTTCCCCTCAGAAGCGGGCAACCCAGTGACGAAGTCCAGGGCCAGATGCGACCATGGTCGCCGGGGAATAGGAAGGGGGTGAAGTAGTCCAGAGCTGGGCCGATTGGTACTCTTATTCTGCGCACACACTGGACAGGCAGCAACAAAACCCCGAGTATCCTCGGCCATGGCAGGCCACCAAAAACGTCTGCGAAGGAACGCCATTGTCCGAGCCACGCCAGGGTGACAAGCCATCTTACTGGCGTGGGACCATTTGAGGACAGCAGGACGAACCGACTCAGGCACAAACAACCGACCGGGTGGACCGTTACCGGGACCGGGCTGAGTCCGAAGGGCCGCCAGCACCTCCTCCTCAATCTTCCACATAACTGCTCCCACGACGCAGTTCCGGGGAAGGATTGTCTCGGTCTTGGACCCACTCTCCTCCGTCTTGGAGAACATCCGGGACAAGGCGTCCGCCTTGCCGTTCTTAGATCCAGGTCGGAACGTCAGGGCAAACTTGAATCGTCCGAAAAACAACGCCCACCTGGCCTGACGGGAGTTGAGACGTTTAGCCGATTGCACGTAAGCAAGATTCTTGTGGTCAGTCCAGACAATAAACGGTTGCTCCGCCCCCTCCAACCAGTGGCGCCACTCCTCCAAGGCAAGTTTCACCGCGAGAAGCTCCCGGTTACCCACATCGTAATTCCTCTCCGCAGGCGAAAGGCGACGAGAGTAGTAGGCGCAGGGATGGAGTTTACTGTCCGTGGAGCATCGCTGCGACAGGATGGCGCCAACTCCCACATCAGACGCGTCCACTTCAACGACGAACTGACGGGCCGTGTCCGGTTGAGAGAGAATCGGTGCGTTGGTGAATCGCCTCTTCAAATCCAGAAACGCTCGATCCGCCTCCGGATTCCACTTGAAGGTCCTGATACTGGAAGTCAAGGCAGTTAATGGAGCGGCCACACGGCTGTAATCCCGGATGAATCTGCGGTAGAAATTCGCAAACCCCAAAAATCTCTGGAGCTGCAATCTCGTACCGGGCTGGGCCCATTCCAGAACCGCTCTAACCTTCTCCTGGTCCATCCTAATCTCTCCCCTGGAGATGATGTACCCGAGAAAGGATGTCGTGTGGGCGTGAAACTCGCACTTCTCGGCCTTCACGAACAGGCGATTCTCCAACAATCGCTGCAGAACCTGCCGGACATGCTGGACGTGGTCGGAAGGTTCCTTCGAGAAGATCAGAATGTCATCCAGGTAAACAAACACAAAGAGACCGATCATATCTCTCAGGACGCTCGTTCACCATACTCTGGAATACCGCTGGAGCATTGGTCAGTCCAAACGGCATCACCTGATACTCGAAGTGACCCATCGGTGTATTGAAACCCGTCAACCACTCGTCCCCCTCTCTGATCCAGACCAGGTGATACGCATTGCGTAGGTCTAGCTTGGTGAACACCGTAGCACCCTGTAAGGAGTCGAAGGCAGAACTCATCAATGGCAGGGGATACCTGTTCTTGACCGTGATGTCATTCAACCCCCGATAATCAATACACGGTCGAAGAGAGCCATCCTTCTTACCCACAAAGAAGAATCCTGCCCCCAGGGGTGATGACGAGGGACGAACGAGACCAGCAGCTAGGGACTCCTTGATGTAGGTCTCCAACGCCTCACGTTCAGGTCGGGAGATACTGTATAACCTTCCCTTGGGGTAGACAGCTCCAGGAACCAGGTTGATGGCACAATCATATGGTCGGTGGGGAGGGAGTGACAGAGCCTTCTGCTTACTGAAAACTTCCCCCAAATCGTGATATGTCTCGGGAACCAGGGACAAATCTGGGGTTTAGCCTCAATCACCTGACTGGGAACCGAATGGGGGCAGGCAGTCTTGAGACAGTTAGCATGACAATCAAGGCTCCAACTCGTTACCTTGCCCGTCACCCAATCGAACGTGGGATTGTGTTCCTTCAGCCAGGGGTATCCAAGGACCAGAGGAACATGGGAAGACGGCAGAATGAAGAATGAAATCATCTCAGAATGATTCCCCGACAACCGCATCTTAACCGGTTCAGTCCTCATCGTGATACGTGCCAGACTACTGCCGTTCAGAGTGGTCGCTTCAATGGCTTCCGGCAATTGCTCCTTGGAAAGCCCCAGCTGTTCCACCAACTCGGCATCAAGAAAGCTTCCATCGGCACCTGAATTGATAAAAGCGCTAAGCGCTAAGCTCTGATTCCTGTTCACAAGGGTAGCCGGGAAACGGGGTCTGACAGAGGTACTGAGAGGTTGAAACTGGCTCGCTAAAAGTCCTCCCAACTTTAGCGAGCCGGGCAGTTTGACGACCGCCGGGAACAAGTGGAGATGTAATGTCCCGAGCTACCACAGTAGAGGCAGCAGTTGGTCTTACGTCTATGTTGACGCTCCTCCTTGGTTAACCCGTGCTGCCCCACTTGCATGGGTTCAGAATCGGGAGAGAGGACCTCTCCACTAATCCATTGTGGTGGAGAATGATCGACGTGTTCTGGTCCACCACCCGACCCGACTGGGAACTGAGAAGCTGATCGATTGGACGGACCCCATTGCTTCTCCCTCCTTCGCTCTCGGACTCGATTATCCACCCGAATAGACAAGGCTACCAAGCTGTCCAGGTCACTAGGCTCCGGATAGGAGATCAACTCATCCTTGAGCTGCTCCGACAGACCCTGGTAAAAGGCCGCTTGCAGAGACTCCTCGTTCCACCCACTCTCCACCGCCAACGTCTTGAACTCGATCACGAAGTCGGCCACGCTGCGAGTTCCTTGGTGAAGCGAAAACAGGCGCCTAGCTGCGTCCCTCCCTCGGACGGAATGGTCGAAGAGCTTCCTCATCTCGGCCGTGAACCCCTGGTATGAATCCATGCAGGGGTCTTGTCGTTCCCAAACGGCTGAAGCCCACTCCAGCGCTCGACCACGCAGCAACGCAATCACAAAGGCTATCCTAGCCTTGTCTGTGGCATAAGAGTAGGGCTGTAGATCGAACACTAATCCACACTGCATAAGGAAGGAACGGCATCTTCCCAGCTCCCCCTCATATCTATCCGGCGTCGGAACCTCGGGCTCACGGAAGGACACAGCTCCAGAAGCGGCAGGCGAGATGGGTGAAACCGGTAGTGGATCCTCCACCGGAAACTTGCGTTGGTTCTGGACCTCCGTCAGACCGGTAGAAAGGTTCCGAACTGACAACGCGATCTCCTGTAGTACCGTGCTATGATGGCCCAACATCTTCTCCTGATGGGTAATGGCATGGCGAACAGAGTCCAGGTCCGCTGGGTTCATTACTGGCCGGATCGTTCTGTCACGGTTCCCTCAGACAGAACCCAGAAGCAGACCAGGACAAGGAGAGTTGAACGAAGGTGAGGGTTTATTACAGATTCAAAAAGGTGCAGGATAATCCAGGGAACAGAGCGGGCGGCGTGGATGAGTTGTTGAGGGTGCAGTTGTTGGTCCAATGATGGCTCGGCAGCCGCCGACCATCAGGCAGAGGTAGGGTGAGGGTTCCGGACGAGTGACTGGAGATGGAACAAAAACGGAGGTAAGTCAACAATAAACCAACAAGGTACAAAACAACAAAACTAACGCTAGAAGCTCTAGGACTGATACTCAGATAAACCTACTGTTCATGGCTAACGATCCGGCAGGAACTGGATGTTTGGCCAGAGCCTAAGAAGGGTGATGATCAGGACCAGGTGTGCAGATTGCTGATGGGATGCAGGTGCGGAAAACAAGAGAGCTCCCCGGAGCGTTCCCGAACCCTCGGGAAACTGGAGATCACGAACAGGAAAAACTAGTCACCAGACAGGACCCGACTCAGACTGCCGGGATCGTTACACTACCAGTCAAAAGTTTGGACACACCTACTCATTCAAGGGTTTTTCTTTATTTTTACTATTTTCTACATTGTAGAATAATAGTGAAGACATCAAAACTATGAAATAAAACATACGGAATCATGTAGTAACCAAAAAAGTGTTAAAGAAATCAAAATATATTTTGTACTTGAGAATCTTCAAATAGCCACCTTTTGCCTTCATGACAGCTTTGCACACTCTTGGCATTCTCTCAACCAGCTTCACCTGGAATGCTTTTCCAACAGTCTTGAAGTAGTTCCCACATTTGATTAGCACTTGTTTGCTGCTTTTCCTTCACTGCCGTCCGACTCATCCCAAACCATCTCAATTGGGTTGAAGTCGGGTGATTGTGGAGGCCAGGTCATCTGATGCAGCACTCCATCACTCTCCTTCTTGGTAAAATAGACCTTGCACAGCCTGGAGGTTTGTTGGGCCATTGTCCTGTTGAAAAACAAATTATAGTCCCACTAAGCCCAAACCAGATGGGATGGCGTATCGCTGCAGAATGCTGTGGTAGCCATGCTGGTTAAATGTGCCTTTAATTCTAAATAAATCAAAGACAGTGTCACCAGCAAAGCACCCCCACACCATAACACCTCCTCCATGCTTTACGGTGGGAACTACACATGCGGAGATCATCCGTTCACCCACATCGCGTCTCACAAAGACACGGCGGTTGGAACCAAAAATCTCAAATTTGCACTCTAGACCAAAGGATACATTTCCACCGGTCTAATGTCCATTGCTCGTGTTTCTTGGCCCAAGCAGGTCTCTTCTTCTTATTGGTGTCCTTTAGTAGTGGTTTCATTGCAGCAATTTGACCATGAAGGCCTGATTCACGCAGTCTCCTGCGAACAGTTGATGTTGAGATGTGTCTGTTACTTGAACTCTGTGAAGCATTTATTTGGGCTGCAATTTCTGAGGCTGGTAACTCTAATGAACGTATCCTCTGCAGCAGAGGTAACTCTGGGTCTTCCATTCCTGTGGTGGTCCTCATGAGAGCCAGTTTCATCATAACACTTGTTTGTTTTTGCGACTGCACTTAAAGAAACGTTCAAAGTTCTTGAAATGTCCATATTGACTGACCTTCATGTCTTAAAGTAATGATGGACTGTAGTTTCTCTTTGCTTATTTGAGCTGTTCTTTGGTCGTTTACCAAATAGAGCTATCTTCTGTGTACCCCCCACACACACACCTTGTCACAACACAACTTATTGGCTCAAACGCATTAAGAAGGAAATAAATTCCACAAAGCTGTCATCAAGGCAAAGCGTGGCTATTTGAAAAATCTCAAATATAAAATATATTTTGATTTGTTTAACACTATTTTGGTTACTATATGATTCCATATGTTTTATTTCATAGTTTTGATGTCTTCGCTATTATTTTACAATGTACAAAATAGCAAAAATAAAGTAAAACCCTTGAATGAGTAGGGGTGTCCAAACTTTTGACTGGTAGTGTATATATCATACAAATAATCCAAATACAATTAACAATATAATTATAATATTACATCAGAGTTTAAATGTGCCTTGGTCCTGCGGTATCCAACATCTTGAGAGTCGGAATGTCTTAATGTTCACATTACTATTTTACTTTCAGTCACCTTTTCAGGTTTGCGTTGAAGCTAGCAAATGTACTGCACTTTCGCACACTGGTTGGCAGGTTGTTCCTCAATTTAGACACTGACTGAAAAAGCTGTCTGGCCAAATTTGGTGGACCTAAACTGAGTTGAGCAGTCCTCTCTTGTTGAAGCTCTTGTTGTCCTGGTATTGTCCTTGCAATATGTAACAAACTGTTTAACAGGTGGTGGGGCAAGGTCACGAGTGATCTTAAACAGCAGAGAAATGTTGGCAAGGCATAAGAAGCTATTAAAGCTCGGAAGGTTGTATTTCTTAATGATACTGCAGTGGCGATAGGTGTATTTTTTTTGTACAGCACTTTCAGAGTTTGTTTATAAAGCTTTTGCAGTGGTTTCATTGCTGTGATCCTAGCTTGTGACCAGGTTGAGACACAGTACGAGAGATGGGACGGACTCATTGAGTGCATGTACAGTTTAGCAGCATCTGTTGACATTTGGTTTACCAGGTTGCGTTTTGCTGTTCCGTATACTTTTTTTCTATTTGCTTTTTGAAGGAAAGGTCAGAGTCAATAATTATTCTTAAGTATTTAAAATGTGACACCACCTCAATCCTCTGTCCCTTTACAGTTACCTCAGGCTGATGGGTCTCACTGTTCCTGATGGAGAAATACATGCAGACAGCTTTTGTTATGTTCAATGTTAGACAGGAGTGGTCCAACCAGTTAGCTATTTTGTCCATTGCTGCTGTAAGTTTACGAGCAGCCTGTTGCTTTGTCTTGGCATGGACACAGAAGACTGTGTCGTCTACATACATCTGCGTTTTGATCTCGGGACGTAGAGGGCAAGTCATTTATTGTATGTATGTATATACTGAATAAAAGTGGGCCCAAAATGTATCCTTGAGGGACCCCAATAGAGCAGTAAACTTATGTTGACAGTTTGCCATTGATTTTGGTGCATTGTTTTCTTTTGGTTGGATATGATTCCATCCATCTGTTTGTGCTAGCTGATAGGTTGTGGGTTGACAGTTTGGATAGCAGCACATTGTGGTTCACTGTGTCGAACACTTTCTTTAAATCCAGGAAAACAGCACCCACAACTCCACCTTTGTCAAGTTTGGAATTGATTTCCTCTACAAAGAAACAGATTGCCGTTTCTGTTGAATGATGTGTCCTGAAACTAAACTGCATAGCATGGAGAGGAGAGTGACCAGAGTTTAGGTGGGCTATTAGTTGGTTGGCCACCACCTTTTCTACCAACTTGGATATGATTGGGAGAATGCTGATGGGCTTATAATTGGCCACATCAGTTGGATCTCCAGCCTTGAAGATTGATGTTATGACAGCAGATTTCCAGTCATTTTTCCCTTTATTCAGATTACAACCTCTCACTTTCAGTTATTTGAATAGGAAATAATCTCCCAAATATCACTATTTCTAAAACAAGCCATAGAAAGTTGGTTGCAATTTCAATTTAATCCTCCAGAAATTACAGAACAAATAATGCAACAAATATTGTGGTTAAACTCAAATATACTAATTGATTAAAAAAACTTTCTTTTTGACAATGTTTAAAAAAGGTATAATCTTCGTAAATTATATCATCGGTAGGACTGGTGGAGTTATGTTGCACATGCAGCTAACAAAAACATATGGAAATGTCTTCTCTACCCCAAATTACCACCAAATAATTGCAGCATTACCGCAAAAATTGAATGCCTTGCATTAAAGAACATAATTGGTAAAAAAAAAAACTGTGATAAATAAAAAAGTATACCACTTTCATTTAAGGACCAAAGGATTGACAGCCGTCCCATATAGATTGCAAAATAGTTGTGAAGAGATTTTTGACATACTGATTCCATGGCATAGTGTTTATGAACTGATACGCAAAACGACGCTGGATTCAAAACTTGCTACCAATAGAATGTTATTTATATGGGGGATACAATCTTCCCAGCTCTGCGGATTTTGCTGCGAAGAGACAGAATCATTAGATTGTTTGTTTTGGTACTGTCCATTTGTAGCTTGTTTTTGGACACAGGTCCAGGAATAGCTAAAGGATAGCAATATTTACCTGGAGATAGCATTACTGGGTGATCTGAAAAGTCATAGTCAATCGATCAATAATATAATAATCGTTTTTGCAAAAATGTTTATTTTCAATTTACAATCTGTAGAAACAATGAGAACAGAAAGGTTCAGAACTTTTGTAAAACATCACAGTGCAGTTGAAAAATATATGGCAAATAGAAATCCATTATGGATGGTGTTAAGAGATAGATGGGTGGTGTTGAATGGAGTTGAAGGATGGGACTAATAACAACTAACAACAACTAATAACAACAAGATAACTAATAATGTAAGCATGCTGTGTCCATAATAAGTATATAGGTTATAGGTTGAGAGCTTTTGTGAAAGAGCACAGTAAAAAATATATGGCATATAGAAGCAAACCGGTTGGACATCATGAAAATAATTGGAGGGGTTGAGGGTAGAGGAAGTTCAGGAGAAAAAACTAATAATGATTGTAAAATTGACTGTCCATAAAATGTATATAGTATGTATAAGCTGGAAGTAGAGGCCTAAGCATTGTTGTTCACTAGTTTACTCCAAATAGGGAAGGGGTATGTGTGTGTGTGTGTGTGTGTGTGTATATATATATATATATATATATATATATATATATATATATATAAAAACAGGAGAGTTATAGTCAGGTGAAGTGATCACTTTATATCAATGGCCAACTGTTACTGCCAGGTTCTCAACTGAGTCTTTAAAGAAATTGTGAAATGTTAGGCTATATCATATTCATTTTGAGTTAAAATTCCTTGTATTTTCAGTTCTTATAGCTAAAAAAAGCTTACACCTTTTTGGGATAATGTGTTGAGATTTTCCGATAGAAGTTTACTATTTCCTCTAGCTTGGTTGATAAGACCAATACAAAAATGTTGGCTTTGTCCTTTCAAAGCTTGCTCACAACTTGTTCACAAGCAGATCCATAAAGATCCTCATGTCAGTACATAGACCTGTTTTCAGATCAGATTTGAGGACAAAGTCTCTTTGCTTAATGAGACTCCATAACTGCTCATTCAACCAGGTGTCGTGACGTGACTTACATTAATGAGATGACTGTTATTTATCAAATCAACTAACTATGTTTAATTGTCACTCAATTAAATTAATCATGTAACAATTAACTCATTAGGAATTTGGGGGCACCACGGAAGAAGTTGTTTAACGATTTACCATCTCCCGAATTAAACTCTTGGAAGATATATAGTGAGAGAAAAAAGTATTTGATCCCCTGCTGATTTTGTACGTTTGCCCACTGACAAAGACATGATGATGTCAAAAATGTTATAAATTGATTTGCATTTTAATGAGGGAAATAAGTATTTGACCCCTCTGCAAAACATGACTTAGTACTTGGTGGAAAAACCCTTGTTGGCAATCACAGAGGTCAGATGTTTCTTGTAGTTTGCCACCAGGTTTGCACACATCTCAGGAGGGATTTTGTCCCACTCCTCTTTGCAGATCTTCTCCAAGTCATTAGGTTTTCGAGGCTGACGTTTGGCAACTCAAACCTTCAGCTCCTTCCACAGATTTTCTATGGGACTAAGGTCTGGAGACTGGCTAGGCCACTCCATGAACTTAATGTGCTTCTTCTTGAGCCACTCCTTTGTTGCATTGGCCGTGTGTTTTGGGTTATTGTCATTTTCAATGCCCTGACTGAGGGAAGGACGGTACGTGGCCCCGTCCATCGTCCCTTTGATGCGCTGAAGTTGTCCTGTCCCCTTAACAGAAAAACACCCCCAAAGCATAATGTTTCCACCTCCATGTTTGACGGTGGAGATGGTGTTCTTGGGGTCATAGGCAGCATTCCTCCTCCTCCTCCAAACACGGCGAGTTGAGTTGATGCCAAAGAGCTTGATTTTGATCTCATCTGACCACAACACTTTCACCCATTTCTCCTCTGAATCATTCAGATGTTCATTGGCAAACTTCAGACGGGCCTGTATATGTGCTTTCTTGAGTAGGGGGACCTTGCGGGCGCTGCAGGATTTCAGTCCTACACGGCGTAGTGTCTTACCAATTGTTTTCTTGGTGACTATGGTCCCAGCTGCCTTGAGATCATTGACAAGATCCTCCCGTGTAGTTCTGGGCTGATTCCTCACCGTTCTCATGATTATTGCAACTCCACGAGGTGAGATCTTGCATGGAGCCCCAGGCCGAGGGAGATTGACAGGTCTTTTTGTGTTTCTTCCATTTGCGAATAATCGCACCAACCTCGGAGCCAGAAATCTTTCTGATTGAGAGGGGGTCAAATACTTATTTCCCTCATTAAAATGCAAATCAATTTATAGCATTTTTTACATTCATTTTTCTGGATTTTTTTGTGATTCTGTCTCTCACTCTTCAAATAAACCTACCATTAAAATTATAGTCTGATCATTTCTTTGTCAGTGGGCAAACGTACAAAATCAGCAGGGGAGCAAATAATTTTTTCCCTCACTGTATATGTTATATATCGATAAGTCACTAAATAATTACCTCTTATCAGTCTCATTCTGAACGTTGCATAATCCTTGAACCTGCAAGAACCCTAACGTTATTAATAAATCAGCAATACACAAATTGGCTTAATTATGTATTTACCAACTAAATAAATAATAACACAGAATACAAACACACGCACAGTATAGGTTACTGATTACTAACGTAATACAAAGAAAACAGTTCCCTAGTGGACTGGACTAACAATAGCATGACTGCTTGGTTAGGAGAAAGAGGGGTCAGGGAGTGAAAGGGAGAGACATACAGTGGGGAAAAAAGTATTTAGTCAGCCACCAATTGTGCAAGTTCTCCCACTTAAAAAGATGAGAGAGGCCTGCAATTTTCATCATAGGTACACGTCAACTATGACAGACAAAATGAGAAAAAAAATCCACAAAATCACATTGTAGGATTTTTTATGAATTTATTTGCAAATTATGGTGGAAAATAAGTATTTGGTCAATAACAAAAGTTTCTCAATACATTGTTATATACCCTTTGTTGGCAATGACACAGGTCAAACGTTTTCTGTAAGTCTTCACAAGGTTTTCACACACTGTTGCTGGTATTTTGGCCCATTCCTCCATGCAGATCTCCTCTAGAGCAGTGATGTTTTGAGGCTGTCGCTGGGCAACACGGACTTTCAACTCCCTCAAAAGATGTTCTATGGGGTTGAGATCTGGAGACTGGCTAGGCCACTCCAGGACCTTGAAATGCTTCTTACGAAGCCACTCCTTCGTTGCCCGGGCGGTGTGTTTGGGATCATTGTCATGCTGAAAGACCCAGCCACGTTTCATCTTCAATGCCCTTGCTGATGGAAGGAGGTTTTCACTCAAAATCTCACGATACATGGCCCCATTCATTCTTTCCTTTACAAGGATCAGTCGTCCTGGTCCCTTTGCAGAAAAACAGCCCCAAAGCATGATGTTTCCACCCCCATGCTTCACAGTAGGTATGGTGTTCTTTGGATGCAACTCAGCATTCTTTGTCCTCCAAACACGACGAGTTGACTTTTTACCAAAAAGTTCTATTTTGGTTTCATCTGACCATATGACATCTCCCAATCCTCTTCTGGATCATCCAAATGCACTCTAGCAAACTTCAGACGGGCCTGGACATGTACTGGCTTAAGCAGGGGGACACGTCTGGCACTGCAGGATTTGAGTCCCTGGCGGCGTAGTGTGTTACTGATGGTAGGCTTTGTTACTTTGGTCCCAGCTCTCTGCAGGTCATTCACTAGGTCCCCCCGTGTGGTTCTGGGATTTTTGCTCACCGTTCTTGTGATCATTTTGACCCCACGGGGTGAGATCTTGCGTGGATCCCCAGATCGAGGGAGATTATCAGTGGTCTTGTATGTCTTCCATTTCCTAATAATTGCTCCCACAGTTGATTTCTTCAAACCAAGCTGCTTACCTATTGCAGATTCAGTCTTCCCAGCCTGGTGCAGGTCTACAATTTTGTTTCTGGTGTCCTTTGAAAGCTCTTTGGTCATGGCCATAGTGAAGTTTGGAGTGTGACTGTTTGAGGTTGTGGACAGGTGTCTTTTATACTGATAACAAGTTCAAGCAGGTGTTATTAATACAGGTAACGAGTGGAGGACAGAGGAGCCTCTTAAAGAAGAAGTTACAGGTCTGTGAGAGCCAGAAATCTTGCTTGTTTGTAGGTGACCAAATACTTATTTTCCACCATAATTTGCAAATAAATTCATAAATCCTACAATGTGATTTTTCTGGATTTTCTTTCCTCTATTTGTCTGTCATAGTTGACATGTACCTATGATGAAAATTACAGTCCTCTCTCATCTTTTTAAGTGGGAGAACTTGCACAATTGGTGGCTGACTAAATACTTTTTTTCCCCACTTTAGTTTGAATCTATCATTGTTACATTTTGGAAACTACGCTCACAGTAATTGTAATACTTAGCACCCTAACCACCGCTCATTCGTATAAGAAATTAGATGTATATATTTACGCATAGCTGTCCTTGATCGTCGTCTCTCTGTTGAACCACTTTCTCAAAAAGGGTTTGAGTGTCCTGGTTCCACTTCGGTGAGACTCGGCTTGTCTTCGAATGGAGTGTTCATTAGATAGATACTTCAGATGTACCAATGGTTGTCTGAGATGGGATTGTCCTTCCCAACTCGTGTCTTTAGTGAAAGTTCTCTAGACAACTATACATGCCAGCTGCAGACTGATATGATAAGGTCTAGTACGTTTATCTACTTCTTCATCTCGTGTAGAGGTTCAGAGTTTCACCATTTCAAACGTATGGACTACCGTCTCACGTTTTCTGGTCTGTAGAGTGTCAACAATTTTAATCCATGGGGCTTCCTGGTTTTTCTGGTCTAACCATTTTAAGTGTGCAGTCGCCACTCAACGCTTCCTGGTCTGGTAGAAATTCAACCATTTGCAATATCCGGCTTACACCGTAGTCTACTTGGTCTGATGTGAATTTCGAGGGGTTTTATACTTGAGTAGAAAAGGGGGTGTTTCATCATATTTGTGCTCATCTAGGCGTGGCCACTGACTGAGAACAAGTCAGTATGGAAAACATCTAGAATGCTAAAATCACATTGATATCATCACAAAAGTATTATTACACTTAATCATTCATTTTATACAACAATTAGATGCAAACCTTTCTCAAAAAAGTATGATCTTTGTCCCCATGTGCAGTTGCAAACAAAGTCTGGCTTTTTTATGGCGGTTTTGGAGCAGTGGCTTCTTCCTTGCTGAGCGGCCTTTCAGGTTATATCGATATAGGACTCGTTTTACAGTAGATATAGATTATTTTGTACCTGTTTCATCCAGCATCTTCACAAGGTCCTTTGCTGTTGTTCTGGGATTGATTTGCACTTTTTGCACCAAGGTACGTTCATCTCTAGGAGACAGAACGCATCTCCTTCCTGAGCAGTATGATGGCTGCGTGGTCTCATGGTGTTTATACTTGCGTACTATTGTTTGTACAGATGAACGTGGTACCGTCAGGCGTTTGGAAATTGCTCCCAAGGATGAACCAGACTTGTGGAGGTCTACAATTTTTTTTATGAGGTCTTGGCTGATTTCTTTTGATTTTCCCATGATGTTAATCAAAGATGCACTGAGTTTGAAGGTAGGCCTTGAAATACATCCACAGGTACACCTCCAATTGACTCAAATGATGTCAATTAGCCTATAAGAAGCTTCTAAAGCCATGACATCATTTTCTGGAATTTCCCAAGCTGTTTAAAGGCACAGTCAACTTAATGTATGTAAACTTCTGACCCACTGGAATTGTTATACAGTGAATTATAAGTGAAATAATCTGTCTGTAAACAATTGTTGGAAAAATTACTTGTGTCATGCACAAAGTAGATGTCCTAATGGACTTGCCAAAACTATAGTTTGTTAACAAGAAATTTGTGGAGTGGTTGAAAAACGAGTTTTAATGACTCCAACCTAAGTGTATGTAAACTTCCGACTTCAAATGTATGTTGTTCCACCATCTTTAATGACATCACAACATTGTAACGAATTTGACATGATTGTTCTTTAAGTCCCCACCGACCATTTCCCAAATTTTTTGTGTTCGAAATATTGTTTCATTATCCCCTTTTGGATGTTGGAGTTTTGGCGTGAAGAATCTCTGTTAACAAAGGGGTCCTTTCTCCCAATACTTCATGGCAAGGAAGAGAAAGTCTGCACAGTATTTACGACCGGTTGTTAAGTCATAAAACTGGCCTACTTCTTCTCCCCCCCCCTCCCTCTCCTGTGGGAGAGAGAGAGTGTCATTTGATGCTGCAAATGACTGGAACAAACTGCAAAAATCTCTGAAGCTGGAGACACGTATCTCCCTCACTTACGATCACTGCACCTGTACACAGCCCATCTGTAATTAGCCCACCCAACTACCTCATCCCCATATTGTTATTTACATTGATATTTATTTTGCTCATTTGCACCCCAGTATCTCTATTTGCACATCATCTTCTGCACATTTATCACTCCAGTGTTAATACTAAATTATAATTGTAATTATTTTGCACTATGGCCTATTTATTGCCTTAACTCCATAATTTACTACATTTGCACACACTGTATATAGATTTTCTATTGTGTTATTGACTGTACGTTTTGTTTATTCCATATGTAACTCTGTGTTGTTTTTTCCGCACTGTTTTCTTTATCTTGGCCAGGTCGCAGTTGTAAATGAGAACTTGTTCTCAACTGGCTTACCTGGTTAAATAAAGGTGAAGTGAAATAAAATAAAATAAATCCACTGTCAGGCCAGTCATGACACAGGGTAAGTTACCTTTATGCAGCCATTCACAATTTTCTTCAAGAATTTGCCCTTTACACCATTAATAGTAGCTGTAAAGAGTTTAAATTCACTCCAATGTGTTTGTTTCAACTCTTCTTCAAACTTAGCCAGATCCTTCTTAGGTATTCTGTAGGATACCTGCTTTTTGTCTTGTTTGTACATTAATCTCTTTTTGGTTAGCTTCCTGGTAATCAGAGTCAGATTATGTTCTGATATTCCTGTAATAAAGTTGAATTATTTTGTAATCCTTTCTGGTTTGTTGCTGAAATTAAGATCAATCTGAGTTTTTGAAGAACGTGTGATTCTAGTTGGTCCATTAATCATCTGGGCAAAGTCATATTGACTAGTGATTTCCTTGAGCTTTTTTTTATTTGATTTATCAGCCCAGTTTAACTACAATTATTTATTTTCCAGTGGTGTCAAGTTATTTTAGTATTGCTTTAAAATATTCCTAGAAGATGTTTGATGGTGGGCGGTATATGCCAACCACAGTGAATGACATATGTAGTGACAGTGTTACTGTTACTGCAATACATTTGATTTCCATTGCATGGGTGAATTCAAGTTGGGTGCATTTAATACAGTCCTTTACATACACAAGCAGCCCCTGCCCCCCCGGCATAACATAAGCAGCCTCAGGTGATGTTTCGGTTATCCATGTTTCAGATAAACAAAATAAACTTCAAATGTTAATTATAGCCTTCAAATGTTTTAACCACTCCTATACAAATGGTAGACTATCAGATACGCAGCAAGAAAGTCTGATTTCACTGTTACTGAGACAGGATCCAGGTGGTAAATATAAAGATCCAGTCCACCTAAAAAACTGGAGACCCCTTACACTTCAGTGTGGTGAAGCCAAAAATCCTAGCAAAATGCACAGAATAAAAAATGGATTATCGGATATTATTCATCCTAATCAGACAGGTTTTTTTACATAGACGATACATTGGAGATAATATAAAACAAGTACTGGAAACAATAGAACACTTTGAAAAATCAGTGAAACCAGACCTGACTTTGAAAAGGCCTTTGATAAAGTACAACTGGAATTGTATATATAAATGCCTAGACTATTTGAATTTTGGTGAATTTGTTATACAATGGGTTACATTTATGTATAGTAACTCCAGGTGTAAAATAGTAAATAATGGTTACTTCTCAGAAAGTATTACATTGTCAAGAGGAATAAAACAGGGTTGTCCACCATCTGCATATCTATTTATTATGACCATAGCTATTAAAATCAGATCCAACAATAATATCAAGGGGCTAGAACTCCAGGGCTTAAAAACAAAGGTGTCATTGTATGCTGACAACTCATGTTTTTTTTTAAAATCCACAATTTGGATCCCTGCACAGCTTCATAGAGGCTCTAGATAATTTTTACGTATTGGATCGCTACAAAATACAACTTTTACATGGCCATGTAGTTGACCAATAAAATGGTCAGACGATGAAGTGGACATATTCGGTATTCCTATCCCGAAAGAAAGAAATTATCACACTACAATCAATTTGTACAGCAAGTTAGCCAAATTAGATAATATTTTGCTACCATGGAAAGGACAACCCCTGTCTATTTGTGGAAAAATCACCGATTAATTATTTGTGACCGACCGGCTCGATTCGGTCTTATGTAGCAAAATTTGAAATTGTGTTTTTTACATTGGATAAAAGTAGAATGGTATATCATACACTACAGTTGAGGAACAATGGGAAAGTAATTCTGCTTTGAAAGTTGATAAACTTGTAACCTCACTTTTGAGAAAATGGCCTTTGAATGTTTTGGTACAACTACTGGAGAGCTCTTCTTTGTCTACACCCATTCAGCATCGTTCACACCTTTTTAAGCTTTAGTCCCACCCATCTCTTTAAGGATTCGCACGTGAGGCCGAGGAGTAGGGTTGATCCGAGCGTTCTGTCCTAACAACAGCATGTCACACTCTGGCTCTGGGGACTTTATATGTTGAGCCAGGGTGTGTAGATTCCGTGTGTTTATGTGCTGTGTTTTGAGTGTCTAGTTGTTCTATGTCTATGTTGGCCAGAGTGGCTCCCAATCAGAGGCAACGAGTGTCAGCTGTTGTGGGTTGTCTCTGATTGGGAGCCATATTTAAACTGTATGTTTTCCCTTGGGTGTTGTGGGTTTTTGTTCCGTGTTCGGTCATTGTCTGAGGACTTCACGAGTCGTTTATTGTTTTGTTATTTCGTGTGTATGCTTTAATTAAATAAAGCAAGTATGTTCGCAACTAACGCTGCGCTTTGGTCCACTCCTTCATACGACGTTCGTGACACAGCAGTCACGCACCCAAGCTAACTGGCTAAAGTTGGCTAGCTTGCTAGCTACGTCCAGACACAAATGAGAGAACAGCTCACTCTGACCATGTTACTCGCCCTAGCAGATCTGGTTAGGCTGTTTTATGTTATCCAGAACGTTGGTGACTGCAACTGTGCTGCTGGCAACAATTTAATTAAGCTTTTTTGCCAACGTTTACTGACACAGGCCATATTCAATGGGTGTTGAGCGTTCGTAAATTCGTCCGTTATTCAGTTACTCAGACGAGAGTGCTCTGAAATCGGAGTAGATAGCCAGAGCGAATTTACCAGGTACGTCTATCAACAGTTGTCGCAGTGACATCATGAACATTATATTGAAATGGTTACCAACTCATGACATTACTTCCCTGCATGAATCTGCAGGTAGCTAACCAACCAGGTTCAATGTTAGCTAGCTAACATTAGACTATAACTAGAAAAGCAAATGGCTCTGAGATACGAATAATATTACTACACAGATCATATACTTAATGTTAGCTAGCGAGCCAGCCAGATAACGTTAGCTAGCTAGTTAACAGTACACTTTAACTTGAAATGAAAATGACTTTCTGACAAAATTAGAAATGTGTAATGTCTGAAAATGTAGCTAGCTAGACTATCTTACCCGTATACATGGATGGATGCTTCTCCCTCTCTGTCACGGATGAAATGGTTGCCCTTAGTTTGAAGATGTAATCTGGAGACAGGTGTTTTCTTCAACCCCTCAAGTATCATACTCTAATTCCACTGATTTCAAAACCCGGTCCTCCAGAAAGTGGAGAGCAACACTTATGCATTTCTACTACGTGATATTTTTTTACTTTTTTTAAGCAGCATTAGAAAGGATTACCTACACAAACTGACCAGCTCAAACAGCCAGAAGTGTGCTACATGGCAGACCAATTCGAACTCATCTCTCGGCATGTCCAGCCCATTCATTATCTCAGCCAATCTTTGTAGCATAACCGCAAAAATGGAGGAGGCAAGTGGAAAGGGGAGAAGGCAAGGAACTTGTCTGTAGGCCCTGCATTAAAGACCAAAATTGCTTAAAGAAAATTGTGATCAATTAAAAAGTATACCAGTTTCATTTAAAGACCACAAAATTTACAGCTGCACCATACAAATTATTATACAAAATTCTTGCAACCAATAGAATGTTGTACATATGGGGGATACAACCATCACTTTTTTTGGTACTGCCCATATGTAGCTTGTTTTTGGTCACAGGAATGACTAAAAAATTGCAACATTTCCTTGGAGCTAACTCCGCAAATAGCACTGCTGGGTGATTTGAAAAGTCATAGTCAATCGATCAATAATACAATAATACTCTTAGCAAAAGCATTTCTTTAATTTACAATCTGTAGAAACTATGAGAATAAAAAGGTTCAGAACTGTTGTGAAACATGACAGCACAGTGGGAAAATATATGGCAGCTAGAAATCAAAACTTGATGGTCTTCAGAGATATAAGGGAGGGATTTGAGGGTAGCTGGAGGCTGGGACTAAAAACAAACAAAAGATAACTAATGTAAAATATACTGTCCATAAAATGAATATAGTACTGTATGTATAAGCTCGAAGTAGAAGCCTAAGTATTGTCCATTAGTTTACTCCAATTCGGGGAGGGGTGGTAGGGTTAAGGGAAAATAATAAAACAAATATATAGGGGATTGGAAATCATGCAGACAATTACATTCATAGAAACCACAATCTATCTTCCATATTAAAGCTGATCTACCCACTAAAATAAGAACTAATATATAATATGGTTTCCAGTTGATATCAGAAAAGTTCAATCTAAAGTAAACTCTGCTATGCTCGACTTTTGAATGGCAGAGTGTGGTTCCTGTACTACAGTTCAGTATTTTCCATTGAGTGAACTATCCAAAATGCTGTCAAGGTCAAGGAGGAGAGCTTGCTGAGTAAAGGTCTCTGCACCATTGTGAAATCATGTGTTTTTTCTGTAAGGTCATCCTCATTGGTATTCCACACGATCCTGTCCTAAATTTGACCCATACCATGAGGAAGTCGGAAGTGGCACAATCTGACACTGAAGCACAGTGGGAAATATAGCAGGGAGTATAACAGCTGTACAAGTGTGAGAATGATATGATCATTATATTCATGACTTCCTTTTTAATTCATAATAGAGCAACTGACCCCAGGAAGAATAGCTGCTACTTCTGCAAAAGCTAATGGGAATCCGAATAAACCAATCAACCAATAAACCGATGTGGATACAATGTTGTGGTTATGCAAACCTAATAAATGTGCTTGAAACATTTGTAGTATCTAAACTGTTATTACATTTCACATGCATTTACAGCCTTTATTATTCGAATTGACAACAGTGTGAGGGTGAACATAATGTATAATTACAACCAGTTGGTTAATGATTCACAGTGACTTCAAGGAGGTCCTTCACTAAATTAGCCTTTTATAGAAAGATCCTATTCTGGTTGACAGCAAATTTAACATGTCATCATATCTGACCGTTTTCTAAGAAAACATTAATTTGGTTTATTCATTAATTCAGTTAAGGTTATGCCATCAGCGTTTCATTTGGGCAGAGTTTGAACAGTCTGTGTAGAACTAAAATGACAACATTGTCGACTGAATGGGTTTCTTATAGATGGGCTAGCTGACAATGTCACGAAAACGATGTGCGCGCTTCCATGGGGCAGAAGTCAGCGTGTTGTTGTGATTCTGGGTGGCCAGATTGTTAGCAAGAATGACAAGAAACTGCCATGTGGGGAATCGTAAGTGACTTGTTTCAGTTTGTTTCATCTTATTGATACCATGTCTTGTTTTGGGGTGTTTTGACTGATTTAATGTCAATGCTAATATGGCTAAAATTAGGTAGCTAGCTAACCAGCGACTGTAACAATGTATTTGAGAGACAACAAGAGCTCATTGTGCAAATGTATTTATGTTTGCAATAAACATTGGAGACTAAATATAGCTTACATATTGTCCACAATCTAAGCCAACCACGTCTGTTTTGCCCCATAGTTGCGTTCGCCTCGGTTTTGTTGCTAAACAACCAACCCATCTATGGGTTGCCCTTTGTTTGACCTGCCACATTTCTTTGATATCAATCTCAAAAAGACAGAAAACCAATGCTATTTAAACGTCTCCAGTTATTCTTCCCACACTGATTCGTTTTTATGATTCTCAAAAGCGAGTGGACTATATCCCTTTGAATTCAGTGGTGTTAAAGTCTGTGGACGAGGTCAAGTTGAGATAATTTTCTCTGAAAGTGCCCTTTGCGCCCATTATAACTAATTATTCAGTAAAACTGTATTCCCAGATTCCCATTGGTCTCTTTATCGCCAATTCATTGGACTGGATTTTACAAACGTTTAGTTTATATGATCTCAGATCTAAGGATCAGAGCACACATTTTTAAAATAGTTATTCTTTTTGTGTTAACATCAGTTGCACTCCACTAAACCTAGCAAGACCTAGTTGAGACAGCTCCATGACAGCATGCTTCCCCGGCCATAGTGTTCTGAAGTATAGTAATCCTTCAATCATCATATCATCACTGCCAATGGGGAACTATTGCTTAATGTAATAAAGATGCAAACATTCGAAGATAAAATGCCATTAGGCCTGTGTTTTACATAAACCAGAGTGAGATATGTATTGAATGTGAGAGATTAAGACACAATTACTTTTCTCATTTTCTGTGTCCTTTTCTCCCAGACAGGTTAATGAGGTAGTGACAGAGACTTTACCATCAGAGTCCCCTCGTTAAAGACTGGGCCGGCCTGATTTATCTCAACTGGGAGTGAGGCTGACGAAGCACAGAGATCTGGAAAGGGATTAATCGCTTAGTCAACACTGATTTGGACCAAGGGGCGAGCCGCAGCCAAACTCCCCTGAGCTCAGTGCCAAACCTCAAGGTTCCTGTACATCAGGGTGGGGAGGAGATTATGGCCAGGAGGGACTGAGTACCTCTCATACTTTAGGAAGCATATTCCATTTGGGACCATTTTGGACCATGTTAAACTATTTATTGACTCTCTTTCTCCTGCTTCATTTCTCTTTCTCATCATTTATCCCCAGGGTGGCACTGCAGTTAATTCATAAAGAGTATGCTCCTTGTGACTGTATGTCCTATTTCCAAGTTGTTCATTTATATAAAATGATTTGTTTTGTGTGTGTATCTAGGTTTGTCTTTGTGGGTGTACATTGTGTGATTGTAGGTACTGTATGTGGGTGTTCTTCTAAGAAAGGCACATGGACACCTTTCTGCGTGACAGACAGAAGGTCATGTCATGTACCAAAAAGGAGTGACATTCAGGATCAATGAAAAAGCCATAACCTTGAGAGAAAGGGGAGAGGAACATAACAAGATTGCACCTCATGAAGAAGGTTCAGGGCAAACACTTTGAGGGTGTAGTGGAGCCTGAGCTGAAAGGAGAGGCCAGAGACACAGAACCTGACTGAGTCCCCTTTGATCTGGCTGCGAACGTAGACCCAGCAATCATGGTTAGGAGGAAAAGGGCAGTTAGGCATTTTTGTCCACAGTATTAATGTGAAGGACAACATGTTGCAGCCACTAGGATCTATGTTATAGCATTGATATTTGTATTGCTATTCTGATATTCCTATTCATTTTCCTGAATGATTACATACACTGTATACTGTATCCTTTTACTTAAAGGCCCAATGCAGTAGTTTTTTATCTCAATATCAAATAATTTCCTGGTAACAGTGAAGTACCTTACTGTGATTGTTTTCAATTAAAATGGTCAACAACAAAAAAAAGCTTATTAGCAAAGAGCAATTTCTCAAGCAAGAATTTTGCTAGGACTGTCTCAGAGTAGTCTGAGTGGGGAGGGGAAATCTGAAAACTAGCTGTTATTGGCATAGAGGTTTGGAACTCTTTCTTTTTGGTCTATTAAGTAATTAACCACCTGGTGACAGGCCACAACTGTCACGATCGTTGGAAGAAGTGGACCAATGCGCAGCGTGGAATGAGAACATACTTTATTATATTTACCACACGAAACAAAAACAACAAAACGAAACGTGAAGTCCTCGGTTACAAACACAAACCATACACGGAACAAGATCCCACAAACACTGTGGCAAAACAGGCTGCCTAAGTATGGTTCCCAATCAGAGACAACAAGCAACAGCTGACACTCGTTGCCTCTGATTGAGAACCACCCCGGCCAACACAGAAACACATGAGCTAGATAAAGAACCTATAACCCAAACACATAGAAACTACACACCCTGGCTCAACATAACAGAGTCCCAGAGCCAGGGCGTGACAGTAACCCCCCCCCAAAGGCGCGGACTGCGACCGCGCCAAACATAAACCGAACAGGGGAGGGCCGGGTGGGCATTCCTCCTCGGAGGCGGTTCCGGCTCCGGGCTTGACCACCAGCCTCCAACAATCCCCCCGTAGCGCCCCTGGTCCGGTCTGGCCCCGCTGGCCGGAGCTGGACTGGACATCGGTGGAGCGGATTGCTTAGGCTCCGATGTGGAGCAGCTGACCGGTACCTGACCAGGCACCGGTGACCCAGGCACGGACTGTGCCGGACTGACGACGCGCACCACAGGCTTGGTGCGGGGAGCAGGAACGGGCCGGACCGGGCTGACGACGCACACCACAGGTTCGGTGCGGGGAGCAGGGACGGGCCGAACCGGGCTGACGAAGCGCACTATAGGCTTGGTGCGGGGAGCAGGAACAGGCCGGGCCGGGCTGGCGACGCGCACCATTGGCTTGGTGCGGGGAACAGGCCGGGCCGGGCTGGCGACGCGCACCATTGGCTTGGTGCGGGGAGCAGGAACAGGCCGGGCCGGGCTGGCGACGCGCACCATGGGCTTGGTGCGGGGAGCAGGAACAGGCCGGGCCGGGCTGGCGACGCGCACCATAGGCTTGGTGCGGGGAGCAGGAAGAGGCCGGGCCGGGCTGGCGACGCGCACCATTGGCTTGGTGCGGGGAGCAGGAACAGGCCGTGCCGGGCTGGCGACGCGCACCATTGGCTTGGTGCGGGGAGCAGGAACAGGCCGGGCCGGGCTGGCGACGCGCACCATAGGCTTGGTGCGAGAGGCAGGAACAGGCCGGACCGGGCTGGCGACGCGCATCACAGGCTTGGTGCGAGGGACAGGAACAGGCCGGAACGCACTGGGAACACACACCACTGGCCTTACCCGGGGATCAGGAACGGACCGGACCGGACTGGCAACACACCTCAGTACCTCTCGCCGTGCCTCTACATTTTCCTTCCCTCTACTCGCCAATGGCTCCCGTAACCCGGTGGCCTTCTCTCCTCGTCCACTAACTCGCCCCTTATCTGCCTCCAGCAGTCCCGTCGTCCGCGGTGTGAGCCCCCCCCTAAAAATGTATTGGGTTCGTCTCTCCCCCGTGGCTATGGCCTCCATGGCTCTCGCCAGACTCTCCAGCCTCTGCTCCCAAGTCCAACCTCTCTCCTCCTCACGCGGCTTGACCCAGTCGAGGTTGATATCCATTAGAGTCCTCTCTGGCGTTGGCTCCTGGACACGCTGCTTGACCCAGTCGAGGTGGATATCCGCTAGATTCACCTCTGGCGTTGGCTCCTGGACTCGCTGCTTGGTCCAGTTATGGTGGGATCTTCTGTCACGATCGTTGGAAGAAGTGGACCAATGCGCAGCGTGGAATGAGAACATTCTTTATTATATTTACCACACGAAACAAAAAAAACGAAACGTGAAGTCCTCAGTTACAAACACAAACCATACACGGAACAAGATCCCACAAACACTGTGGCAAAACAGGCTGCCTAAGTATGGTTTCCCAATCAGAGACAACAAGCAACAGCTGACACTCGTTGCCTCTGATTGAGAACCACCCCGGCCAACACAGAAACACATGAGCTAGATAAAGAACCTATAACCCAAACACATAGAAACTACACACCCTGGCTCAACATAACAGAGTCCCAGAGCCAGGGCGTGACAACAACTCCATCCCACCAAAACAGGCAGACATTTCAGGCAGTCTTTTCAAACAACTTTGCTTTATCTTGGCCAGGTCGCAGTTGTAAATGAGAACTTGTTCTCAACTGGCTTACCTGGTTAAATAAAGGTGAAATAAAATAAAATAAAATAAACTCTTACACTGAAAGGGCATTATTATAATTTTCACAATTACAACCACATAGAAGGGAAATATACTGTATATAAAACACAGGAAAATCACATTTTTGTCACTCAGGCTAATGGCAAAATGTGAAGAATACCATGAGATACACTATAAAATGGCATATTTGTCTCTCTGCCCCATGGCAAAATGTGCAGAATTGCAGGAAATTTGCTTTAAAACTGAGCATTTTCCTCTAAGCCTCTTGATAAAATGTGTAGAATAGTGTTATAAAATTACACATTTTTCTCTCTGTCCCATGGCGAAATGTGTTGAAATGCAGGAAGTTAGTTGTTTTCCTTTAAAACAATCTGTATTTGAACCAGTTTTTAGCCTTTTTCGCATGGCAATATATACATTTTTGTACAGGGGCCGGACTACCTCCCCAAATGTGGTAGCCCAGCCCTGTACATCACACATGCCAGTGTTCGGACTTGAAACACGGCTGCATGGGTTTTCTATAATGCGACTCGTGCATCCAATGGCAATGTCCGCAATAGGTATAACGTTGGGTGCCGCTTGTGTATTTTACATCTCTAACGCAGTTCCACCTCCGACACTGCCAAAACAAAACCTATGCGGGTGTTGGCTACCGCGGGTATGATTTAATCTAGGCCAAAGACAGATAAGTTCTCCCAAGGTCCCCAGTACTTCTAAGCTGTCAAGAAATGATTCAACTTGACCTATTGTGTCATAACTACAGTATGTCTGATCTTTACCATGTTTAAGTTATTAATAAAATCTAGTTGAGCTAGAAGAAGAGCTTTACTATTGTATTTGTAATATAGTTTTGCTTCCCATGCATTTATTAGAGCATGCTCAATAGGGCATTACTAAATCAGGAACTTTGTATTTCTTTATATGTAAAGGCAAAAATCTTTATGTGCTTGTTCTTTCCAGAAAATAGTTTAATATTACATAAAGTTGCTATGCAGTTGTTAAAAAGGCTAATCTATCTATACATTAGTTATCATATTTATGAATGTTGTTGGTTTCAGCATATAAAATAAACGTTGACAGGCATAACATACAATAATTGTGGCAGCTGTCATGGCATAAGTATTTGTCAATTGCAGTATAATTCTAAGAAATTACATCCTCTCCTCCTTTGCTCTCATGGTCTGTGTGATGACATGTCAGGCTGACATCCACAACGAGTCACACTCAATGAGGCTATGTGCTCCCTCAATGAGGCTATGTGCTCTCTCAATGAGACTCCTCTGACACTCTTTATGATGTGTATATATCCACGCTCCATCATCTCCTTCTATTATCTCTCAGTTTTGCAGCCGTCTTCCTGCCATGAAGCTTTCATGTCTGTGTCTTTGTGTGGTTTTCATAGACCCATCATGGAACTGATTGCACCACAGACCTCCTCATACTGGGCCTTTCTCTGAAACCTTTCAGACCGGAAATAGAAAAACACCACATAGAGACTGCTAGTAGACAAGCAAACAGGCACACAAAGAACAACATAACCTGCTGCTTCCTCGCTGTCTGACAAAACAACCATAACAGCAGTTACCAGAGAGCTGTGTGTAAACGTTTCTTTAATAACCCATAATATTATAAACCCTGTCTAATCCGGGGGAGGGGGGAGGGGTTATACTAAGCTATATGGAATTGTTTTAAGATGGTCATACCAAGGATCATTTTGCTATTTGATTTTGAATTTTAAGACCCCTTGAAGTATCAAACAGTTCGGACGCTACAGACAGAAGTTGGCAAATCGGCTGTACTGACTTCAGACGTGTCCCAAGACTCTTGTGGGGGTCGTAGAGCAAATCGGAGAACACCATCTTTCCATAGAGGGGTCATAATAGTAGGCCAATCCGGTCGGATGATACAGAAAAGTTTGTGAGAAGAAAGATTTTCGGGATGTCTCATGGTCTGAGAAACACTGTTCTAGCTCTGTCACCTTTCACTGCAGATTCAGAAGTGCAACATACAGTGCATTCAGAAATATTCAGACCCCTTGACTTTTTCCACATTTTGTTGCGTTACAGCCTTATTCTAAAATGGATTAAATTGTTCTTTTTTCCCCATCAATCTACACACAATACCCCATAATGACAAAGCAAACTGTTTTTTATAATTTATGCGAATGTACAGCTATCTTCAGGTCTCTCCAGAGATGTTCGATCGGGTTGAAGTCTGGGCTCAGAGACTTGTCCCGAAGCCACTCCTGTGTTGTCGTGGCTGTGTGCTTAGGGTGGTTGTCCTGATGGAAGGTGAACCTTCGCCCCAGTCTGAGGTCCTGAGCACTCTGGAACAGGGTTTCATCAAGGATCGCTCTGTACTTTGCTCCGTTCATCTTTGCCTCGTTTCTGACTAGTCTCTCAGTCCCTGCCGCTGAAAACCATCCCCACACCATGCTTCACCATTGGGATGGTGCCAGGTTTCTTCCAGACGTGATGCTTGGCATTAAGGCCAAAGAGTTCAATATTGGTTTCATCAGACCAGATAATCTTGTTTCACATGGTCCAAACGGGCTGTCATGTGGCCACTCTACCATAAAGGCCTGATTGGTGGAGTGCTGCAGAGATGGTTGTCCTTCTGGAAGTTTCTCCCATCTCCACAGAGGATCTCTAGAGCTCTGTCAGAGTGACCATTGGGTTCTTGGTCACCTCCCTGACCAAGGCCCTTCTCCCCCGATTGCTCAGTTTGGCCGGGCGGCCAGCTCTAGGAAAAGTCTAGGTGGTTCCAAACTTCTTCCATTTAAGAGTGATGGAGGCCACTGTGTTCTTGGGGACCTTCAGTTCTGCAGACATTTTTTCGTACCCTTCCCCAGATCTGTGTCTCAACACAATCCTGTCTCAGAGCTCTACGGACAATTCCTTCGACCTCATGGCTTGGTTTTTGCTCTGACATGCACTGTCAACTGTGGGACCTTATATAGACAGGTGTGTGCCTTTCCAAATCATGTCCAATCAATTGAATTGACCACAGGTGGACTCCAATCAAGTTGTAGAAACGTCTCAAGGATGATCAATGGAAACAGGATGCACCTGAGCTCAATTTCGAGTCTCAGAGCAAAGGGTCTGAATACATTTACATTTACATTTTAGACATTTAGCAGACGCTCTTATCCAGAGCGACTTACATGAGCAATTAGGGTTAAGTGCCTTGCTCAAGGGCACATCGACAGATTTTTCACCTAGTCGGCTCGGGGATTAGAACCAGCGACCTTTCGGTTACTGGCACCACGCTCTTAACCACTAAGCTACCTGAATACTTATGTAAATAAGGTATTTCTGTTTTTTATTTGTGCAAACATTTCTAAAAACCTGTTTTCGCTTTGTCATTATGTGGTATTGTGTATAGGTAGTTAAGGATTTATTTTATTTTATCCATTTTAGAATCATTCTTTAACGTAACAAAAAACTCAAGGGGTCTGAATACTTTCCAAATGCACTGTCTCTAGCTTAAACTGACACATTTTAATGGGATTTTTTTTATTGTGCCAGTTCTCAAGCGCTTCTGTGAAGCTCTCATCTCCTCTTCTATCTTGTGAAGCTCTCATCTAAAGCTCTCCTCTCCTCTCCTCTCCTCTCCTCTCCTCTCCTCTCCTCTCCTCTCCTCTCCTCTCCTCTCCTCTCCTCTCCTCTCCTCTGGCAGCTCTGTTCAGTGGACCCTGTCCCTGATAGTGTTGGCAGGTCCACAGGGATCCTACTGAGACAGAGACATTTTTCCCTCCACTTCTCGCTACTATTGTTATTGTTTAAAGTCCCAGAGCCCTCTGCTAAATGACGGTTAATGAGATAATAAAACATGGCTGCCCTCCTATGGAGATGGATAGAACTCAGGCAGGGAGACTGGAATGTTACACCTCTTTGAATTAAGACAGGAAGTTATACTTGTCTTCAATCAGTTTTGTCTTCAAATCCTCTGATGTGAGTGCATCATCACAACACAAACATTTAGGGAGGCAGCATCACCCAAATGAGGCATGAGGAGAATGGAGGCCTGCCAACAGTAGCACTGGCCTCACAGCTGTTTAAATGGGGATAGAGGGCCACTGTGGACACTGATTATAACACTGGGACACTGATTACACATGGATGGCCCTCTAATTTTCATCTCCTACAGAGCACAAGTGCTCTTCCACTGGGTGTACTCTGACAAGATAAGGAGTTTTGGACTGGCTACAACTGGCTGCATCGATTTGCCGATGGATCTGCATGGTTTCCCATTAGTTACAGTATTTGTATTGTTGAAAGGCTGCCCAGTGCCCCTTGTGTATTCTCCATGTATCTTATTGTGTAGTGTATGTTTGCTTGTTTGTTTTGTGTCTATAGCAGTAGAAGAGTGTCCTATATCCCCTCTGATATCTTTGGAGCAGCTTGTCCCAGATAGGCCTGTGATTGATCGGGACACTTTAGCCTGGAGGGTCCTGCTGTGTCCACAGTGGGCCTGCAGTCATCTTCATCACTTTCAGTTAAACCAGGGGATCATCCTGCAGTGATAAATGAAGGGGGGTGAGGGGGGGCTGTGTCAGAGCAGTAAACAGAGAGCAGGCTGGGGGCACAGAGACAGAGAGATGGGGGAGGGTGGGGAGTCTAATGAATGGCCCCTGGTTTGGGCCAATTACTCAATTAGCTGATCTGACAAAGTGCTCTGTCTTTCTCAGCCATTGTTTTTCTGGCTTGGCACAATGTTTACCCTCAGCACACAGGTGGAGGAGGGAGAGAAGGAGGTATGGCTGATGAGAGCCCCCAAGGTCAGGAAAGGCAGGCAGGGCCCTCTAGCCATAATATACTGTATATGTCAACTTCTGTTGGATGAACCATTTGTAATATAATGTAAGTTATTATTTTAACCCTAAATGAGGTGCATCCAGAAATAGGTTTAAATGTAAAGATCCATCAAAGAACTCGCACACAGTTTGTATAATTTCCTATAACCCAATGTATTTAACTTGACCTTTATTTAAACAGTGAGTCCCCATTGAGACCAGGTTCTCTTTCACAAGGGAGCCCTACTATGCTCGTACTCAATGTCATACTCATGTTTCATTGTGGCTAAAAAGCCATGAGAGTTCTTGCACTTGCAACAAGTGAAAGCAAATCAGTTGCTAGATTATCGTTTGCCTTGGGTCTGCGCACTATTGACATTTCCAAATGTCAATGCAGAAAAACTCTACCCAATTATGGTAGAGAGATATGGCAAAATGGAAGAAAAAATTAGGCTAGCCAGAAAAAGGGACCATTTGGGGATCAATGGTGCATACACGTAATGAATAGTATTTCATTGTCGATTTCATTTAGCTGTGGAAATGGGACATTATATATGAATAGATCTTACATTTTCCTCTGGCCACTGCTTGTCTATGAAGTACCTCTGTCAACAGTGGATGCACTAGAGAGGAAAATTAACAACTTCCTCAGGAGATGGCTGGCGGTCCCAAGAACCTTCTGCTCCATCGGCCTGTACAGCACAGGCAGCAAGCTGCAGCTGCCAATTACATCTGTAGCAGAGAAGTACAAGGCAACAAAAGCACGTCAGGCTATGATGATGCAGGACAGCAAGGATGAGAGGGTTCACCAGGCAGAGATCGAGGTCAGAACGGGTCGCAAGTGGTCAGCGAGCAGAGCAATCAGGGAGGCGGAGGAACAGCTGCAACACGCTGGTGTTGTTGGGTCGGTAAACCAAGGCAGGCTGGGTCTGAGATACAGAACCAGGTCAAGCTGGAAGAAAGCAGATCAAGAGCAGCGCCGTGGCATGGTGCAGAGGGAGAACTGAAAGGCAGAGGAAGAAAGGAGGCATGTCAGAGCTGTATCCATTAAATAGCAGGGCAGCTGGACATGCTGGGAGAGCGTGCAAGAGAGGGCACTAACCTGGCAAGACATCTGGAACATGGAAAGGCAGCGGATTAAGTTTCTGCTTTGCTCTGTATATGATTTTTTTACCCACACCAACAAACCTCCACACATGGGGGTTGGCAGAGAGCCCCATTTGCACACTATGTGGACGACCAGCCAACCTTGAGCACATGCATTCCTCCTGCCAAGCAGGTCTGACCGATGGATAATTCATGTGGCGGTATGGCCAAATACTGACTCAGCTGGCCATGGGTCTGGAACAAGCAAGGAGAATGCCTAAACAACTCACCCAGTCCCCTGTTTCATCCATTTCCTCAAGTCAGGAGAGAGCTCAGCAAAGGGAACAAGGAGCAAAGGGATCCTTGCCACAGCGACTGGGAGATGTGGACAGACCTCAAGAAGCAGCTCAGATTCCCAGAGGACAAGATATCGTTCTCTGGTCTAGGCACGTAGCAGGTGGTCCTCATCGACCTCACAGTGCCCTGGGAGGAAAGAATAGAGGAGGCATTGGGGCAGAAGCTCAAGAAATACCAGTCCATCATACTTGAGAGCCAGCAGAATGGATGGAGAGCCTGGAATCTACCAATTGAGGTCGGCTGCAGGGGCTTCGCCGGCATTGAAGGAGTGGCAAGGAAAAAGCTAATGGCTGACGTCAGTAACCAGGCAGAAGAGGAATCCCGTTGGATCTGGCTGAAGAAGAATGAGTGGTGGCAGAGCCAAGCAGGCAGTAGGGAGGCAGGGCTGAGTTGAGTGGGGGATCGAGGGGGTAGTTCCAGGACGCTGGGGTGCCCACTTGAGAACCAGATTAAGTCCCACTAAGCTCTGTCCCAGTTAGGTGTGCAGCTTACAGTGTTTTTAGTGTATTATAAACTGGGTGGTTCGAGCCCTTAATGCTGATTGGCTGACAGCCGTGGTGTAGGCCGTCATTGTAAATAAGAATTTGTTCTTAACTGACTTGCCTAGTTAAATAAAGGTAAAATTAAAATTAAATAAAAAAATATCAGAACGTATACGACGGGTATGACAAAGTATTTTTACTGATTTCATTATGTTGGTAACCAGTTTATAATCGCAATAAGGCACCTCGGGGGTTTGTGGTATATGGCCAATATACCATGGCTAAGGGCTGTATCCAGGCACTCTGCGTTGCTTCGTGGGTAAGAACAGCCCTTAGCAATGGTATATTGGACATATACCACACCCCCTCGGACCTTATTGCTTAAATATGTAGTTTTTTAGCCTGATGTTCATTATGCACATACTGTATGTGGATTGTGTCAATTCTGTGTCTATATATCTTGTCCGGATGTTCCGTTATGTTTATTGTCTGTATGTGTACTGCTCAAAAAAATAAAGGGAACACTTAAACAACACATCCTAGATCTGAATGAATGAACTATGTCTCCTGAGTGGCGCAGTGGTCTAAGGCACTGCATTGCAGTGCTAACTGTGCCACTAGAGATCCTGGTTCGAATCCAGGCTCTGTCGCAGCCGGCCGCGACCGGGAGACTCATGGGCTGCGCACAAGTCGTCCAGGGTAGGGGAGGGAATGGCCGGCAGGGATGTAGCTCAGTTGATAGAGCATGGCGTTTGTAACGCCAGGGTTGTGGGTTAGATTCCCACGGGGGGCCAGTATAAAAAAAAAGAAGATATGTATTCACTAACTGTAAGTCGCTCTGGATAAGAGCGTCTGCTAAATGACTAAAATGTAAATGTAACTAATCTTATTAAATACTTTTTTCTTTACATAGTTGAATGTGCTGACAACAAAATCACACAAAAATTATCAATGGAAATCAAATTTAGCAACCCATGGAGGTCTGGATTTGGAGTCACCCTCAAAATTAAAGTGGAAAACCACACTACAGGTTGATCCAACTTTGATGTAATGTCCTTAAAACAAGTCCAAATGAGGCTCAGTAGTGTGTGTGGCCTCCACGTGCCTGTATGACCTCCCTACAACGCCTGGGCATGCTCCTGATGAGGTGGCGGATGGTCTCCTGAGGGATCTCCTCCCAGACCTGTACTAAAGCATCCGCCAACTCCTGGACAGTCTGTGTTGCAACGTGGCGTTGGTGGATGGAGCGAGACATGATGTCCCAGATGTGCTCAATTGGATTCAGGTCTGTGGAACGGACGGGCCAGTCCATAGCATAAATGCCTTCCTCTTGCAGGAACTGCTGACACACTCCAGCTACATGAGGTCTAGCATTGTCTTGCATTAGGAGGAACCCAGGGCCAACCGCACCAGCATATGGTCTCATAAGGGGTCTGAGGATCTCATCTCGGTACCTAATGGCAGTCAGGCTACCTCTGGCGAGCACATGGAGGGCTGTGCGGCCCCCCAAAGAAATGCCACCCCACACCATGACTGACCCACCGCCAAATCGTTCATGGTGGAGGATGTTGCAGGCAGCAGAACGCTCTCCACGGCGTCTCCAGACTCTGTCACATGTGCTCAGTGTGAACCTGCTTTCCTCTGTGAAGAGCACAGGGCGCCAGTGGCGAATTTGCCAATCTTGGTGTTCTCTGGCAAATGCCAAACGTCCTGCACGGTATTCGGCTGTAAGCACAACCCCCACCTGTGGACGTCGGGCCCTCATACCACCCTCATGGAGTCTGTTTCTGACCGTTTGAGCAGACACATGCACATTTGTGGCCTGCTGGAGGTCATTTTGCAGGGCTCTGGCAGTGCTCCTCCTGCTCCTCCTTGCACAAAGGCGGAGGTAGCGGTCCTGCTGCTGGGTTGTTGCCCTCCTACGGCCTCCTCCACGTCTCCTGATGTACTGGCCTGTCTCCTGGTAGCACCTCCATGCTCTGGACACTACGCTGACAGACACAGCAAACCTTCTTGCCACAGCTCGCATTGATGTGCCATCCTGGATGAGCTGCACTACCTGAGCCACTTGTGTGGGTTGTAGACTCCGTCTCATGCTACCACTAGAGTGAAAGCACCGCCAGCATTCAAAAGTGACCAAAACATCAGCCAGGAATCATAGGAACTGAGAAGTGGTCTGTGGTCACCACCTGCAGAACCACTTCTTTATTTGGGGTGTCTTGCTAATTGCCTATAATTTCCACCTGTTGTCTATTCCATTTGCACAACAGCATGTGAAATGTATTGTCAATCAGTGTTGCTTCCTAAGTGGACAGTTTGATTTCACAGAAGTGTGATTGACTTGGAGTTACATTGTGTTGTTTAAGTGTTCCCTTTATTTTTTTGAGCAGTGTATATTCTGTTTATTGCGGCAGCACTGCTTCACAGAATCAAATTCCTGTACATGCAAATGTATTTGGCAAATAAAGGTGATTCTGGTTTTGAGTGCCCTGAAGGAGGAAGAAGGAGTAGCAATTGCAGTGCCATCCGGCTCACAGAAGGCACAGGGTGGCGAGTACCTGTCAGGTGAGCCGGCAGCGATGACCCCCCATCGCATTTTAGACACATGCTCTCATTGCACATCACTGTAAAATTTCTATTTCTATTTCTATCTTTATTGTACACATCAACAGCTATTAGGGCCGTTATTAGTTATACTTCAGGGCCTAGCAAAAGAATAGGTAGCAGCTATAAACCTGCACTGTTCATCATTGTCAGTCAAACTCCTTCAGGCCTGTTCCATTGCCCCATGCCTTTCCACTGAGAAGTTGGGCTCCTTGTTCTCTTGTGTGCAGATACAACTATTGACTGATAGCTCTTCTAAAAACTCTGTCATTTACCAATAGAATTTCCCTTGTTTTCTTAGAAAAAGCTGCTTTGATATAAATGTTTCGATGTGTTTCAATAGTTAATAGTTATCCTCTTTCATAAGGAGATTAGTTTGACAGCATGTTAAAGGTTATGAAAGTCTGATTAGTTTACATTACAATATATCTTAAGAGCACTAAGACCAGTTGACACCCCATACAATCAAAGCTGGTTAACAGTTTTCCAGGACATACCATTCAATCAGAAAACTTGACAGCATGTTCCGTATAATACACATCGTTATATCAAGTAGAAATTACTTTTACTGCAAAGTAACAATTTTGTATGATAAATTAACAATGGGTATTCAATGAAAACAGTTTCCATTGAACAAGGCCCTTGGTGTAATTACTTTAAAGTAAGTACCTGAGTTTTTTTTTAGCCCATGGTTGGTTTTCATAATAGCAGACCAGTGATCTCCTGGGTCTGGATATGTTATGCTGAAGTTGGAGGAGGTGTTGGTTATTATTTAAATTATCCCAACCTCTAATAATACTGGTGAGAGGGGAGCCATTTCACATGATGAACCGCCTGGTTGGAAGTAGTGGCTCTGCTTCACATTTGGTCACCCTGAGGGGCTGAATTTTAATCACACTCTATTTCGAAGCCATTAAAAAGAGCGAGTGACGTTTATTAGACAGAGGAGGAAAATAAACAACCCTTAATTGGCTCACATGGAGACCGTTCCTCTCTCGGCTTCGCCACGCGTTGGAGGACTCAGCTGCCAGTGAGTGATATGTAGAGCTCAAGTATAAAATGACCTTTGAATTTTAGCCTTCTCTCCTCTCCAAGTGGACACATGGTGTCGTCCATAAAATGTAAAATGGTTAACCTAATGTTCCGACTGAAATGTGGACCATGATAGTATAGTTCTGTTATTTTATTAGCCTACTTTCTTCAATGAAACTGAAATTAAAATGTGCCTGTATTGCACATGAATCCCCTCTATGTCAGAATGCGACGGTGAAATGCGGTAGGCGAAGGCAAACGCAGGACACACGGAAACATACTTTACTCGAAAGTAACCAGAGTAGAAAAAACAATCTCCACATAAGGAGGATAAACAACCTGCACACGAACACTGCCGATGACGAAATACAATAACACACAACACACAATGAACGACAGAGGGTTAAATAGGGAATACAATACAACATAATGGGGAACAGGTGTACACAATCAGGACAAAACAAGTCAAACACCGAAACATAGATCGGTGGCAGCTGGTACTCCGGGGACGACGAACGCCGAAGCCTGCCCGAGCAAGGAGGAGGAGCAGCCTCGGCTGATTCCGTGACAGTACCCCCCCCTTGACGCGCGGCTCCAGCCGTGCGCCGACCCCGGCCTCGGGGACGGCCAGGAGGAAGCGGAGCAGGGCGAGTCGGATGACTCCGGTGGAAGTCCCTCAACATGGAGGGATCTAGAATGTCCCTCCTGGGGACCCAGCACTGTTCCTCCGGACCGTACCCCTCCCCGACGCCTCGACGCCTCGAATCCAAGATGGAACGGACTGAGTACGCCGGAGCCCCCTCGATGTCCAACGGGGGCGGAGGAGCCTCTCGTACCTCACTCTCCTGGAGTGGACCAGCCACCACCGGCCTGAGGAGAGACACATGGAACGAGGGGTTAATGCGGTAATTAACGGGCAGTTGTAACCTATAACATATCTCGTTCAATCTCCTCAGGACTTTAAAGGGCCCCACAAACCGCCGACCCAGCTTCCGGCAGGGCAGGCGAAGGGGCGGGTTTCGGGTCGAGAGCCAGACCCGGTCTCCTCACTGCGGAGCCTCACTGCGGTGGCGATTGGCGCTCGCCTTTTGCCGCCTGATGGCCCGCTGCAGATGGACATGCGTAGCGTTCCAAGTTTCTTCAGAGCGCCGAAACCACTCGTCCACCGCAGGGGCTTCGGTCTGGCTCTGATGCCAAGGTGCCAGAACCGGCTGATAACCTAACACACACTGGAAAGGCGTAAGGTTAGTGGACGAATGGCGGAGGGAGTTTTGGGCTCTCTCTGTCCAGGGAATATATCCCGACCACTCCTCTTGCCGGTCCTGGCAATATGACCTCAGAAACCTACCCACATCCTGGTCAACTCTCTCCACCTGCCCATTACTCTCGGGGTGAAAACCTGAGGTAAGGCTAATCGAGACCCCCAGACGTTCCATAAATGCCCTCCAGACTCTAGAGGTGAACTGGGGACCCCGATCAGACACTATATCCTCAGGCACCCCATAGTGCCGGAAGACGTGTGTAAACAGGGCCTCAGCAGTTCGTAGGGCAGTAGGGAGACCTGGCAGGGGAATGAGACGGCAGGCTTTAGAAAACCGATCCACAACGACCAAGATCGTAGTGTTCCTCTGGGAGGGAGGAAGGTCCGTGACAAAATCCACCGATAGGTGAGACCACGGCCGTTGTGGAATGGGTAGGGGTTGTAACTTCCCCCTGGGCAGGTGTCTAGGTGCCTTACACTGGGCGCACACCGAGCAGGAGGAAACATAAACCCTCACGTCCTTAGCTAAGGTTGGCCACCAGTACTTCTCACTAAGGCAGTTCAATGTCCGACCAATACCCGGATGACCAGAGGAGGGTGACGTGTGAGCCCAGTATATCAAACGGTCGCGAACCTCGAGCGGCACGTACCTCCGACCCTCCGGACACTGTGGAGGAGTAGGGTCGGAACGTAACGCCCGCTCGATTTCCGCATCCACCTCCCACACCACCGGTGCCACTAAGCAAGACTCCGGGAGTATGGGTGTGGGCTCAATGGACCTCTCCTCTGTGTTATATAGTCGGGACAGGGCGTCTGCCTTAGCGTTCTGGGACCCTGGTCTATAGGTGAGGTTAAATACAAAGCAGGAAAGAAACATTGACCACCTTGCCTGGCGAGGATTCAGCCTCCTTGCTTGCCCGGATGTACTCCAGGTTACGATGGTCAGTCAGAATGAGAAAAGGGTGTTTAGCCCCCTCAAGACAATGTCTCCACACCTTCAGGGCTTGAACCACAGCCAGCAGCTCCCTATCCCCCACGTCATAATTGCGCTCCGCGGACTGAGCTTCTTCGAATAGAAAGCACAGGGGCGGAGTTTAGGTGGCGTACCCGAGCGCTGAGACAGCACAGCGCTGATCCCAGCCTCGGAAGCATCCACCTTCACCTGAAATGCCAAAGAGGGATCCGGATGCGCCAGCACCGGAGCCGAGGTAAACAAGTCCTTCAGACTTTGATAAAGTTCGACTGGGATTTATATATAAATGCCTGGAGCATTTCAATTTTGGAGAATCTCTTATAAAATGGGTCAAAATCATGTATAGTAACCCTAGGTGTAAAATAGTAAATAATGGCTATTTCTCAGAAAGTTTTAAACTGTCAAGAGGAGTGAAACAAGGTTGTCCACTATCGGCATATCTATTTATTGTGGCCATCGAGATGTTAGCTATTAAAATCAGATCCAATAATAATATCAGAGGATTAGAAATACAGGGCTTAAAAACAAAGGTGTCATTGTACGCTGAAGATTCATGTTTTCTTTTAAATCCACAACTAGAATCCCTCCACAGCCTCATAGAGGAACTAGATACAGTGGGGGAAAAAAGTATTTAGTCAGCCACCAATTGTGCAAGTTCTCCCACTTAAAAAGATGAGAGAGGCCTGTAATTTTCATCATAGGTACACGTCAACTATGACAGACAAATTGAGATTTTTTTTCTCCAGAAAATCACATTGTAGGATTTTTAATGAATTTATTTGCAAATTATGGTGGAAAATAAGTATTTGGTCAATAGCAAAAGTTTCTCAATACTTTGTTATATACCCTTTGTTGGCAATGACACAGGTCAAACGTTTTCTGTAAGTCTTCACAAGGTTTTCACACACTGTTGCTGGTATTTTGGCCCATTCCTCCATGCAGATCTCCTCTAGAGCAGTGATGTTTTGGGTCTGTCGCTGGGCAACACGGACCTTCAACTCCCTCCAAAGATTTTCTATGGGGTTGAGATCTGCAGACTGGCTAGGCCACTCCAGGACCTTGAAATGCTTCTTACGAAGTCACTCCTTCGTTGCCCGGGCGGTGTGTTTGGGATCATTGTCATGCTGAAAGACCCAGCCACGTTTCATCTTCAATGCCCTTGCTGATGGAAGGAGGTTTTCACTCAAAATCTCACGATACATGGCCCCATTCATTCTTCCTTTACACGGATCAGTCGTCCTGGTCCCTTTGCAGAAAAACAGCCCCAAAGCATGATGTTTCCACCCCCATGCTTCACAGTAGGTATGGTGTTCTTTGGATGCAACTCAGCATTCTTTGTCCTCCAAACACGACGAGTTGAGTTTTTACCAAAAAGTTATATTTTGGTTTCATCTGACATTCTCCCAATCCTCTTCTGGATCATCCAAATGCACTCTAGCAAACTTCAGACGGGCCTGGGCATGTACTGGCTTAAGCAGGGGGACACGTCTGGCACTGCAGGTTTTGAGTCCCTGGCGGCGTAGTGTGTTACTGATGGTAGGCTTTGTTACTTTGGTCCCAGCTCTCTGCACGTCATTCACTAGGTCCCCCGTGTGGTTCTGGGATTTTTTGCTCACCGTTCTTGTGATCATTTTGACCCCACGGGGTGAGATCTTGCGTGGAGCCCCAGATCGAGGGAGATTATCAGTGGTCTTGTATGTCTTCCATTTCCTAATAATTGCTCCCACAGTTGATTTCTTCAAACCAAGCTGCTTACCTATTGCAGATTCAGTCTTACCAGTCTGGTGCAGGTCTACAATTTTGTTTCTGGTGTCTTTTGACAGCTCTTTGGTCTTGGCCATAGTGGAGTTTGGAGTGTGACTGTTTGAGGTTATGGACAGGTGTCTTTTTTACTGATAACAAGTTCAAACAGGTGCCATTAATACAGGTAACGAGTGGAGGACAGAGGAGCCTCTTAAAGAAGAAGTTACAGGTCTGTGAGAGCCAGAAATCTTGCTTGTTTGTAGGTGACCAAATACTTATATTCCACCATAATTTGCAAATAAATTCATAAAAAATCCTACGATGTGATTTTCTGGATTTTTTTTCCTCATTTTGTCTGTCATAGTTGACGTGTACCTATGATGAAAATTACAGGCCTCTGTCATCTTTTTAAGTGGGAGAACTTGCACAATTGGTGGCTGACTAAATACTTTTTTTCCCCACTGTACATTTTCTAACCTCTCTGGATTACAACCAAATTATGACAAATGTACTGTATTACGTATTGGATCACTAAAAAATACAATTTTTACATTACCATGTAGTTTACCAATAAAATGGTCTGATGGTGATGTGGATATACTCGGAATACATATCCCAAAGGAAATAAATGATCTCACTTCAATCAATTTTAATAGAAAGTTAGCAAAAATAGATAAGATCTTACTACCATGGAAAGGAAAATACCTGTCAATTTGTGGAAAAATCACCCTGATTAACTCTAGCATTATCCCAGTTTACCTATTTGCTTATGGTCTTGCCTACGCCTAGCGAACAGTTTTTTAAATTATATGAGAAAAAAATATTCAATTTTATTTGGAACGGCAAGCCAGACAAAATTAAAAGAGCATATTTATATAATGAATATGAATTCGGAGGACAGAAATTATTAAATATTAAAGCATTAGACCTATCACTAAAAGCTTCAGTCATACAAAAGTTATACTTCAATCCGAACTGGTTCTCAAGCAAATTAGTAAGATTGTCTCACCCAATGTTCAAGAAAGGCCTTTTTCCCTTTATTCAGATTACAACCACTCACTTTCAGTTATTTGAAAAGGAAATAATCTCCCAAATGTCACTATTTCTAAAACAAGCCATAGAAAGTTGGTTGCAATTTCAATTTAATCCTCCAGAAACGACAGAACAAATAATGCAACAAATGTTGTGGTTAAATTCAAATATACTAATTGACAAAAAACCTTTATTTTTTGACAGAATGTTTAAAAAAGGTATAATCTTCGTAAATGATATCATCGGTAGGACTGGTGGAGTTATGTCGCACATGCAGCTGACAAAAACATATGGAAATGTCTGCTCTACCCAAAATTACAACCAAATAATTGCAGCCTTACCGCAAAAGTGGAAGAGGAAAGTGGAAGGGGGAGAAAGTAAGGAACTTGTCTGTCGGCCTTGCATTAAAGAACATAATTGGTTAAGGAAAACCGTGATAAATAAAAAAGTATATCAGTTTCACTTAAGGACCAAAGGATTGACAGCCGTCCCATATAGATTGCAAAATAGTTGGGAAGAGATCTTTGACGTACCGATCCCATGGCATAGTGTTTATGAACTGACACGCAAAACGACACCGGATTCAAAAATTTGAATCTTTCAATTTAAATTATTATATAAAATTCTTGCTACCAATAGAATGTTATTTATATGGGGATACAATCTTCCCAGCTCTGCAGATTTTGCTGTGAAGAGACAGAATCATTAGATCATTTGTTTTGGTTCTGTCCATTTGTAGCTTGTTTTTGGACACAGGTCCAGGAATGGCTAAAGGATTGCAATATTTACCTGGAACTAACCTTGCAGATAGCATTACTGGGTAATCTGAAAAGTCATAGTCAATCAATCAATAATATAATAATACTTTTAGCAAAAATGTTTATTTTTAATTCACAATCTGTAGAAGCAATGAGAATAGAAAGGTTCAGAACTTTTGTAAAACATCACAGTACGGTTGAAATATATATGGCAAATAGAAATCCTATATGGATGGTGTTAAGAGATAGATGGGAGGTATTGAATAGAGTTGAAGGATGGGACTAATAACAAATAACAACAAATAATAACAAAGATAGCTAATAATGTATGCATACTGTGTCAATAATAAGTATATAGGTTGTATGTTGGGAGCTTTTGGGAAAGAGCACAGTTAGAAAGATATGGCATATAGAAGCAAACCGGATGGACATCATGAAAATGATCGGAGAGGTTGAGAATAGAAGAAGTTCAGGAGCAATACAAAATAAAATAAATAAAAATATCTATAATAGAATTCTTGTAAAATTAACTCTGTCCATAAGGTGTAGATAGTAAGTATAGACCGGAAGTAGAGGCCTGGGCATTGTTGTTCACTAATTTACTCCAAGTAGGGAAAGGATGGTGGGGTTGAAAAGTAATAAAGGGGAGTAGATATATAAAAAAATAAGAATAAATGAAAAAAAAACAAGGGGGATTGGAAGTGATGCAGACAATTACATTGATAGAAGATACAATCTATCTGCAATATTAAGCTGATCCATTCCACCCCCAAAAAAACTAAAAAAAAAAAAAAAAAGTCCTTCAGACGTTTAAACGCCCTGTCCGCCTCAGCTGACCACTGCAGGCGCACCGGACCCCCCTTTAGCAGAGAGGTAATGGAAGCTGCTACCTGTCCAAAGCCCCGGATATACAGTGGGGGAAAAAAGTATTTAGTCAGCCACCAATTGTGCAAGTTCTCCCACTTAAAAAGATGAGAGAGGCCTGTAATTTTCATCATAGGTACACGTCAACTCTGACAGACAAAATGAGATTTTTTTTTCCAGAAAATCACATTGTAGGATTTTTAATGAATTTATTTGCAAATTATGGTGGAAAATAAGTATTTGGTCAATAACAAAAGTTTCTCAATACTTTGTTATATACCCTTTGTTGGCAATGACACAGGTCAAACGTTTTCTGTAAGTCTTCACAAGGTTTTCACACACTGTTGCTGGTATTTTGGCCCATTCCTCCATGCAGATCTCCTCTAGAGCAGTGATGTTTTGGGGCTGTCGCTGGGCAACACAGACTTTCAACTCCCTCCAAAGATTTTCTATGGGGTTGAGATCTGGAGACTGGCTAGGCCACTCCAGGACCTTGAAATGCTTCTTACGAAGCCACTCCTTCGTTGCCCGGGCGGTGTGTTTGGGATCATTGTCATGCTGAAAGACCCAGCTATGTTTCATCTTCAATGCCCTTGCTGATGGAAGGAGGTTTTCACTCAAAATCTCACGATACATGGCCCCATTCATTCTTTCCTTTACACGGATCAGTCGTCCTGGTCCCTTTGCAGAAAAACAGCCCCAAAGCATGATGTTTCCACCCCCATGCTTCACAGTAGGTATGGTGTTCTTTGGATGCAAATCAGCATTCTTTGTCCTCTAAACACGACGAGTTGAGTTTTTACCAAAAAGTTATATTTTGGTTTCATCTGACCATATGACATTCTCCCAATCCTCTTCTGGATCATCCAAATGCACTCTAGCAAACTTCAGACGGGCCTGGACATGTACTGGCTTAAGCAGGGGGACATGTCTGGCACTGCAGGATTTGAGTCCCTGGCGGCGTAGTGTGTTACTGATGGTAGGCTTTGTTACTTTGGTCCCAGCTCTCTGCAGGTCATTCACTAGGTCCCCCCGTGTGGTTCTGGGATTTTTGCTCACCGTTCTTGTGATAATTTTGACCCCACGGGGGTGAGATCTTGCGTGGAGCCCCAGATCGAGGGAGATTATCAGTGGTCTTGTATGTCTTCCATTTCCTAATAATTGCTCCCACAGTTGATTTCTTCAAACCAAGCTGCTTACCTATTGCAGATTCAGTCTTCCCAGCCTGGTGCAGGTCTACAATTTTGTTTCTGGAGTCCTTTGACAGCTCTTTGGTCTTGGCCATAGTGGAGTTTGGAGTGTGACTGTTTGAGGTTGTGGACAGGTGTCTTTTATACTGATAACAAGTTCAAACAGGTGCCATTAATACAGGTAACGAGTGGAGGACAGATTAGCCTCTTAAAGAAGAAGTTACAGGTCTGTGAGAGCCAGAAATCTTGCTTGTTTGTAGGTAACCAAATACTTATTTTCCACCATAATTTGCAAATAAATTCATAAAGAATCCTACAATGTGATTTTCTGGATTTTTTTTTCTCAATTTGTCTGTCATAGTTGACGTGTACCTATGATGAAAATTACAGGCCTCTCTCATCTTTTTAAGTGGGAGAACTTGCACAATTGGTGGCTGACTAAATACTTGTTTTCCCCACTGTACCTCCGGTAGTAATTGGCAAAACCCAAGAAGCGCTGCACCTCCTTTACCGTGGTGGGAGTCTGCCAATTACGCACGGCAGAAACGCGGTCAATCTCCATCTCTACCCCTGACGCGGACAACCGATGTCCCAGGAAGGAGATGGACTCCTGAAAGAACAGACATTTCTCCGCCTTCGCATACAGGTCATGCTCCAACAGTCTACCAAGCACTCGATGCACCAGGGACACATGCTCGGCTCGTGTAGCGGAGTATATTATAATGTCATCAATATATACCACAACATCCTGTCCATGCAATTCCCGGAAAATCTCGTCCACAAATGATTGGAAGACTGAAGGAGCATTCATTATCCCGTATGGCATGACGAGGTACTCATAGTGACCCGAGGTGGTACTGAATGCTGTCTTCCACTCATCTCCCTCCCTAATGCGCACCAGGTTGTACGCGCTCCTGAGATCCAATTTTGTGAAGAATCTCGCCCCGTGTAATGACTCCGTCATACTAGCAATCAGAGGGAGAGGATAGCTGTATTTGATGGTGATCTGATTTAGACCACGGTAATCAATACACGGGCGTAAAACCCCATCCTTCTTCTTCACAAAAAAGAAACTCGAGGACGCAGGGGAAGTAGACGGCCATATGTACCCCTGTCTCAAAGATTCGGTGACGTAGGTCTCCATAGTGGCCGTCTCCTCCTGAGACAGAGGATACACGTGACTACGTGGAAGCGCAGCGCCTACCTGGAGGTCTATCGCACAATCCCCCTGTCGATGAGGTGGTAATTGAGTCGCCTTCTTCTTACTGAAGGCGAGAGCCAAATCGGCATACTCAGTTGGAATGTGCAAGGTGGGAACTTGGTTCGGGCTTTCCACCGTCGTTGCCCCTACGGAAACGCCTACACACCGCCCAGTACACTGATCAGACCATCCCTGGAGAGTTCTCTGCTGCCATGAAATGTTGGGGTCATGAGCTGTTAACCAGGGAAGTCCCAACACCACGGGAAACGCAGGAGAATCAATCAAATACAAACGTACTATCTCCTCATGACCCTCCTGCGTTTTCATCCGGAGAGGCGCCGTGACCTCCCTAATCAATCCTGACCCCAACGGGCGGCTATCTAGGGCATGAATGGGGAAGGGCACATCAACAGGTACGATAGGAATCCCTAACTTATAGGTGAACTGGCGATCGATAAAATTCCCAGCTGCGCCTGAATCTACTAGCGCCTTATGCTAGGAGTGAGGAGAAACCTCGGGAAACACCACTTTAATACACATATGATCAGCAGAGAGCTCTGGGTGAGTTGGGTGCCTACTCACCTGGAATGACTCATCAGTGCGTCGCCCACTGCCTCGATTCCTAGGAGACCCTCCCCAGCACCGACCAGCAGTGTGTCCTCTGCGGCCACAGTTGGTGCAGGGGACGGCCTCCCTCCTGGTCTCCCTCCTGGTCTCCCTAGCACCAGCACCCCCGAGCTCCATAGGGGTCGGCTCGGAAGTGCTGGGGGATGGAATGGACGGCCCCGAATCCGGACGTCCGCGGGTAGCCAACAGGGTATCCAGGTGAATCGACATGTCCACCTGTTGATCAAAGCTGAGGTTGGTGTCCCTGCAGACCAATTCCCGGCGCACGTCCTCCCTCAGGCTGCATCTGTAGTGGTCGATGAGGGCCCTCTCATTCCATCCCGTGTTGGCAGCTAGCGTCCGGAAGTCCAGCGCGAACTCCTGCGCGCTCCTCCTCCCCTGTCTAAGGTGGAATAGACGCTCACCCGCCGCTTTACCCTCTGGGGGATGATCGAATACTGCCCGGAAGCGGCGGGTGAACTCTGCATAGCTGACCGTAGCGGCGTCTATATCACCCCATTCGGCGTTGGCCCACTCCAGCGCCTTGCCGGACAGACAGGAGATGAGGGCGGACACACTCTCGTATCTCGAGGGCGCCGGGTGAATGGTTGCTAGGTAGAGTTCAACCTGGAGTAGGAAACCCTGACACCCGGCCGCGGTGCCATCCTAAGCCCTCGGGAGCGAGAGCCGAATCCCACTGGACTCCGGAGATGGAACGATGGGTATGGCTGATGGTGGTGGTATCGTAGGAGGAGGTGTGGGCAAACCTCCACTCTCCCATCGCCTCAAGGTGTCCATCACCCCTTGCATGGTTGTGCCCAGGTGCTGGGTCATGGCCTCTTGGTGGCTTATGTGCTCCTCCAGTGATCCCCTTGGCACCGCCGATCCTGCTGACTCCATGAAGGTGTGTTATTCTGTCAGAATGCGACGGTGAAATGCGGTAGGCGAAGTCAAACGCAGGACACAGAGCTACTGGAAACGTACTTTACTCGAAAGTAACCAGAGTAGAAAAAAACAATCTCCACATAAGGAGGATAAACAACCCGCACACGAACACTGCCGATGACGAAATACAATAACACACAACACACAATGAACGACAGAGGCTTAAATAGGGAATACAATACAACATAATGGGGAACAGGTGTACACAATCAGGACAAAACAAGTCAAACACCGAAACATAGATCGGTGGCAGCTAGTACTCCGGGGACGACGAACGCCGAAGCCTGCCCGAGCAAGGAGGAGGAGCAGCCTCGGCTGATTCCGTGACACTCTAAGAAAACACAGATGGGAAATGTGTTGCAATTAGAGGGATGAGGTAGTTAATGTGTCATGAGATGTAGCAACATCTGAACAATATTTGCATAAACAGAGATGCACTAAACAATATCCGATAACACATCATGCTCTACAGATGTAGGGTGTTACATTTCATCATGCTGGCAATCTACTGTACCTGTTTTCTGCTCCGCTTGATCTGCTTGTAATCAGTTTTGCTCTGTAATAATATGCTGAAATGTAGTGAAAATACAAGTCATGATGAGGATGATGATGATGCTCATCGTCATCATTCACAGTATATCATCATAATGGTCATTATCAATGTCATCATCTTGCATTGGATTTACATTACTGTTTCAGGCATCCGTAATTAGATGTAGTTCAGTATCCGTCAGTAAGGAATAGGACTGTCATATCCAGCTATCCTCCCCATGCTTAAAGCCTTGTGTGATGCATGGAGAGGATGGCCACAGTTGACATACAGTACTGTTCATCATATAAGCTCTCCAAGCCCTACAGTATGTTTCAAGGCACCAGCACTGCAAATAGGAACAGATCTTATTGGTGCTCTGTAAGGCCTGGACAGAGATGAAAAATGCTCAGCGGGAAGTGATGTCTAGCCAGGTAAGCAACTAAATGCATCATAGCTGCCAAAAAGGCCCTTGGGAACAATGGCAACTGTCATTCCGTCCTTCCTGTGGACACTGCCTTGGTTAGCTTAACTGTTCTTTCTTTCTGCTCTGTGAGGCAGGAACAAAGTGGCAGGTTAGCATTTTCTGTCATGAATCTTGTTCTGGAGGCAGCTCTGCAGAGTGGTCACTAGCTGGCAAAGCCACAAAGTCATAAAAATCTGATTTTAACCCTAACCTTAACCACTCTGCTAACCCTAATTTCTAACCCTAACTTTACATTAAGACCAAAAAGCTAATTTATGTTTTCATGTAAATGTCAACCTGCAACAAAGTGCTCAGTGACATCTGTTTGTTATCAGCTTTGATTGAATATTAAAGTCTTAATAATTTGTTTTTGAAACTGAAATTCTTTAGTTTTTCCAGCTAATAATAAATCCTAACAACACCCTCAATATTTTCTCAGTAGATCTTGCATTGCCCTTTTCTAGGTTGAGGATATTTATTGAGTTGCATCTGTCTTGAAAGAACTGTCTTCAAAAGGAAGCTCATTACTACAACTTATATATTAAAGGTTTTCTGTGTATTTCTTTTCCTTCCTGTGATTTCTGGATTTGAGAGAATACTGTATGTCTTAAAATTGTTGGATGACATTGTGGTGATGTTAGTTAGCTATGTTTTTGAGAATTGTTTCCCAACGCTAAAGTTGGGGACTTTGAATGGGCCAGGATTGATGTAGTGAACATTTCCCAATCTTTTAGTTCAGACTCTGCATCATTTCACTTAAGGCATAATAGTTCTCTCTACCTATACCTACATCTGAACAGAGTTCAATTCCAACTGGAGTGTGAGTGCAGGAGGTAATTAATAACATGTTCTGTAATTACCTTCTCTCTCTCTGTCCCCAAGGCTCAGGGGAACAGTACTGCTGCTAATGGGTTGCGGCGCTCCAGGTCCCTAAGGCAGACTGAGTGACCAACAAGGCAGCACCAAACCACTACTATACTACCCTCTGATTCCTCTCAAACCAAAGGGTTACTTCTACACAAACAGACAAACTCCTTCCAATGTAAAAGTCATGAGGACAATATGTTTTCCCTAGACTGGAGTAGACGGTAGGCAGATGTGTTTCCTGTGTGTGATTGAATGTAAAGTGCAGTGTGTTTGAGAAGGCAATTAAAATGGCACACTCTAGCTGTGAGACACAGATAAAGCTCCCTTAACCCGCCATTTCCAATCCCCGGCACATTTGTCTAACTCCCCCAGCTTAATATAGGGCTGTAGCCATGGGACTGTTCATTCCCACACTCTCATTATTTTTTGGAGAGTTCAACAAAGGACTCCCAGAAATAGTCCATTTTTTCTTTATCAGATCAGGGCATCCTCTCCTTGATAGAAATGTCAGTTGCAACCAAATCAAATACCAACATTTGTTATGATATAGGCAATTTGATGTTCTGTAACAAGCTGTATAAGACATATAAATTGTGTACAGCATATGTAGTTTCTCTTGCCATGTCATTAAATTATTTCTGTAACCATGCAGGCTTTTCTCGCAGATGCTTACTTCAAAGAGAAAGATAAAAAAAATATCTAGTTTGGTGTCAGGATTTGGTATTTTCTGTTGGATATCTCTCAATGTCTTACTGAATGGTAGTAGGTGTAGGTGTGTTTATCATGAAGACTCACTGACTCTGGATCACTCAGGCTTTTGAAGTGCCAAGGCCCACTTCAGCATTTTACTCCTCTCGATCTGTATTATTTATAATATATATAATAATATAATATATGCCATTTAGCAAATGCTTTTATCCAAAGCGACTTACAGTAATGCTTACGTACATTTTACATATGGGTGGTCCCAGGAATTGAACCCACTATCCTGGCATTGCAAGCGCCATGCTCTACCAACTAAGTTGTATCACAGCCTTCCTGCGCGCTTCATCTTGATAATGTAGAACTTTAAAAAGTCAGATAGTCGGCTAGAGAGAAAGGCCGCTGATTCAATTCATCAATAAGCTCTACCAGAGTGCCAATACTGGTTGAGCAGTGTGGTATTATGGGTGTCACATACAATTAATCCCCAGAACTGTGCTTGCTCACCTGTGGCCATCAGGGATCTGCCTGGGATTGGAAGAAGGTTTAGGCAGAATCCACTGGGGAGACGTTCAGGGCTAAAGGAGGTCTTAGGAAATTCACAACCCAAAGGATTTGAGCCCATGGGGTTGATAACCAGGCCCTAAAAACTATGGCCTCTTTCCTCTGTTAATTGAATGCCAGTCAGTGAGCAGTAAAATAAGCCACAGTCCTGTATTCCCTGCAGAGTACTTTATTTATATTGTGGGAGGCTATATAGCATGATGTATGATAATGCATATGGAGAATGATACTCAGCTAGCGCAAAACATTCTGAGAACCATGTGCTTCTTAGAGCTTGGTGAGAGAACGGTTGTCCTATGGTTATTTTGCATACAACCTTCCCACAACTTGGTGCAGGATAGTTGCTTGCCTTTGGAACATTCTTAGCACATTTAAGGAACTTGACAAAAATATATATATATTATTCAGAGAACTTTAAGAAAATCTTCCATCAAAACAGAACAAAAATGTAGTAACATTCAGAGAACGTTCTAAGAACGTTATTTAAAAACATATACATTCCGTTCTTAGCTTCAACAAAACTCTATCTTGTTAAGTGTGTTCAGGTGTGTTGACCACGTCAACAAACTTGCCACAACTGAACTTAAAAGAGTGCTTGTTTCCTTTGATATAAGGTCTGTTTGAATAGATGATTAAATAACCCCAAATAAGTTAGCTGTGTTATTAAAAGTCTTATTGGAACATTCAGTGAAAGTTTTAAGGAAGTTATTCAAAACCCTCCAAATAACCTATAATTTCCATTCTCAGAGCATAAAAAACTCCCAGGAAAACTTTCAAGGAACTAGCGTAAAACATTCTCAGAACCTCCCTGCAACCTAAAAATTAACCTTCCCAGAACAGTCAAATGTTTACTTCTGTTCTCAGAACGTTTAAAAAATATTCAGTTTTACCGGTCAGGAAACGTATGGCTTCGTTCCAACAACCAACGTGAAACCAAAAACATACGTTCCCACAACTTTCAAGGAACCAAATGTGCTAGCTGGGTAGGAATAAAACTGTATCAACCGGACAACATTACTGTTTAATGTCACATCAGTTGCCAAATCAACTTATTTGATCTTAACCCCCCTCTCCAGATGTGTTGTAAATACTATATAAGACCCCATGCATTAATCTGTTTATTTTCCTTGTAACATATCTCAAATGGTCCAGTCCACAGACCATTACAGCCAGTATTGGGAACCACAGCTCTTTGTGTTGTTGCCAGAGAAAATAATAATAAATCGTCTGGTCCCTCCTAGGGGTTCCATATTTACTGTGATGTTTATGGTTGGAGGGAATGTGGCAGAGACCACCAGGACTGGAGGGGGAATGAAGACTGATGTAGCTGCCTGGTGCTGGGCTTGGTGCTGGGCCTGGTGCTGGGCCTGGTGCTGGTGCTGGGCTAGCTACCACAGTAGCCCGACCATGGATATGTGTTGAGTACAAAGGCTCTTGGTACAAGTGCTTGATAATGGATTCTACAGTATGAAATATAGAAGGTAGCCAGAGTCATATATTTAGGGTGTGTTCGTAAAATTCACTCTGGAGTGCCAGCGTGCGCTCAGAGTGTGCTCTAACCGTTTGTAAATTCAGAACGTTGTCAGTTTGTCCGTTCGTAAATTCAGAGCATTTCGCTCTCGGAGCGTTTGGAGCGCACACTGGATGCTCTGGTCGAGGAGTAGGGTTGATCCGAGCGTTCGACCTCACAACGGCAGTGAAGCACCCAAGCTAACTGGCTAAAGTTAGCTAGCTTGCTAGCTACTTCCAGACACAAATGAGAGAACACCTCACTCTGACCATCTTTCTCGCCCTAGCAGAGTTGGTTAGGCTGTTTTCATGTTATCTAGAGCGTAGGTGACTGTAACTGTGCTGCTGGCATACAATTTAATTACTTTATTTGCCGACATTTACTGACACCGGTCATATTCAACGTGTGTTGCGCGTTCGTAAATTCATCAGTTATTCTACGCTCTGGCACACTCAGATGAGAGTGCTCTGAAATAGATAGCCAGATTGAATTTACGAATGCACCCTTAGAGAGTTAGGACACTGAGGTTTTCTGCATTATGATACATTTACATTAAACTACATTCCATGGTAGCCATGTTATGGTAGCCATTGGCAATATTGGGAAAGGGAAAGAGGGATACCTAGTCAGTTGTACAACTGAATGCATTCAACCGAAGTATGTTTTCCGCATTTAACCCAACCCCTCTGAATCAGAGAGGTATGGTGGGCTGGCTTAATTGACATCCACGTCATTGGCTGTTCACATAATTCTCAGAATTTTGCTAGCTATGTACAAGATTCTCAATTTTCATCATGAATGGATAAATTGCTCAAAGGTGCTAACATGGCATCCATTCTAACAGTTGGCCCAATTCTCTAAATATATGGCTCTGAAGGTAGCTATTTGGAAAGTCCTTTTAGCACCTAGACTACTATTGCTGTTTCCTGCCTTATTTTATTTTGCACATGTAGAGCTTTGGAATAACACTGTAATGAAAAATGCTACACAAATTAAATGTATTATTATAAGAATTTATTTGATGAAGTTATTTGATGTGCCAATGCCCTTTTTAATTTGTGCCACCTCTCTGCATGTGGGCCTTGTATGATATGTTTATATGAGATGTGCTGAGGGGATAAAAGGTGACTGATTGGTGGAAGTACTTGGTCCCTTTGACTGCCTGAAAAACTAATGCATGGGGAGAGGAGCCATTAAAGAGCATTCAGGAGAAAACAGCCTGGCTGTTTGATGTTCTAATGGTAAAGGCCAGTGGATGAAAGAGGAAATCATACATTTTAGCATGTTCATTTTCCTCTGATCTCTCTGGACAGGATTTCATTTCAGTTGGAAGTGAGGTTCAATAATGAGTCAAACAATGATTGAATAATGATCATGTCTTCAATAGCTAACAACATTTATTCAGTTGGGTTGAACAGATGGCATTGCTTGCTTTTGTTAAGGAAACAAAAATTGATGGGAGTACATTATCTTGCTGTTGTTGCACATGTAAATTGGAGGCAGGGGGAAACACAGACATGTCAGATTTGACAGAAACAGGAGGAGGAGGATGCTGATCTGACAGGTCAATCAAACTGCTGATAATAGTTCATGAGAATCCACTTTATCTGTGTTCCTGTTCCTGAGACTGTATCGTTGGCAGACACCTGCAACCCAGAGAAAATGAGGGTGTAGCAAGAGGGTCTGCACCTTCAAATAGGGCCTGGGATTTGTGTCAATGATTCCAATCAGCAGTGGCATTATCAAAGCTACCAGGCCACTATCTGTGGAACTGCTTATCAAGGGGACAGGCTCCGGGCTCTGCACTACAAGGGAGATTTCCCTTTGAGGATATGGCTGTAGGGACAGAAATATTCTGGAAATTATATATATGAGTTACGTCATAATTGTTATGACCTTGGACCCAGCAAACCAAACCTTCAAAAATGATGACCCAATAACATTGCTTCAGCAGGTAATATGAAAAAGTAATATAGTAGTAATGCAGTAAAAGTAGTTTTAAAGGCCATGGTTTTAAAGATATTTTTAACAGTTGCCAACATTTGAGGATAATAGCTTTCAATATAATTTCATATGAATCTACATCATATACATTTCTGTGTTTAAAAAGGAAATTTGGGTCATGTTTTCTTTGAAGATAAGAAATAAAGACCCCTTCTACTGTCCCGGTACTGTGGATGTGGATGTCAAACTCTTTTAGCTCTGTTGAAGTCTTCATGAAGACAACTGCAAAGTCCAAGGGTATTAGTAAGTCACCACATTGCTGTTGCCACCATCTTGTTGTCTGATTATTTTTCTTCTTCTTCACCCCTGAGGAGATGTCACATGGTTTTAATATCTCCCAGCTTCCAGCCTGAGCTTCTGTCCTGATTCCACCTACTATGTCCATCGTATCTTATTAAACCATGGACCAGTCTCTGTCGTGAGCAATGACCACTTCACCCAGTGCTTCCAGGAATCAAAGAGCCATATGAGTCTGCTGTGACATTTAAGGAGGTGACCTTGTATCTAGAGGAGAAATTAACAGCATTGTGGGAAAAATGAAAAGTCGACCACACATTCCATTGACTATAATTGCGAGTTGTGTGACAATGCCTTGGAGTCTCTGCTCAATATGAAGTCACCATCCCCCTAAAACTCTCTCTACACACCTACTTAAGGCCGTAACCATTGAATGTCAGTGAAAAGACACCCATAGCAAAGGTGGCAACATAAACACAGCACATTCATTTTGTGATAGAGCTGGGGAAAGGCACAATTGAGCCACAAGGGTGCTATGAGTTACATGTAGAGCTAGGAAACCACAGGCTCCAGCTGATTTCATTATAATATGCTTAGAACATATTTGTTGTTATTTGGTAATGAGGAAAATGTCAGGCCATCTTGACTGTGTACGGATGAAGTGAAATTCATGAGATTTGAGCATCGTGCATGTCTCATTATTAGTATTTGTTAGGATCCTATTGCATCCAGACGTTCCTTGGCCCTGGGGTGAGGGTGTTGATGGAAAAACAAAGCCTCTTGCCCTGCTGACACCAGACAAACTGACATCAGATGGAGCCTGTGAGCTGCCTGGGGACCTGCTGGCAGGAGATAGCAGGAGAGAGCAGGAGGATGGATCCCCTGGCTGGGTTTACACCAGAGCATGTGAGCAGAGTCGCTCCATTCATTAAAATCACAATTTAACCAACACCCATCTATTTTTGTGACTACCTGGACCTACCATTTGGTTTTGAAGTATTGAAAAGTATTTGAATGAAAAGTATTTGAATAAACATGAAAAGGTGAATGTAATTCATTTTAGAATTGTAACGCCCTGACTCAGGGGACACTTAAATGTTGAGTCAGGGTGTGTATATTCTTTGTTGTGCGTTTTCTATGTTTGTGTTCTAGTATGTATAGTTCTATGTTGGCCGGTGTGGTTCCCAATCAGAGGCAGCTGTCGCTCGTTGTCTCTGATTGGGGACCATACTTAAGCAGCCTATTGGCACTGTCTAGTTGTGGGATCTTGTTCCGGTTAAGGTTTGTTGTATTTTTACCTTAGGACTTCACGTTTCGTTTCTTGTTTTGCTGTGTGTTTGTTAAGTTTAATAAACATGTCCGCATATCACGCTGCGCCTTGGTCTGACCCGTCCTTCAACGAACGTGACGAGAATTCATTTTTAGAAACACGAGTTTGGCCAGTCTGTGGCTTCAGGCTCATGTGATGGTGCCTGGAGAGCAGTCCAGCAGCAGAGAATATCCTCTCCACACTTGCTAAACACCCTTTTGGCCACTCTTGCCAGGCTGGGCAGAGATGCAGAGTTTTTATTTCTTTTTTTCTATAGGTAGGCCGAAAGGTTTTTAGGCAAAATAACCCAAACAAAATGGAAAGCTCCTTAACCCTCCTGTTGTCCTAGGGTCAAAATGACCCGCCACTGTGTTGAACCAACTTTCTTTAATTTTTATATTTTTTGGATCATTTGTGAGAAGGAGGCAGTGATACTTTCTTTAAAGTCTCACTGCCTCCTTCTCACAAATGATCCCAAAAATATAAAAATTAAAGAAAGTTGGTTCAACACAGTGGCGGGTCATTTTGACCCTAGGACAACGGGAGGGTTAACCCAATCAAAATGGAAAGCTGGCCTATTGGGCCAAAATCAATTATGGCCTATTGTATAGATAATAGAAAAAAAATGAACGAAACATTTAAGATATCTTATTTTTAGTTTATAAATACTTTGCTACAATGACACATTTAGTTATCTACCCACATTGTTTCTTTCTTTTAGCATGTACACGTAGTTAGAACACCATCGTGTCTTTTCCGATTCCACAATGATTCTTTAGTTGTGGATATTACATCACTGCACTCCCTCTCTTGCTCTTGGTCCTCATCTTTGTGTCACCTTGATTTAGGGCTCCCAAGTGGCTCCTGAGTGCTGCAGCGGTCTAAGGCACTGCATCTCATTGCTAGAGGCGTCACTACAGACCCTGGTTTGATTCCAGGCTGTATCACAATCCAGCCGTGATTGGGAGACCCATATGGTGACGCAAAATTGGCCCCGCGTCGTCTGGGTTTGGCCGGGGTAGGCCGTCATTGTAAATAAGAATTTGTTCTTAACTGACTTGCCTAGTTAAATAAAGTTAAATAATTTATGAAAATATTTAGCGAACTCCATGACATTAGCTAAAGCAAGGGGCTATAGCAGCACACAAGGAGACTACAAATGCATGCTGGGCCGGGCATGCCCTGAGCTCATGAAGTGAGCGCTACTGGAGCGCTACTGGAGCGCTACTGGAGCGAAACTGGAACGGGCGAGAAGGCCAACGCTCCGCCCTTTGGGAATCTCGCTCCGTGCTCCAGTCAAATTGGGCATGCTCCGCTCACATACTCTGGTTTACACACAGGGACAAGGACCATGCTATCTTCACAGCATCATTATGTTGATGCCTAATTTCTTTCTTTGCATGTTGTGTTTAGTCAACAATCTGAATAGGGAAAGTAGTGAAACCTTGAGGTGGTGACACCATCACGTACATCATTGTATGTGTTTGTTAGATTCTTCAGAGATCCCCTTTCTTCTGTATTGCATGTATCACAGTAGGTCTGAGGAGTATGGGGGAAGAGAAAGAGTAACGTGGCGCATTAGTGTATGTTGCTTTAATATGTTATGTTAAACTTGTTTCTCTATGTGCATGTGCTGAACCTACACATGATAGCTATTACTGTATCCCACGTCTCATCTGCAGGATGCATTGGTGGAGGGAAGCGTCATCTGAAACCATCATTATCTCTGCATGCTTCACTAGCTCAGAGGGTCTACTCCTCCACCACCTCCACCTCCTCCTCTTCCTCTTCCTCTTCCTCTTCCTCCTCCTCCTCCTCCTCCTCCTCCCTGATTCACTCTAATGATAATGGTTCATCATTAATTACTCTCCACACTAAAACACAGTTTCACAGTTTCACAGTTTGTTCACATTCTTGATTCAGGAATTTGCAAGACATTTTGCTTTTCACTGCATCTTTAAATTTGATGTATAGCTCTCTACTAGAAAGGAAAGTGTGATTTAAATGTAGCCTGCCAACCCATTTGAAATTGTTGTTTGTATTTGGTGTGAGTCCCGCTCCAATTTACACCAATAAACACCCAGCGATACAGATGATGATGTCCTTCCGTCAGGACAAGCTGCTGTGCGTGTGTCATTTAGGAGCTGGTAAAGAGGACATGATGAACAGGCAGATCTGTAAAGTCCCTCTTAATGTGTGCTCACACAACCACGACAACCCACCACCCTGTCATTTTATTCTGAGCATGCGTATAAATTATCGGATTTGCTCAGAACTCAAAAAAATACATCTCTCTCTCTCTCTCTCTCTCTCTCTCTCTCTCTCTCTCTCCTCTCTCTCTCTCTCTCTCTCTCTCTCTCTCTATTTTAAAGTGTTCTTTGCTATTTCACAGATAGAGATTATAAAAGATATATTGGTTTTTATATTCTCCTCTCGTAGTGTTTAAATAATATCCACTGGGCAAAAACTCTGTCTACCTCTTCAAGTTTTAAATGCTATTTTATGAAGTCTGTCAAAGAATGCTTTTCAGCAAACCCATGAAATGTAATTATGTGTATAATTTCCAATCAAGTGTTGTGTTTTGCTTTTAGGGCTAGATTCAATTAGTTCAAAGTGAAACTGCAATAACCATCAACTGCATAGAATAATCATTGCTTTTGTTTAGGCGGTCAGAGGTGTAACTGCGTTGGAGCTGTCAAATCGGTCAGCGGCTGCTATTGTTGTCATTGTCACAAAACCCCACCCATCCTTAGATCTCACCTGAGTTAGAAGTTCAGAATAAGAAAGTTTAGGCTATATAGAAATAATGACACTCAAATTGAAAATCATGAAATTAAAATAATATGGACTCATATCTGTCACACCCTGGTTATGGGACTCTAGTTGTTGAGCCAGGGTGTGTTTGTTCTATGTGGTGTGTTTCTATGTTGGGGGTTCTAATTCGTCTATTTCTATGTTTTGCCTGAGTGACTCCCAATCAGAGGCAACGAGTGTCAGCTGTTGGCTGGTTGTCTCTGATTGGGAGCCATATTTAAACTGTATGTTTTCCCTTTGTGTTTGTGGGTTTTTGTTGCAGTTGGTCATTGTTACCTAGGACGTTACGAGTCGTTTTGTTGTTTTGTATCGTGTGTGCACTTTAACTAATTTAAGTATGTTCGCTCAACACGCTGCGCCTTGGTCCTCCTCTATGTATGACGATCGTGACAGAAAAACCCACCATACCAGGACCAAGCAGCGTGTCCAGGAGCAGGCAGCCTGGACATGGGAGGAGATATTGGACGGGAAAGGGTCCTGGACCTGGGAGGAGATCCTGGCCGGGATGGATCGCCGGCCATGGAGTGAGACAGTGGAGAGGCGACGGAGAGAGGATCAATGGCGTAAGCAGTGTCAGCGTCGGACAGTCGAGAGGCAACCCCAAAAATTTTTTAGGGGGGGGCACACGGCAGGGGCGACTGGGCAGCAGGAGGCTGCCACAGGGCGATTAGGTGAGGAGGCCACCAGGTTAAGGGGGCTACTGGCCCAGAGGGAGCAGGAGTTAGTGTTGCAGAGGATGGAGCTATTGGAGGCGATAAGGGAAATGGTGAGAAATGAGGCACGGCGAGAGGAACTCGGTAGGCAGCTGAGGGAGCGGAGGGTTATGATGAAACCCAGTCCCGCTCCTCACACCAAGCAAGTGGTGTGTGTCACCAGTCCGGTCCGGCCCGTTCCTGCTTCCCGCACTAAGTGTACGGTGCACGTCGCCAGCCCAGCCCGGCCTGTTCCTGTCCCTCGCACCAAGCCTACGGTGTGCGTCGCCAGCCCGGCCCGGCCTGTTCCTGCCCCTCGCACCAAACCTACGGTGTGCGTCGCCGGCCCGGCCCGGCCCATTCCTGCTTCCCCGCACTAAGTGTGACGGTGCGCTGCCGCCAGCCCGGCCCGGCCTGTCCCTGCTCCACGCACCAAGCCTACGGTGTGCGTCGCCAGCCCAGGCCGGCCTGTCCCTGCTCCACGCACCAAGCCTACGGTGTGCGTCGCCAGCCCGGCCCGGCCTGTCCCTGCTCCACGCACCAAGCCTACGGTGTGCGTCGCCAGCCCAGTCCGGCCTGTCCCTGCTCCACGCACCAAGCCTACGGTGTGCGTCGCCAGCCCAGTCCGGCCTGTCCCTGCTCCACGCATCAAGCCTACGGTGTGCGTCGCCAGCCCAGCCCGGCCTGTCCCTGCTCCACGCACCAAGCCTACGGTGTGCGTCGCCAGCCCGGCCTGTCCCTGCTCCACGCACCAGGCCTACGGTGTGCGTCGCCAGCCCAGCCCGGCCTGTCCCTGCTCCACGCACCAAGCCTACGGTGCGCGTCGCCAGCCCGGCCCGGCCTGTTCCTGCCACTCGAACCAAGTCTATGGTGCGCGTCGCCAGCCCGGCCCGGCCTGTTCCTGCCACTCGCACCAAGCCAGGGGTGCGAGTCGTCAGCCTGGTCCAGCCCGTTCCTGCTACTCGCACCAAGCCAGGGGTGCGAGTCGTCAGCCTGGTCCAGCCCGTTCCTGCCACTCGCACCAAGCCAGGGGTGCGAGTCGTCAGTCCGGTGAGGCCCGTTCCGGCTCCACGCACCAAGCCAGGGGTGCGCATCGTCAGCCCGGTCCGGCCCGTCGCTGCTCCACGCACCAAGCCAGGGGTGCGAGTCGTCAGTCCGGGTGAGGCCCGTTCGGCTCCACGCACCAATCCAGGGGTGCGCATCGTCAGCCCGGTCCGGCCCGTTGCTGCTCCACGCACCAAGCCAGGGGTGCGAGTCGTCAGTCCGGTGAGGCCCGTTCCGGCTCCACGCACCAAGCCAGGGGTGCGTATCGTCAGCCCCGGTCCGGCCCGTTGCTGCTCCACGCACCAAGCCAGGGGTGCGCATCGTCAGCCAGGTCCGGTCCTTTCCTGCCTCACGCACCAAGCCAGGGGTGCGCGTCGTCTGTCCGGCACAACCCGTGCCTGGGTCACCGGTGCCTAACCAGGTACCGGTCAACGGCTCCACTACGGAGTTGAAGCTAACCGCTCCTGCTACGTCCAGTCCAGCTCCAGCCAGCGGGGCCAGACCGGACCAGGGGCGCTATGGGGGGTTTGTTGGAGGGTGGTGGGCAAGCCCGGAGCCAGAACCGCCGCCGAGGAGGTATGCCCACCCAGCCCTCCCCTGTTTTGCTCTTTTTGAGGCGCGGTCGCAGTCCGCGCCTTTTAGGGGGGGGTACTGTCACACCCTGGTTATGGGACTCTAGTTGTTGAGCCAGGGTGTGTTTGTTCTATGTGGTGTGTTTCTATGTTGGGGGTTCTAGTTCGTCTATTTCTATGTTTTGCCTGAGTGACTCCCAATCAGAGGCAACGAGTGTCAGCTGTTGGCTGGTTGTCTCTGATTGGGAGCCATATTTAAACTGTATGTTTTCCCTTTGTGTTTGTGGGTTTTTGTTCCGTGTTCGGTCATTGATACCGTGGACTTCACGAGTCGTTTCTTGTTTTGTATTTTGTTGACACTTTAACTATTAAAGTATGTTCGTTTAACACGCTGCGCATTGGTCTCTCCCTGGCGATCGTGACAATATCAGTCTAATCGAGGTGTGGATTACGTCACACATGCCAGTGTTTGAACTTGTAGCATGGCTGCATGGGATTTCTAGATATGTATAATTCTGGGAGCCCCTTGTGGACTTGACAGCTCCAACACAATTACACCTCAGACACCACCCAAACAAAATAAAGTATATGATATGCCGTTGTCTGTTATCACGGGTTAACACTGAATTGATTTAATCTAGGCCTTAGAGTTGACAAAATAACAATGTTATTGATTACATGAATCCTTCACTTTAGTAATTCAGGTTTCATTTGTGAAAATATCCATGGGTAGCATAGTTCAATAAGGTTAAAGTAAAGTACAAAATAATTTATAAGAAAACAGGACAAATCTGAGGGGGCACGTGCCTTTGTGCCCCCTATGGGCATGATGCCACTGCGGCATGGTATGTTATATTCATATTTGTCCTGTTTTTGAATTTTTCAGATGTTAAATTAATTACTAAACTTCATTTTTAAGACCATCCTTTATCATAATTATGTATAAAAAGATCTGTCAGTGGTATTTTTGCGGCGGGGGCACACTGGCTGGACAAGCCAAAGAGTACACCCCCCCTATTCTCCCTAGTAAGTGGTTCCTTCCAAGGTGCATAGAGTAAAGAGATGCCTAGGCAGGACGCTAGATACTCTAGTGCGTGCAGTATCGTCAGTGGAGGAGGACAGAGAATGTAGAGTGACACTCACAGCGTTTGATTTGGTTTTAGCTGCCAGTGATGGGGAGGAGATACAGTGCCTTCAGAAAGTATTCACACCCCTACTTTTTCCACATTTTGTTGTGTTACAGCCTGAATTTAAAATGGAATAAATTAAGATTGTTTGGGTCATTGGCCTACAAAGACTACCCCATAATGTCAAATTAATAAATAAAATTGTTATGGAAAGTCTAAATAAGTTCAGCTGTATACATGCGCTTAACAAGTCACATAATAAGTTGCATGGACTCCCTCTGTGTGCAATAATAGTATTTAACATTATGTTTTAAAACACAAGGACAAATATACACTGGAGTTGCTTATCAAGAAGATAATATATGTTCCTGAGTGGCCGAGTTACAGTTTTGACTTAAATCTACTTGGAAATATATGGCAAGACCTGAAAATGGTTGTCTAGCAATGATCAACAACCAATTTGACAGAGCTTGAATTTTTTAAAAAAGAATAATGGCCAAATGTTGCTCAATCCAGATGTGGAAAGCTCTTTGAGACTAACCCAGAAAGACTCACAGCTGTAATCGCTGCCAAAGCTGCATCTACAAATTATTGACTCAGGGGGTATGAATACTTATGTAAATTAGATATTTCTGTATTTCATTTTCAATATATTTGCAAGAATTTCCAAAAATATGTTTTCACTTTGTCATTATGGGCTCTTGTGTAATTTATGTAATCAATTTTGAATGCAGGATGTAAGACAACAACATGTGGAATAAGTCAAGGGGTATGAATACTTTATGAAGGCGCTGTATGTTCGTAAATTAATTTGATCAAGCTATGTAGCCTGTTGATTCCATCTTGATGAATAAATGAAACAAAAATGTTTTGTTTGTCTGTAATACTAGTCACCTAGCAATTGCATGCAAGGTGACAATTGCAAGGCTGCCAAGATGGCATCCCTAGCCGCGTCCTCAGAGCATGCGCAGATCAGTTGGCTGGTTGGTTTATGGACATATTCAATCTCTCCCTATCCCAGTCTGCTGTCCCCACATGCTTCAAGATGGCCACCATTGTCCCTGTACCCAAGAAAGCAAAGGTAACTGAACTAAATGACTATTGCCCAGTAGCACTCACTTCTGTCATTATGAAGTGCTTTGAGAGACTAGTCAATGATCATATCACCTCTACTTTACCTGCCACACTAGACCCACTTCAATTTGCTTACCGCCCCAATAGATCCACAGACGATGCAATCGCCACCACACTGCACACTGCTCTATCCCATCTGGACAAGAGGAATACCTATGTAAGAATGCTGTTCATTGACTATAGCTCAGCATTCAACACCATAGTACCCTCCAAGCTCATCATTAAGCTCGAGGCCCTAGGTCTGAACCCCACCCTGTGCAACTGGGTCCTGGACTTCCTGACGGGCCGCCCCCAGGTGGTGAAGGTAGGAAACAACACCTCCACTTCGCTGATCCTCAACATTGGGGCCCAACAAGCTCAGCCCCCTCCTGCACTCCCTGTTAACCCATGACTGCGTGGCCAAGCACGGCTGCAACTCAATCATCAAGTTTGCAGACGACACAACAGTAGTAGGCTTGATTACCAACAATGACGAGACAGCCTACAGGGAGGAGGTGAGGGCTCAAGGAGTGTGGTGCCAGGAAAATAACCTCTCACTCAACATCAACAAAACAAAGGAGATGATTGTGGACTTCAGGAAACAGCAGAGGGAGAACCCCCCTATCCACATCAACAGGACCGCAGTGGAGAAGGTGGAAAGCTTAAAGTTCCTCGGCATACACATCACTGACAAACTGAAATGTTCGACCCACACAGACAGTGGTAAATATGGCGCAACAGCGCCTCTTCAACGTCAGGAGGCTGACGAAATTTGGCTTGGCACCTAAAACCCTCACAAACTTTTACAGATGCACAATTGAGAGCATCCTGTCGGGCTGTATCACCGCCTGGTACGGCAACTGCACCACCCGCAACAGCAGGGCTCTCCAGAGGGTGGTGCGGTCTGCCCAACGCATCACCGGGGGCAAACTACCAGCCCTCCAGGACACCTACAGCACCCGATGTCACAGGAAAGCCAAAAAGATCATCAAGGACAACAACCACCCTAGCCACTTCCTGTTCACCCCTCTATATTCCAGAAGGTGAGGTAAGTACAGGTGCATCAAAGCTGGGACCGAGAGACTAAAAAACAGCTTCTATCTCAAGGCCATCAGACTGTTAAATAGCCTTCACTAGCACATTAGAGGCTGCTGCCTATAGACATAGATTAGAATTCACTGGCCACTTTAATAAATGGAACACTAGTCACTTTAAAAATGTTTACATATCTTGCATTACTCATCTCATATGTATATACTGTATTCTATACTATTCTACTGTATCTTAGTCTATGTCGCTCTGACATTGCTCATCAATATATTTATATATTTTTAATTCCATTGCTTTACTTAGTTTTGTGTGTATTGGATATAGTTGTGAAATTGTTATATATTACTTGTTACATATTACTGCACTGTCGGAGATAGAAACACAAGCATTTCGCTACACAGGCAATAACATCTGCTAAACATGTGTGACCAATAAAATTGGATTTGATGTTGGAAATGCATATAATTCAAATTCACTGTCTATGAATTCATAGACATTTTCCACTGTGAAATTCATAGACAGAGCTATGCATGTAAAGATTGAAAGACATTTAGATTGTTATTTTCAAACCTCAAATGACAATAAATAGATTCACAATTGACTAAAATTGCTTTAATTCTTGGATTATGATACTATATATTGTGTTATGATACCATATACCAGTGTGGCAGTTTTACTAAAATAATTAATGTGTATGATTAAAATGACAATTAAACAGGTAAAGAGGTATGCTTAGATAACCTATGCAGAAAAATATACATCTTTTTTTTTACGTAGAATTATGCATCCTCACTGACTTTATGCCCCCTCTAATATAATGGGTGCCATGCCCTGCACTCTTAACCCCTAAGAATACATGTGTTTATCTACTATGATCCAGCAAGGTGCAGGTTTGATACTGTGAAATGAGCAGATGTTTGTATGCTAACCATCATCTCTTTAGCTCCAATGGTTATAAGCACTTCATAGGCAGGGAACTCAGGTGCATTGCAAGGCAGGACACCCTAGCATTTCCCCTTTGCCAAGGGGAAAAGCCCTTTGCGTATTACAATAGGATAGCCCCTGAGTGAACAAGGACTGTGTGTGTCAACTGCTGTGTTTGTGAGTTCCCTTTTAAACACATGCACGCCTATGTTAAATGTCAGGCTGCCTAGATTGTTTATAGTCACCTTATTCTCCCATCCAGAGTAGGGCAACAGGATGAGGAGGAGTGATGACAGGCCTTTATCTCCTAATGCCATTGTTACCTGTTGATTGGCTCTCTTGTATCCTTATTTACATAACCTCTCCCCTCAGAGCATGATGATGGTTTGGGGGCATCTTGTCTCTCCCCCGTGGAATCAAACCCATACAGTGAGACACATGTTCAGAAGGCCTCACCTGCTGAGATCAGACAGGCTGAGTATTCATGCGAAAATACCCCCTAAAGCCTCCACCTCATCCAGCACCCTGCAGCCTGTTCACCCTGTGAAGCCTCTGAACCTTCGCATTGCAGGCCTGCCAGTGATGCTCCATAGAGGGGATCTAATGAATACTTCCCCCTCCTTCCCTCCACCTCCCCACTGGAGCCCCCATCAGGAGGCTGTGTTGCCCTATGAGCTGCTCAGCAGATGAGGAACAGCAGGGGCATGGCTCTGTTCTTACCATTCACACCCATCAGGTGCATCAGCTAGGAGACAGCCAGGTTCTATCTGCTAAATGCATTCCTGTTTAACCTCATCTGTTCCATGTGATGGGCATGTCTCTATATTATTCTACCAGGGTCCTGGGAGACAGACAGATGGATGTTAATGACCCTTTCTGCTATTGTCATGGGTATTATACTTCCCTATCATTATGTTCAATACAGATGTCATAAATTGCTAATTTCCATGCAGCTACATCTTTCTGCTCTAGCATATCATCTATGCAAGCACTGCCTGCCTTGCAACCCATTTCTAATTTCACAGGTGCAAGGAGCCTCACTGGTTGGTGGGACAGTAATTTAGAAATGATAGCCTGGGTACTCTATAATGAGAAAAAAGCTGTGTTCAGGTACATCATGTGCCGTTAATTACAGGCCCAACGCTGTCACATAGACCCTGCAGACAAGGAAAGTGAGGGGTAGATACATTCATGCCAACACAGCAGACCTTGTCATTAAATACACTCCCCCACTAAATTTATCTCAGCTACGATTGCGTTTGGGTTATATTTGCCAGTGATTTGTTTGCCGCGAATAATGTTCAGTTGGGATTTGTCCTCTTTGTGGTCATTATTGGGAGTGCGAGAGGACGTAAGAAAGGAGTACTGGGTTTATATAAAAAAAAATACATTTAATATTTTGTGACATGCATGCACGCTTTAATTGGTGTCATTCACATGGTTTCATTCAATCTTATTCTGCATTTAAATACATGCCAAGATTTTGAGCAGTTGTATCTAGTTCTATTTTACTCTGAGCTGCACACGAGGCAGATAATACCTGGGAATATAATGCTTCTGAACGTGAATACAGAGTACACACTTTTGCCAACTCAGCGCAATAACCATTCCAATTTCTCTGGCAGTTATGAAGACTCCTCTGGGAATAAAATGCATAATCCTAAACCCCATTAGACCAAGAGGGAATTCCCTCTTGGACCGAGGGTAGACACTGGTTTTGAAGTTCGCAGGCGGGGGCCTACTTCATCCCGTGAACATGACCAACTCATATCCGCTACATCTGGAACTCTTTGGAGGGAAGCGACACTATTCTTTCACAAGAAATTCCATCATTTGGCCGAAAACGCTTTCTCAGGCACCGCTCCAGAATCTCCCATAAGTGTTCAATTGAGTTGAGATCTGGTGACTGAGACAGCCATGGTATATGGTTTACATCGTTTTCATGCTCATCAAACCATTCAATGACCACTCGTGCCCTGTGGATGGGTGCATTGTCATCCTATGTGGGCACAGCCATGGTAGACAAAATAATGGCCAAAATAATGGCCTTCTCAGCATTTTCCTACATGATTCTAAGCATGATGGGGTGTTAATTGCTTAATTACTCAGGAACCAGAGCTGTGTAGAACCACCTGCTTTCAATATACTTTGTATCACTCATTTACTCAAGTGTTTCCATTATTTTGGCAGTTACCTGTATATTGTAGAGGTTTGACAAGAAGAAAATGACAATGATTTATTATGCTGATTTGGTACTAACTCAAAAAGTCTAATTTACATTCATTTTACCTTAGGACTGAGCATCCATGTTAGCATGATTTAACGCTCCTCTGCATGTGTCCTGTTTCTAAGGAGATGATGTGTGAGGGGGCAGTAGCACTCTGGTGAGGTCATTTGTTCCCAGTGAGAACTCTGATGTTAATGCTTAATTAATCAAGGCTAGTTGTGTCATGGTCTGTGGAGTCAGATATATGGGGAGTGGAGCGTAGAGTGACCCAGCCACTAATGAGTTCCCTGATGGTGAGACCACCCTGATAGACAGACAGACAGGGCCTGAAATCTACAATCGCACACCTCCCCTGGACAGGGCCAGGGATTCACACACCCAGGGCATGGGTTTCTGTGTTCCATGCCATACAGTACTTTTGGTTCTTGTTATTGCGTGTTTTATAGAAAGTTTGTGTGTGCATTTATGGTGAGTTACTTTACGGAGCATTACGTTTAGTCTGTCCTTGTTTATGGTTATATAATTTATGATGCATTATACCACAGCATTGTTGAATACTTGTTTCTGATTGGCTAGAAGGGCATTCTAGAATGGACATTAAAACCAGATAACGGGACAGTTGGAAAATATATCGGGAAAGTTGGAAAAGATATTGAGACACCTTGCAATCATGACGCAATATGCACCTACACATGTAGACCGTACTTGCTACAAAGTTACAGAAAGCTAAACCAACAACCACTGAAACTGAAATTGGATACAATGTAAATGCAGGTCCAACGAGGAAAAACATAGCTAGCTAGCTAGCATTTATTTGTTTTTGCAAATACATATTTTTCTGGAGCATCTGATGACCTAACGTGGTGAGTGATGAACATGAATTCCTCTGGTCCCTACTGTTGCCATCATGACGTAAGTGGCGCTATGCTGTCAAATCCTCCCATATGTTTCTAGTTTGACCAGCTGTTTTCAGCAAATGTCATTTTTTTATTTGGTTGTCTTATTAGGTTTGCTAGCAACAAACTATTTAGCTAGCTCCTAGCCTAGTGCTTGATATGCAATGTGATCTCCTTGTAACGAACAGGGTCGAGTGGCCTGACAAGAAGGCAAAGTTTTCTAGCTATGCCAGGCAAAATAGGGTATTATCAGCTCATTGTTATGGATGTATCCAAATGAATGTTATTAGAAAACAGCTACTTTGCTGTTATTCTGGCTGCAGAGGTCGTAACTGTGTTAGCCGTAGCTAGCTGGCTAGCAAAAGATTAGAAAGTAAAAAAAAAAATTACAGGTAAATGTGTGCTTAGTATTGGGATAAATGGCTTAAACAAATGCAACGGAATAAACGTTGCTGTTATTCTGGCTGCAGAGGTTGCGACTGTGTAGCCGTAGCTTGTTGGCTAGCTAGCAGCAAGCAAGGGATAAGAACGTTACCACTGAGCATGGTAACGAACGACTGGGTGACGTCCATAAATATCGAGCTCATAGAACAAACGACTGGGTCTCGTCTCTAGCAACCAAAAGATGAAAGTATGAATTCACTAATAAAAATATCAACAATTAGTTTTTTCTACTAATGGTAAATGTGTGCTTTCATATTGTTTTATTTGGCAACTGTGGTATAAGTGGGATAAACGCCTCCATTCTTTACATAACCTTGGAAAAATGAACTCCACAAAGGGACTCAGCTCCACCTCGTCCCGCTGCGTCGTCCATTATTTCCAAGGTAATGTATAGAACGTCGACTTTTATCCCTTACATATTAGGCTGACTATGTTCATTTTATATTATTTATGTTTTTTATTTTTTTTTTGGGGGGGGGGGTACATTTCTTTGACAGAAGTTTGATGTGATGGATTTGAAGATGACAGTCATTAAGGGAGAATTGCTCCCAAAAATAGGTTCAGCAGATCTTATCTACTAAAATGAATGCTTTAATCATGGCAACCCAGACTATTTGCATTGGGTGAATTTTGGCCCATTCCTCCTGACAGAGCTGGTGTAACTGAGTCAGGTTTGTAGGCCTCCTTGCTTGCACACGGTTTTTCAGTTCTGCCCACACATTTTCTATAGGCTTGAGGTCAGGGCTTTGTGATGGCCACTCCAATACCTTGACTTTGTTCTCCTTAAGCCATTTTGCCACAACTTTGGAAGTATGCTTGGGGTCATTGTCCATTTGGAAGACCCATTTGCGACCAAGCTTAAACTTCCTGACTGATGTCTTGAGATGTTGCTTCAATATATCCAGATAATTTTCCTTCCTCATCATGCCATCTATTTTGTGAAGTGCACCAGTCCCTCCTGCAGCAAAGCACCCCCACAGCATGATGCTGCCACTCCCGTGCTTCATGGTTGGGATGGTGTTCTTCAGCTTGCAAGCGACCCCCTTTTTTCTCCAAACATAACGATGGTCATTATGGCCAAACAGTTCTATTTTTGTTTAATCAGACCAGAGGACATTTCTCCAAAATGCTAAAATCACATTGATATCTTCACAAAAGTATTATTACACTTAATCATTCATTTTATACAACAATTCGATGCAAACCTTTCTCCAAAAAGTATGATCTTTGTCCCCATGTGCAGTTGCAAACCGTAGTCTGGGTTTCTTATGGCGGTTTTCGAGCAGTGGCTTCTTCCTTGCTGAGCAGCCTTTCAGGTTATGTCGATATAGGACTCGTTTTACTGTGGATATAGATACTTTTGTACCTGTTTCCTCAAGCATCTTCACAAGGTCCTTTGCTGTTGTTCTGGGATTGATTTGCACTTTTCGCACCAAAGTACGTTCATCTCTAGGAGACAGAACGCGTCTCCTTCCTGAGCGGTATGACGGCTGTGTGGTCCCATGGTGTTTATACTTGCGTACTATTGTTTGTACAGATGAATGGGGTACCTTCAGGCGTTTGGAAATTGCTCCCAAGGATGAACCAGACTTGTGGAGGTCTACAAATTTTTTCTGAGTTCTTCGCTGATTTCTTTTGATTTTCCCGTGATGTCAAGCAAAGAGGCACTGAGTTTGAAGGTAGGCCTTGAAATACATCCACAGGTACACCTCCAATTGACTCAAATGATGTAAATTAGCCTATCAGAAACTTCTAAAGCCATGACATCATTTTCTGGAATTTTCCAAGCTGTTTAAAGGCACAGTCAACTTAGTGTATGTAATCTTCTGCCCTCCTGGAATTGTGATACAGTGAATTATAAGTGAAATAGTCTGTCTGTAAACAATTGTTGGAAAAATTACTTGTGCCATGCACGAAGTAGATGTCCTAACAGACTTGTCAAAACTATGTTTGTTAACAAGAAATGTGTGGAGTGGTTGAAAAACATGTTTTAATGACTCCAACCTAAGTGTATGTAAACTTCTGACTTCAACTGTATATATGGAGACTGTTTAGTGACAAAAATAAGGGGTTAAACAAATGTTCAAAAAAATAACTAACGTTTCCTGATCCTTCTTATATCTCTCAGATATAGGACAGACATATCAGAACAAACTTCCTTTAGATTTTTTTTATTCTGTTGTTCCATGTAGTGAATCTGTTATTCAGTGTGTTTGTATGGGCTAATAGCAGTAAGGCCCAAACCATTTTTTTTTGTGAAAAACCAGCCAGCATAGACAGGGTTAATTCTATAGCTAGAGGACTCCGGATATCTCCAGGAGTGATAAGTATAATTTTTAGTTTTTATCTGTTGTGGTCTAGTACTGTCTTTTTGCTAGCTAGGGCAATCTACTTTAAGTGCTGCCTGTCTTCCCAGTGGCCTACTTGGTGTGTGAACTGCTGACTGCTCATAATTTGCAGATAGTTGTTGACACATCAACCAGGATCAAGGGACAGGGCAATTTGTGACTTGTTTTGGTAATCAGTGACTGTATTTGAGGGGGAGTGTTTTAATCTATTTTCTGAGTGTGTATAACCAGCTTCTCAGGCTCCATCTAAGTGTGCTTCGTTCTATAGCTAGAGGACTCCTGATATCTCCAGGAGTGATAAGTATTTTTTTTTTGTCTTTATCTGTTGTGATCTAGTACTGTCTTCTTGCTAGCTAGGGCCATCTACTTTAAGTGCTGCCTGTCTTCCCACTGGGCAATTTGTGACTTGTTTTGGTAGTCAGCAATCAGCAATTAGTACAGGGAGGTGTGCTCTCCACCTCTGCTAGGCAATTAGCAATTAGTGTTAGTTATTCAGTCTCCCCTGGTTCTTCAGTCTCCCCACTCTCTCACTTGAGGATCATACCTACAGTATACAGATAATCTCATTTTGCTCTTTTATAGCTTTGTGTTTTCTATACCTGTTTGCACCTCTCCCTTTAGGTTTTACAGACGCTCCCCACCCCTTGGCTGCAACCCTTCTAATTGAGTGTACCCTGCGCGCACAACCCTTGTGGAATTTCGGGTCTCTGGCAGCATTTGGAACTGCCGATTTGCAGTCAAGAACGCCAAGTTCATCTCAGCATATGCTGCCCTTCAGTCCCTTGACTTTTTGGCCCTGACGGAGACATGGATCACACCAGAGAACACTGCTACTCCAGCTGCTCTTTCTTCATCTGGCTATGTTTTCCCCTTAAGTGGAGATTTTCTATTTTCTCCCTCTCTCACCTGTCCATCTCCTCATTTGAATTCCATGCTGTCACTAGTCCACTCAAGCTTAACATTATTGTCATCTATTGCCCACCAGGTGCCCTTGGAGAGTTCCTAAATGAGCTTGACACCTTGATAAACTCATTTCCTGATGATGGCTCACCACTCTTTGTACTTGGCAACTTCAATCTCCCGACGTCTGCCTTCGATTCATTTCTTTCCAACTCTTTCTTTCCCCTCCTTGCCTCTTTTGACCTCACCCTTTCCCAATCCCCTCCAGCTCACAAAGCAGGCAATATGCTTGACCCCCTCTTTACTAGAGGCTGCTTGCCTCCTAATCTCACTGCAACCCACCTCCAGGTCTCTGATCACTACGTTGTTTCCTTTTCTGTTCCTCCAACCCTAACCACTAAGCCGCTACCCAGATGGTCATGCGCCGACGCAATCTGCACTCTCTCTCTCCCAGTACTCTCTCCTCTTCTATCCTATCATCTCTCCCTTCTGCTAAATCCTTCTCCCTCCTGATTCTGCCTCTTTGACCCTACTCTCCTCCCTTTCCGCATCCTATGACACGCATTGTCCCCTTTCCTCCCGGTCAGCTCGGCCCTCCCCTCCTGCTCCATGGCTGAGTGACTCATTGCGAGCTTACAGAACAGGGCTGCAGCTGAGCGAAAATGGAGGAAAACTAAACTTCTGGAGGACCTATCTACCACTCTAAATTTCAAGCTAGGAAGCTCTTTTAAACCTTCTCCTCCCTCCTTAATCCTCCACCCCCTACTCCTCCTCCCTCTCTGTGGATGACTTTGTCAACTACTTTGAGAAAAAGGTTGACGACATCTGCTACTCATCCACTAAGCCTGTTATGTCCACTGGTCTCACTTACACAGAACAACCCTACGCCTTGACCTCTTTCTCCCCTCTCAACTAGTGAGGTCTGGCCGCCCGCCAACCTGCCAGCTCGACCCCATCCCCTCCTCCCTTCTCCAGACCATCTCTGGAGACATTCTCCCATCCCTCATCAACTCATCCCTGACCACTGGCTGCGACCCCTCTGACTTCAAAATAAGCCCGAGTTAATCCCCTCCTCAAGAAACCAACACTCTACTCATCTGACATCAAAAACGATAGACCTGTATCCCTTCTTTCTTTTCTTTACTAAACACTTTAGCGTGCTGTCTCTGATAAAATTTCTCATTATCTCTCTCAGAACGATCTTCTTGACCCTAACCAGACAGGCTTCAAGACGGGTCACTCAACCGAAACTGCTCTTCTCTGTGTTACGGAGGCTCTCCGCACTGCCAAAGCTGACTCTCTCTCCACTGTTCTCATTTTCTGCCTTCGACACCGTGAACCATCCGATCCTCTCCACCCTCTCAGGGCTGGGCGTCTCAGGCTCTGCACACTCTTGGATTGCATCCTACCTGACAGGCTGCTCCTACCAGGTGACGTGGAGAGGATATGTGTCTGCACCACCTACTCTCACTACTGGTGTCCCACAGGGCTCGGTTATAGGCCCTCTTCTCTCAATACACCAAGTGACTCGGCTCAGTCATATCCTCAAAGGGTCTCTCCTTTCATTGCTATGCGGATGACACTCAACTACTTTTCTCCTTCCCCCCTTCTGACACCCAGGTGGTGACATGCATCTCTGCGTGCCTGGCAGATATCTCAACTTGGATGTCGGCCCACCACCTCAAGCTCAACCTTGACAAGACGGAACTGCTCTTCCTCCCGGGGAAGGTATGCCGCCTCAAAGACCTCTCCATCACTGTTGAACACTCCAGTGTCGCCCTCCCAGAGTGCAAAAATCTTGGCGTGACCCTGGACAACACCCTGTTGTTCTCTGCAAACATCAAAGCAGTGACTCGCTCCTGTAGGTTCATGCACTACAACATCCGAAGAGTATGACCCTACCTCACACAGGAAGCGGAGCAGGTCCTAATCCAGGCACTTGTCCTCTCCCATCTGGACAACTGCAACTCGCTGTTAGCTAGGCTCCCCTCTTCTGTCATCAAACCCCTGCAACTTATTTAGAACGCTGCAGCCCGCCTGGTTTTCAACATTCCCTAGTTCTCTCATGTCACCCCGTTCCTCTGCACACTCCACTGGCTTCTAGTCGAAGCTCGCATCCACTACAAGACCATGGAGCTTACCTAGGGAACAGCAAGAGGAACTGCCCCTCCTTACCTTCATGTTATGCTCAAACACTACACCCCAGCCCGAGCACTCCGTTCTGCCACCTCAGGTCTCTTTGCCCTCCCACCCCTACGGGAGGGCAGCTCCCGCTCAGCCCAGGCCAAGCTGTCCTCCCCCAATGGTGGAACCAGCTTCCCCCTGAAACTTGGACAGCAGAGTCCCTGCCCATCTTCTGAAAACATCTGAAACCTTACCTCTTCAAACAGTATCTTAAATAATTATCCTCCTCACCACGAATCCCCCCCCAAAATAAATAAATTACCAGCACTTGCACTTGCCAGGTCCCTGAATAAAGGGGAACAATGGAAAAAAGCAGTGGAACTGGCTTCGATGTCCATTGTTGAGTTTGAGGGACGTAGTCTATGGATTTGAGAGTGGTTGCATTTCTCCAACCCCATCCCTTAGCTTTGTACCGAAACTGTGGCGGGGAGAACACTTGATTAAAACCAGTTAAATGTAATCAAAAATGAAATCTACGTAATCCCCAAACGCTATTATTTATTATGAGGGCCATGAACAACTACTAGTGCTGCATACTCCAAGAAAGGTTAAAATCTCACCTTTCTGGTTAAAATAGTTAAAAATTGCTGAGGTATAGCCACTTTTGAAGGCTCAAGTACACAGTATAATTAACTGTATGAATAAGGCTTGAAATGACTCATGCTTTCTAAATACAGTATAATCAAAGTATACAATTACTAACTACAAGATTTCACCTTATTACTGTAAAATACATATTTGAATGTTAAGTGTTAGAGAAAATGTGTATATTTTCTAAAAGTCTCTCTTGTTCAAAACTTCTTCCCCCACACAGAGCTCTAGCTTGGCTTCCTGCACTCTTTAGGAACTCGCCTTTCATCTCATATTAATCTTGTCCGTCTACAACAAACAGAAAGGTTTTGTTTAAAATCTATTAATTATTTTAGATTAATGGCTATAAATCGATCTCTGAATGTGCTACAGTAATGAAACCACTCTCTCCTGCAGCGCTATGATGTAAGGATTGCAGGCATGTGCTTTGTCAGTGGCTGTAACATAGGGTTCAGCCAGGAGTTGATGGACAGTTGGAAGAGTGAATTAAATGGTAGGAGGGACATCCCAGCTTCAGGTGGTTTCAGATTTCACATCCTATGCTTCACAGGCTCAAATATACTTCTGTCTGTGGTAACCAGGGCTATCACTCAATGCAAGCCATTTCGATCTACGGTGTCCACAGATCGATTTATAAGCAAAAATGCCGGTCAGAACTGGTAAAAGAACCACGCAGGTCCCCTACATCTAAGAGGTCTTTAATGTTTCATTTAAGGATTTACAGAGTAATAGTTTTATTTTATGGTGCAATCCTCTACTAAATGAGCTACTTTTGTGCCATTTATATAAAGTAAAACTAGTTAAGTTGAGAACAAAATTCATAGTATGTCAAACAAAAATAATGAAATTGAAAGTAAAACATAAACCCAAAAGTATAAATAGGAAAACAAAACATTGATAGGACATTTTTTTAATACGAGATCATATAAATTGTAAATGGGTAAATATAAAATAAAAATAAATTAATAATAACACAATTCAATAACTTCTCCCTCTTTCCTACAATTTTCCCTGTCTTTGGTTATGTTGCCCAGGCGTTCACTGCCTTTTTTCCAGTTGCGTGTTTTGGCACATTAATTCCAGCAACATAGCACCCTGCTTCCCACTGCTGGTTTGCATCTGAAGCTAAGCAGGGTTGGTCCTGGTTGGGAGACCAGATGTAGCTTGAAGTGGTGAAAATAATCATGTGAAAAATAAACGTGTAAAAAAACAATTAGTGATTCTTTTTTTGTTGTTGAGGGAAATTAACATGTTTAACATGTGACACAAGATGTGAAACTTCACACGTGTCCAAAACCACGTGTCTGACTCGTGAAAATGTCACAAATTTTTTGTAAGGGTTCACTTATACTTATAGTCATGTCATATTTTTATTTTTTACAAGTAATCTTTTATCAGGTATTTTGTCATTAAATGTAAGCTTCCCCATTATTTGGGTGGTGTGGATGACATGATGAATATTGGCTGAACAAAACTATTAACTACATGTCACATGATATTGTGTTCTCATATGGATACGGCTAATTCAGCTTTTTTAAGCAGTGGCCCTACAACTTGATCAAACACTTGTTACTGTACGTCATACTTCTCAGATACTTGGATGAAAGGACGTAGCTCGGTCTTGTCAGAAAAGTAAGTTGGCAAGACAGGAACACGTTTCATTTCAAAATCCTTGGTCTTGGAAGCTTTTATGTTCAGAAGAGCTAGTTCCCACTCTTGTTTTGGTGACAAGTGATGAATCATTATTTTTCATTTGCCAAAGGGACTGTGCAGCTATGCTGTCTGCTGTCTCCATTCTTCAGGTGTGAAAGAGTCAGACTGTCTGACAAGATGTATTTACATTGATGAGACAGGTCTTTGCACTATTTGGTCATCAGTCTTTTCACATTTCCATTGATACCAAAAATATAATATTTTCAAGTTGCTATGCACAGTTGAAATAACAGTAGCAAAGAATCGATACTGAACAAAAATATGAACAACATGCAACAATTTCTAAGATTTTGAGTTACAGTTCATATAAGAAATCAGTCAATTGAAATTAATTCATTAGGCCCTAATCTATGGATTTAACATGAGTGGGCAGGGGTGCAGTCATGGGTGGGCCATGGAGGGCATAGACCCACCCACTCTCAATCCAAGATGGCTTAGTGGTGCAGTCCTGTTTTTGTCGTGTGTCTGTAAATAGCCTGTAAATACCCTGTTTTTTTTGTATTTTTCATACATATTTCCCTATCAGACTTTTCATCCTTCTACAAAATATACTTTCCTGCAACCCGCCTCACTCAATGTGGAACGGATTCTATTATTGACTTACCTTTTATCTAGAATCTCCAGTTGAAACTAGCTAGCCAGCTAACTAGCTACTTGCTATTAGCCACAGTTAGCGTGTATTTCACCCAGAACATTGGATTTTTCTTGGGAATAATTTAATCACTGGACATTAATCACCGGATCGCAACTAGCTAGCCGCAACCGAATGGATGTTGCTGTCTGGCTAATCACCACTGCCCCCGATGCAAGCACCAGTTAGCCTCGAGCTAGCCTAGAGCCAGGCTCATATCTACCTCTAGGTCTACCGGACGGGAGTAGCCAGCTAACTAGCTACTTGCTATCAGCTACCGTTAGCGGTTTTTCACCATTGTCCGTGGCCTGCACCACCCACCAGCCAGCTCTAGTCTGGACTATTATTTGGCCAGTCTGCACTGTCTGCACAGCTGCCGTTATCGACCCAGAACATATCAGTTTTTCTGCCGGAATCACTGAATCACTGGACCTTTAACTCCGGATTCATCGCTACCAGCTAGCTGCAACAAAATGGACGTTGTGGTCTGGCTAATCATCCTGAGCTAGGCCCATCTCCCGGCTATCTACCTCTCTGTCAACCGGACGGGACCACCTAGTGTTGACATGGAGCCCCGCCAATCCTACACGACTGGTCTGCCGACGAAATCGTCTGATGTGGTTACAACAGGCTTCCTGTTACGACGTCGACCACGAAGATTCCATCTGCTAGCCCCGGCCCGCTAGCACACGCTCGCCGTGGCCTCTTGCTTGCTAGTGCTTTAGCAGCCCCCGAACTACCTCCGAACTATCCTACTGCTGTTCACCGGACCTTATGATAACTCAGCTATACAGCTGATGTCTGCTGACTGTTCCTTTTACGGTACCGCATCCTGTTTATGTTTAGCCTCAGCCCAAACTGTGTCGTCATTACCAGCTGTTGTCTTAGCTCTCTCAAATTACACCTGTGATTGCTTTATGCCTCTCTCCCATCTCAATATGGTTAGCTTATTGTTGTTTCGGTTATTTATAATTGTACTATTTCACTGTAGATCCCCCAGCCCAGCTAAACCTGCCTTAGATAGCTCCTTTGTCCCACCCCCCATACACGCGGAGACCGACTCAATTGGTGCCTCCAGTGATGCTATCTCTTTCATTGTTACCCAACGCTTAGGTTTGCCTCCACTTTACTCATATCCTTCCATATCGTTGTCTGTACATAATGCCCTGAATCTTTTCTACAACGCCCGGAAATCTGCCCCCTTTATTCTATGTACCCAACGCACTAGAAGACCAGTTCTTAAAGCCTTTAGCTGTATTCTTATTCTAGTCCTCCTCTGTTCCTCCGGTGATGTAGAGGCTAACCCAGGCCCTGCAGCCCTCAGTATCACTCCTACTCCCCAGGCGCTATCATTTACTGACTTCTGTAATCGCAAAATCCTTGGTTTCCTGCATGTAAATATCAGAAGTCTACTTCCTAAGTTTGAGTTATTCACAGCGTTAGCACACTCCGCCAACCCTGATGTTCTAGCAGTGTCTAAATCCTGGCTTAGGAAGGCCACCAAAAATTCTGAAATGTCCATCCCCAACTATAACATTTTCCGTCTAGATAGAACTGCCAAAGCGGGTGGAGTTGCAATCTACTGTAGAGATAGCCTGCAGAGCTCTATCATACTATCCAGGTCTGTGCCCAAACAATTTGAGCTTCTACTTCTAAAAATCCACCTTTCCAGAAATAAGTCTCTCACTGTTGCTGCTTGCTACAGACCCCCCTCAGCCCCCAGCTGCGCCCTGGACACCATATGTGAATTGATTGCCCCCCATTTATCCTCAGAGTTCGTACTGCTTGGTGACCTAAATTGGGATATGCTTAATACCCCAGCCATCCTACAATCCAAACTAGATGCCCTCAATCTCACGCAAATTATCAACGAACCTACCAGGTACAACCCTAAATCCGTAAACATGGGTACCCTCATAGATATCATCCTGACTAACTTACCCTCTAAATACACCTCCGCTGTCTTCAACCAGGATCTCAACGATCACTGCCTTATTGCCTGCGTCCGTAACGGGTCCGCTGTCAAACGACCACCCCTCATCACTGTCAAACGCTCCCTAAAACACTTTAGCGAGCAGGCCTTCCTAATTGACCTGGCCCAGGTATCCTGGATGGATATAGATCTCATTCCGTCAGTAGAGGATGCCTGGTTGTTCTTTAAAAGTAATTTCCTCTCAATCTTAAATAAACATGCCCCATTCAAAAAATACTGAACTAAGAACAGATATAGCCCCTGGTTCTCCTCAGACTTGACTGCCCTTGACCAGCACAAAAACTTCCTGTGGCGTACTGCATTAGCATCAAATAGCCCCCGCGATATGCAACTTTTCAGGGAAGTTAGGAACCAAAATACACAAGCAGTCAGGAAAGTTTTCAAACAGAAATTTGCATCCTGTAGCACGAACTCCAAAAAGTTTTGGGACACTGTAAAGTCCATGGAGAATAAGAGCACTTCCTCCCAGCTGCCCACTGCACTGAGGCTAGGAAACTCTATCACCACCGATAAATCTACAATAATCAAGAATATCAACAAGCATTTTGCTACGGCTGGCCATGCTTTCCACCTGGCTACCACTACCCCGGCCACTAACTCTGCACCCTCCGCTGCAACTTGCCCATGCCCCCCCGCTTCTCCTTCACACAAATTCAGACAGCTGATGTTCTGAAAGAGCTGCTAAATATGGACCCTACAAATCAGCTGGGCTAGACAATCTGAACCCTTTGTTTCTAAAACTAGCCGCTGAAATTGTCGCAACCCCTATTACTAGTCTGTTCAACCTCTCTTTCATAACGTCTGAGATCCCCAGAGATTGGAAAGCTGCCGCGGTCACCCCCCTCTTCAAAGGGGGTGACACTCTAGATCCAAACTGTTACAGACCTATATCCATCCTGCCCTGCCTTTCGAAAGTATTTGAAAGCCAAGTTAACAAACAGATCACCGACCATTTCGAATCCCACCGTACCTTCTCCGCTATGCAATCCGGTTTCTGAGCTGGTCATGGGTGCACTTCAGCCACGCTCAAGGTCCTAAACTATATTATAACCGCGATCGATAATAGACAGTACTGTGCAGCCGTCTTCATCGACCTGGCCAAGGCTTTCGACTCTGTCAACCACCGCATTCTTATTGGCAGACTAAATAGCCTTGGTTTCTCAAATGACTGCCTCGCCTGGTTCACCAACTACTTCTCAGATAGAGTTCAGTGTGTCAAATCGAAGGGCCTGTTGTCTGGATCTATGGCAGTCTCTATGGGGGTGCCACAGGGTTCAATTCTTGGGCCGACTCTTTTCTCTGTGTATATCAATGATGTCGCTCTTGCTGCTGGTGACTCTCAGATCCACCTCTACGCAGACGACACCATTTTGTATACATCTGGCCCTTCATTGGACACTGTGTTAACAAACCTCCAAACGAGCTTCAATGCCATACAACACTCCTTCAGTAGCCTCCAACTGCTCTTAAACACTAGTAAAACTAAATGCATGCTCTTCAATCGAACGCTGCTGGCACCCGCCCACCCGACTAGAATCACCACTCTCGACGGGTCTGACCTAGAGTATGTGGACAACTACAAATACCTAGGTGTCTGGTTAGACTGTAAACTCTCCTTCCAGACTCACATTAAGAATCTCCAATCCATAGTTAAATCTAGAATCGGCTTCCTATTTCGCAACAAAGCCTCCTTCACTCATGCTGCCAAACATGCCCTCGTAAAACTGACTATCCTACCGATCCTTGACTTCGGCGATGTCATTTACAAAATAGCCTCCAACACTCTACTCAGCAAATTGGATGTAGTCTATCACAGTGCCATCCGTTTTGTCTCCAAAGCCCCATATACTACCCACCATTGTGACCTGTACGCTCTTGTTGGCTGGTCCTCACTACATGTTCGTCGTCAAACCGACTGGCTCCAGGCCATCTATAAATCACTGCTAGGCAAATCCCGCCTTATCTTAGCTCATTGGTCACCATAGCAGCACCCACCCGTAGTCTGCGCTCCAGCAGGTATATCTCACTGGTCATTCCCAAAGCCAACACCTCCTTTGGCCGCCATTCCTTCCAGTTCTCTGCTGCCAATGACTGGAACGAATTGCAAAAATCTCTGAAGCTGGAGACTCTTATCTCCCTCACTAACTTTAAGCATCAGTTGTCAGAGCACCTTACCGATCACTGCACCTGTACACAGCCCATCTGAAATTAGCCCACCCAACTACCTCATCCCTATATTGTTATTTATTTTGCTATTTTGCACCCCAGTATCTCTGTTTGCACATAATCTCTTGCACATCTAGCATTCCAGTGTTAATACTAATTGTAATTATTTTGCACTATAGCCTATTTATTGCCTTACCTCCATAACTTGCTACATTTGCACACACTGTATATATATTTTCTGTTGTATTTTTTGACTTTATGTTTTTTTACCCGATATGTAACTCTGTGTTGTTGTTTTTATCGCACTGCTATGCTTTACCTTGGCCAGGTCGCAGTTGTAAATGAGAACTTGTTCTCAACTGGCTTACCTGGTTAAATAAAGGTGAAATAAATAAATAAAAAAAACTTGGCAGCCAGGCCCAGCCAATCAGAAATAGTTTTTCCCCACCAAAGGGCTTTATTACAGACAGAAATCCTCAATACACCCCCACCCCCCCTCAGACAATCCCGCAGGTGAAGAAGCCAGATGTGGAGGTCCTGGGCTGGTGTGTTTACACGTGGTCTACAGTTGTGAGGCTGGTTGGACGTACTGCCAAATTCTCTAAAACGATGTTGGGTGCAGCATATGGTAGAGAAATTAACATTAAATTCTCTGGCAACAGCTCTGGTGGACATTCCTGCAGTCAGCATGCCAATTGCACGCTCCCTCAAAACTTGAGACATCTGTGGCATTGTTTTGTGTGACAAAACTGCACATTTTAAAGTGGCCTTTTATTGTTCCCAGCACAAGGTGCACCTGTGTAATGATCATGCTGTTTAATCAGCTTCTTAATATGCCACACCTGTCAGGTGGATGGATTATCTTGGCAAAGGAGAAATGCTCACTAAGAGGGATGTAAACAAACTTGTGCTCAAAATTTGAGAGAAATAAGCTTTTAAAAAATCCCAGAACTTTTCCATATGCACGGTATGGAAAAATTATGGGATTTTTTATTCAAAGAATGAAACATGGGGCCAACACTTTACATGTTGCGTTTATATTTTTGTTCAGTGTATTTAAAAAATCGAAACATTAAATTCAAATGTCTCCAAATGTCAATGAACATGAATCTCAAAATGTACTTTGATGTAATATTTTCATGCCAGTATATTTCCATATGTGGTTTCATGTATGGTTTTATTTATGATTGTAAGTCCATTAATCATGTGTGTTGACAGGTGCACTGTATCAAACCTGTTTGTTAATCCTGTGCAGAGAGCAGTAGGCATTTCCCAAGGGACCTTGGGAAAAAACAGAATGCTCACATTCGTTAAGGGCCCTATTCAGTCGAAACCGATTGCCTAGTTCTCTTGATCAGTCAAAAATATAATTCCTCCAGAGAAGGCTAGGCATGTGTGAATTAATGTACTGGGTAGGCATGTGTGAATTAATATACAGCTGATCTTGTTCTTGTTTTACACTCTAGGGCAGGGATCATCAACTAGATTCAGCCGCGGGACAATTTTTGGTCAGGGGGCAGGGGGCAGGAACATAATTACAAATAATGTGTAAACATAATAATTTCAAACCTTGCTTATATTTGTATACGATCACATATATCTCTCTATTATGCGTGGGAATACTTTGGAACAGATTTCCAAAATTAAAATAACTTTGAGCTGATTTTTACAGTCTTATGTCCCAAAAATTTTTAATAAATTGTAAAATAGTAATAAAATAATGTTGCTCTGAAAACTTTGTGGGGGGAAGGGGAAATAAAATCCCCCGTGGGACGTCAGTTGGGGATCCCTGCACTAGGGTACACTGTAGATTACTGTAAAGTTGTTGAGTACTTGAATCTAAATGCATTCTTGCAACGCAGGAACAGTTATGTTTTGTTTTTTTCCACAGATAAATCAGTATGTACACACTCATACTTATTATGTAAAAGGTAATGAGACGCAGACTCAAATTTCCTATGTCTTGGCTTCCTTTCTCCTCCCAACGCAGGGTGAGTTTGGGATAAAACAGCACTACCCCACTGAAACATGCTTTACCCCAGTGCGGCTGCCAGCCTTTTGAAGTGTGAGAAGCAGCTGTTTACCAAGACAATCGTACAAGAAAGTAAACCCCAGAACACCATCTGCTGACATGGCACTCTTTGATTCTTCTCTTCTGAGTCATGTTTAGTCTCAGTCTCAGCCAGCTTCAGAGCTTGGCAAGGAGGAGGCCTTTGATGATTTTAACAGGGAAATGTGTCACTCTTTAATACCTGAAAACTTGAAAGTCAGATTTTGACTGGATGGACGTATAGGTGAGTTCACTCTTACATAAATGATTGGTTGACTGTCGATGGAAATGTAGAAACACATTAGGAATACACTGTGAATTGTGTAAGCCTATATACTGTATATAAACAGAGCATGTACATCAGTTTTATATAAATAGAAGGACAATGGAGGAGTGAATGGGCTTCTATAAAAGTGTTAATTAAGTAATGTTGTTGTAATTATAAATAAACGCTCTCTCTACCATATGGTCTAGTTGTGGTTCTTAGCTATGTTATTTATTTGCTGGATCATTTATATCATCTTATGAGTAAGACTGTCACTCAAACAGGAAATGCCTGAGAAGTAGCAAGGCCATTGGGGTATTGAGTTTGGAAAAACGATGTGGCAGAATGTTATAGGAATTAACAGTATTTTTCCCTGATGACGATGGATGGCTCTTTCACAGATAGAGGACAGTTTAAGGGCGGTCTTTATGAATACAAGGTTCATCTTGAGAATATTGGTGAAACCGGGTCAGACACGACACATGGCTTGAGGCTCAGTTATGAACATGTTTTACACTGGAAGCAGACAAACAGAGAAGAGAGATAGTTTGGCCAGATGTTGGCTGTTGGGCATTGGGGAGACTACAGATTATGGTTGCCTCAGGAGAGCGCCTAATCAAGGCTAAGTCATCTTGATTAAATTAGTTGTGTATTAAATGAGGTTATGCGTACTGGGAGTCGGTGATGAGGTTTTATAAACCACACCACCAAATCTTTCAGAGTGACTTTTTCACGTCCTTTTTATTGCTCTTCTGTGTGGAAGGATTAACGTGGTGTGTTCATTTGCTCTCGGTCTTTTCATTCGTCCACTCATTTTCCACGCAGAATTCTATTAGCATCTTCCATGGCTGAGATCTTTCTACAGTTCTCTCCATTTCCCTATCTTTTTTCCTTCCATCTCTCTTTCTCTCTCTTCAAGAATTATCTGAAGATAAGATTACGGAGCTCCCTTCTTTCTCCCCAGAGACTCCTGACTTTCACATCAACATACTGCTAGATATAATTAATTCCAGTCACATGTACATTCAGATTTGATGTGTATGAGCCTTCAAACCACTAACAAGGACAAATGTCATATTTCCATTTTAACACATACTTAAAAATACCCTAAACCTTTTACAAAATGCTGTGATCAGAGATGTTGAATTTCTAAGTGTGAGAAAAATAGTTATGTGACAACATCATTGATTATGTAGATGGAAGGTACTCTTTGAGAAAAGCTCTCCTGTCTTTCTCTGCTCATATCAAGCTGCTGATTACAACCTGCCACCCACACCTCTCATCTCCCAGTGGTGCCAGAACCTCAGAACCTTCAGTACAATAGAGCTCAGTCAGTCAGTCAGGGGCATCTTCAGACCTCACAGGATGGGCTGTCTGAACGCCCTGAAACTAGAAACCTGCATGGTGTGACTGCTTTACTGCATGGATGGTGTTCTACCTACACTACAACTTTTGTCAAAGGGCTATAGTGTCAGTTATCACCGAAATGCGTGTAACCCTACAAATTCAAGGTTTGAGTTTCCATGTGTTTTAGTCACCCACATCCCAGGTTAGTCTCTCACGGCTCCCTGCTGTTTAAATCTCCTGGTAGAACACAAAGGGCACAGCCTCCTACATTATCTCCCTCTCACAGAATGGGGACATGGCACTTAATCACAGGCAAAGCTACCTACACAACACACACGTGCTCACGCACATGGCACGCGCACACACACACACACGCCACCAGGGTCAAAGAAGATGCTCTTCAATATCAAGAATGGCTGAAATATATTTTCTCCTCAATGAACTGCAATCACGACATAATCAGTCATTCTGAAGTCAGAATTTACAGTATAGAATAAAACTACTGCTATCAAATGCCCTTAGGATCATTTAATTCTAATGCAAGGTGGCTCATTGTAATATGAAAATGAAATATATTGTTTAAAGTGGCAGTGCCTGATTCAGTCGAACACTGCCTTCTCAGGCCTCTGAATGTGTATTTGATTTCCAATGACTTATGGTATTGACATTTGTTTCTGTACATTTTAACTTAGGATTAGCTAATGACTACTTGTTAAATATCCCTAATCATCCATGGTGGGATAATTAATGATGTAATCAAATACAGAGGGTGCAGAATCATCAGAACATTTCTGGGAGTATATTTCACATTACCTACGTCTGTCTTTCTCTGTGTATTTTCTGAAGGCATTTTTATTCCATTTTACACAATGACCATAACAACACATACATTAATTAATATAATATGAATGATATTGCAAGGAAGCATAATGATTATATGGTCATTAATGAAAATGCTAGGCCAGATTGTTTACATGTTAAACTTGTCAATACCTCATCATTGCGCTCTAAGGGGTCTCACATAATGTCACATTGAGAAAATACTTATATAACATGGCTCATGGATAAGCTCATCTTTGTTGGAATGGCATGCTATGTTTTTGGCATAGCGTCTTACACAATTTTTTATCACTCAGTATGATAGTTACTCAAGACTGATGTATGGAGCTATTATATAATGTAATTTAATATGCAAAACATTTTCGTGAAGTATGTTATGTATGTACTGTACTGTACATACAAAACTAAAGCTTAAGTTCTTAGGATTAATATTTTAGTGAAGTGGTACAGTCTGGTAACAGTACAACCATGGAATGAGAATATCATATTACATTCAACGTTGGAATTACATTGTTTCGAATTACATTATTACTAAGTATTATGTAGTATTATGTATGCATTCTGCATAATCCATTACCTTTCTACATAATGAACTGTGCTTAATGTTTTTTGCAATTATATTTTCTCTGTTAACACCTACTAATTAACTATACTCACACTGCATTTTAAGTCAGTTTTTAATAGTAGATAAACACTGTTGTTGCAGTCACAATAGATGCAAGCAATAGATTCCATTTCCCAGCCCATATTCTCTAAAGCACAGTGTAATTATACACTGCTGACTTTCCGTAAAGTGATGAGGAATGAGCTTCTGATGAAGACCTTGCCTGGGGCGGCTCTGTGGATTTATGTCCTGCTCTATGGAACCACTCTCTCCCCAGCCGCTCTACTGGGAGGGAAGGAATGAGGAGAGGCAAAGAGGGAGGGAGGGGGGGAAGAGGGAGCAAGGGGGAGAAAGGACATATTCACTTGATTTTAATAAGGTGTTGTCACAGCAGATAGCCAGGCCCTATATCAGCTATGCAGGGACTTTGGGAGCTCTGCCAGCCAGGCTGAATACAGCTCTGTTTCACTAGAGCTCCTGTGTGGGTGTCATGGGCCCCAAATAAAAATCTCCCACCTGCACCAACTGTTTAATCTCTAGCCTGTCCTTTGGCACTGCCATTCTTTTATATTAACCCAGCTCTACATAGCTCACTCCCGAATCCCTCCTACTAAACATTGCCTGTTGGAGCTCCTTGGTGAACTGAGTGTATAAATCCGCTCTATAAGAACCAGGGATCTAAGAGATTGGTCCTGGCCACCACATTGCATGTTTGGTTATTCTGAAAGACCAGGATGAGGAGGAATGCATCTCTTGTTATAATAACACAAGATACTGGGACACTGAACCCTGTCCAGTACAGTGTGTTCCTCTAAACAATAAACATACTACCACCACTAATCCATCCACTTCTCAAGCAGTACTAGAATTAGTCAGTTCTTATAAGTCATTATGGTCTCTTATTACTCAGTAAACACCAAGTCAGCCCTTCTTCATAGAGCGAATAAGTCTATGCTATGACAATATCATCATCATTATTTCTCCCCTATGTAGCCAACACACAATAAATTGCTAATCTGCAGCTAGAAACTGCTCGATTAATATTTATTGAAGTGATCACACAGACTATTTGCTGGCAGAGTACTATTTCCATTACATGGATTCGGTTTATTTGAATGCGTATTTCAAACTCATGGTCCAATCATGCATATGATGTGCTAACTGTGCATTATGACCACATAACATGCACTTTACCTCGCTTTAGGTAAACGGTTACAGGATTATCTTTCAATGCGTATTTGTGTTAAAGGCTGTAATTTATTTAGAGAAATGTATCATCAAATGGTGGTGTGATACTGTGTTATCGTTTCAGGTAAGATATATAGCACTACCTGTATAAAGGTGGCACATTAGGTTACAACAGAAAATAAATATTTCTTTGACCTCTAAAATCCAGGGCATGGTTGAAAGGTCAATTTAATACAAATAAACGCTTATACAAATCTATAAGCGATCACTGCTTTAAGGCTTCTTAAGCCTTAAAGGATCCTAAATGCTCATCCCCATAACTAATCCAGTTTGATATCCCTGTGTGTGTCATCTCCCCCCTCACCTTCCTACCAGAACTCTCACCAACCACAGGAGTAGGCTACAGCTTTAATTAAACACTGTTAATGATGAGAGTGAGAGAGGAGGGAGGGACTCATTCATTACACTGGGAACAGATGCTCTCACCAAGCCCCACCAGCTAGCCCGACAGTAGGACCACATACAACATACACTCACTAGTACTGTACCCCTAGCACAAAACACAGCTCTCTCACTCAAACTCACTCTCTCTCTCACACACACACACACACACACACACACACATACACACAGATAATACACTCAGCTACAGTAGCTCTGGTACCAACGTAGGTACACACAATCACACTCACACATACTCTGAGAGTACAGTCAGCTCTCCTGGTTCCACACGATACTGTCTACCAAGATGCACATCTTCTCTTACATATTTGTACAAATACAGTACATACAGTATCCCTCTTAAGGATATTATGTTCTTAGCTTTTAGCATCAGGGGCAGCAGCTGCAGTGTTCTTAGTAAGCCATGTGTTTCTTGCATCATAAATTCTCTGTGTTAGTGTCTGAGCATTCATTTATGGCTAATGTTGTCAGCAGGGGCCGAGGCCTGGCGCTAGCCCCTGCCATCAATCTGATTGCTCGTGGGGAATGGCCAAGTTGCGTATTGTCACAAGTCCGATACATTATTTATTATGTGGAATTAAAAAGTGATGCGTATTAATAAACCAGAGGGCATAATCATGTCAACACCGATAACTTTTCTCTTTCCTCTAGCCAGACAGACACAGAGCTCAGGGAAAGGCGACCATATTTAATGTCCATCCAACTAGACGGCTGCATTCCGCAGGACCTGCTTGTCCCAACAGAGATCATTGTGGCGCGGTCAGAATTTGTCATGCTGTAGTTGGGAGCGGGCTGTCAGACAGAGAACTTTGGAATGAAAATGTTTTTTTTGTCCCGCAGATTATTTGGAAACGGACGTCTTTCTGCTTTATATGTGTTAGCCTACCTATTGTATTAAAATCACATCTTTGTGGCATTATTCACAAACTCTCCGAATTCGCTGCGTCAAGTGAAGTAGCCCACCTCTCAAGTACGCCTAGTTTACAGTGCCTTCAGAAAGTATTCAGACCCCTTGACTTTTTCCACATTTTGTTGTGTTACAAAGTGGGATTCAAATGAATGTAATTGTCATTTTTTGTCAATGATCTACACAAAACACCTTAATGTCAAAGTGGAAGAATTTTGTAAACAGTTGTTTAAATAAATCTGAAAAATAAAAACCTTATATATCTTGATTAGATAAGTATTCAACCCCCTGAGTCAATACATTTAAGAATAACATATGGCAGCGATTACAGCTGTGAGTCTTTCTAAGTAAGTCTCTAAGAGCATTGCACACCTGGATTGTACAATATTCTTCAACCTCTGTCAAGATGGTTGTTGATCATTGCTAGACCGCCATTTTCAAGTCTTGCCATAGATTTTCAAGTTAATTTCAGTCAGAACTGTAACTCAGGAACATTCAATGTCGTCTTGGTAAGCAACTCCAGTGTATATTCAGCCTTTGTTTTAGGTTTTTGTCCTCCTGAAAGTTGAATTTTTCTCCCAGTGTCTGTTGGAAAGAAGACTGAACCAGGTTTTCCTCTAAGATTTTGCCTGTGCTTAGCTCTATTCCGTTTATTTTTATCCTGAAAAACTCCCTAGTCCTTGCCGATGACAAGTATACCCATAACATGATGCAGCCACCACCATGCTTGAAAATATGAAGAGTGGTACTCAGTGATGTGTTGTGTTGGATAAATAAAATGTTTAAAAAATATATATACAGTATATACATAATTCCACTTTGACATTATGGGGAATTGTGTGTAAGGCAGTGACAAAAAAATCTCAGTTTAATCCATTTTAAATTCAGGATGTAACACAAAAAATGTGGAACAAGTCAAGGGGTTTGAATAGGGCTGTGGTGGTCAGGAAACTTTGAAATTTCGTCAGCAGTGATTGTCAAGCAAATAACTGTCGGTCTCACGGTAGTTGTTGTTAATTAACATAAACACATTTAGCATCTCCTGGCTTCCACACATAGCCTACAAGCCACTGATGCAGACCTTTGGAACATCTACATTTAAAAAAGTCTAATAAATCCATGTAATATAGCCTACACCTTCACAATAAATCCATTATTTATTTTAGACAGGTCTAAAGTTGCATGATATTAAGAAAATGTAGTCTATTTCAGAAGAACAGAATAGCATACTCTGAGTTGTCCTTATGTTAGGTCCTGATCTGGCTGTGCTAAACGGCTGCGGGCTACACTAGTTCATTTAGCAGACAAGATTTGCTTAGAATTCCATGGCATTATTCCATATGTTTTTATAGTATGAAGAATACAATTGTAGCTCAGTTGGTAGAGCATGGTGTTTGCAATGCCAGGGTTGTGGCTTAGTTTCCCACGGGGGACCAGTATAAAAAAATAAAATGTATGCACTCACTAAATGTACATCGCTCTGGATAAGAGCGTCTGCTAAATGACCCAAAAAAAAAAAAAAAACTACGCTGAATAAAATAGAATGGATATTTTCTCCAAACGATTTGAGGGAGTGCGCACATGTGGCTATTCTGTGTTGAGCGGTTAGCAAAGAAATAGGTACTCCTATATGCTTAATTTAGAGTTATTAATGTAACTTTAGTTGTTCTATAAACGTTGAGCTATATGTTTAGATTTTTAATACATTGTAAGGCTGCATGATGCGACTCTAATGATGATTTGAAAAAAGTTGCTTGAAAGAAATGAGCTCTGCTTTGTTTTTTGCGCAGGCTGTAAACACTTTATCAGTTTCTCATTCACAATTTCTCAAGCACTTGATAATGCCTCGAATTTCAGGGCAGCATCCCCTTTGTGTGGCCATAATGCATCCTAAAAAAAATCCATGCCTTTTGAGGCCAGTGTCCTTTGTGCCCTTGGCCCAGAGATCTGCGCTGTGCCCTTCTCCCTGAGGGCTGAGTGCTCCGAAGCACCACTCATTCACATGGCTCTCCATCACCTGATCGGGTCTTTCTCACAGGCTACAAGTGAAGACAGACACATTGGGGATGCAACTGCGCACGCCCTTATCCAATTCTGAGGTGCATATTGAAGATATTGGAAGAACTGTCCACATTTACTTTTCTTCAGCCAACAAGATGAGTAGGCCTGACGAACAGCAAAAGCACTAGCCTATGTCAATCTCCTATCCCCCATAGCACAAAAGTCGACCTATTCTATTCTGTGCGAGAAATGAATTTTCCAAACATAGTCTGGGACAGTTGTGGGATGCGATAGATCCCAAATTACTACAAAACCTTTTTTACGCAATGTGGCTGACGCAAGAGATCAGAACGTTTAACTTAAATGTTGATAAACTATTAGGCTATTTCTTCATATTATGAGCGCAGCAATGCGCACACGGCAGTAGGCTATAAGCGCGAATGTTCCATTAGCAGGAAAACACCATTATCAAAAGTGACCACAAATGCTATTATGCATGTAATACTTTTATTCCAAAGGTGCATTTTTATGGTGGAAATGATCTTGCCCAAACTTAAAACTCATGCGCTGCATATTTATGTATGCTAGTTAGGCTCTACACCCCTTGTAAAGCGGATGAATGTACTTAATTTTAAGAAGTTATTTGGCCACTTTAGTTGTGATACAAACCTTATCAAAACATATAGGCCAATGAGGTGTGTGACTATGATTAAAAACATTTGAAAAAAAAGGCTTTGTTTCTTGTGCAGGGCATCATTCACAAGTGATAGTATATAATTAAGAAGTGATACGCTAATATTGTCACCCATCAGACTATTCTTGATTTAATCTTTTCATAGACTAAATAATATGTGTGAAATTTGTTTTTATTTAGAATGGACCATTATCATGCACCTGTCTCGAAACAGGGGCAGCTGGAAAAAATACATTTAAATATACAATTAAATAGCGAATGGAGGACTCTTTTCCTGTGGTTAATTTTCATGCCAGCCAGGTAGGCTATACTCCAGTTGTAAAGATAAGCAATGTGCTTAATATTAGGAAAGTTGAGAAATAAATATAGTAGGTGTCACGATCGTCGTAATAAGTGGACCAAGGCACAGCGTGATATGCGTACATCTTTTAATTAGCACTTTACCAACACGATACAACAACAAAACAACAAAACGAAACGTGAAGTCCTCGGTCATAAAACACAAACCTCCACGGAACAAGATCCCACAAATGACAAGTGCACAACAGGCTGCCTAAGTATGGTTCCCAATCAGAGACAACAAGACACAGCTGCCTCCGATTGGGAACCACCCCGGCCAACACAGAAACACACGATCTAGAAAAGAACACCTAGAAACTAACACATAGAAACTAACACCCTGGCTCAATATATAAAAGTCCCCAGAGCCTGGGCGTGACAGTACCCCCAAAGGCGCGGACTGCGACCGCGCCAACTAAACCCAACAGGAGAGGGGCCGGGTGGGCATTCCGCCTCGGAGGCGGATCCGGCTCCGGGCGTGACCACCACCCTCTAACTAACCCCCCGTAGCGCCCCTGGTCTGGTCTGGCCCCGCTGGCTGGAGCTGGACTGGACATCGGTGGAGCGGATTGCTTAGGCTCCGGTGTGGAGCAGCTGACCGGTACCCGACCAGGCACGGGTGAAACAGGCACGGGCTGTGCCGGACTGACGACGCACACCACAGGCTTGGTGCGGGGAGCAGGAACGGGCCGGACCGGGCTGGCGACGCGCACCACTGGCTTGGTGCGGGGAGCAGGAACGGGCCGGACCGGGCTGGCGATGCGCACCACTGGCTTGGTGCGGGGAGCAGGAACGGGCCGGACCTGGCTGACGACGCGCACCACTGGCTTGGTGCGAGGGGCAGGAACAGGCCGGGCCGGGCTGGCAACGCGCACCACAGGCTTGGTGCGAGGGGCAGGAACAGGCCAGGCCAGGCTTGCGACGCGCATCACAGGCTTGGTGCGAGGGGCAGGAACAGGCCGGGCCAGGCTTGCGACGCGCATCACAGGCTTGGTGCGAGGGACAGGAACAGGCCGGACCGTACTGGGAACACACACCACTGGCCTTGTGCGGGGATCAGGAACGGGCCGGACCGGACTGGTAACACACCCCAGTACCTCTCGCCGTGCCTCTACACTCTCCTTCCCTCTAATGACCAATGGCCCCCGTAACCTGGTGGCCTTCTCTCCTAGTCCACAATCTCGCCCTGTAGCTGCCTCCAGCAGCCCCGTCGTCCATGCCGTGTGCCCCCCCAAAATTTTTTATTGGGGTTGCTTCTCGCCTGTCCGAAGACGGCCCGGTTGGCGCCGCTTCTCCTCTCCTGCCTGGGTCTCCCCCTTCATCGCCCTCCGGTAACGGACGGCCTCCTCCTCCGTTATCCTCCCCCAACCGAGGAGGACATCTACCAACGTTACCTCTGGCGTTTGCTCCTGGAAACGCTGCTTGGTCCTGTTCTGGTGGGATCTTCTGTCACGATCGTCGTAATAAGTGGACCAAGGCGCAGCGTGATATGCGTACATCTTTTAATTAGTACTTTACCAACACGATACAACAACAAAACAACAAAACGAAACATGAGGTCCTCGGTCATAAAACACAAACCTACACGGAACAAGATCCCACAAATGACAAGTGCACAACAGGCTGCCTAAGTATGGTTCCCAATCAGAGACAACAAGACACAGCTGCCTCCGATTGGGAACCACCCTGGCCAACACAGAAACACACGATCTAGAAAAGAACACCCAGAAACGAACACATAGAAACTAACACCCTGGCTCAACATATAAAAGTCCCCAGAGCCAGGGCGTGACAGTTGGCCTAGCATATAGAAAGCTGATGGGATCCTCTGCTTTTTAGTAGAGGCCATCACTCTGTTTTCTCACGCAATAGCATAGCCTATAGAAATGTTGCGCAACATGAGCTCATGGGCTCTCATTAAGTGTTTGATTCGATTTTCAATGGCATTTGCATTGATGTCAGAGTGATTAGAGGGACAATAGAATGCTGAGTACCAGGCAGTTAGCAAATTTGGTAGGCTACTAATGACCATCAGCAGCATCAGAGCTTGGAGAAGCCTAATTACCGTGACTAAACATGGAATTTGACTGCCTTCATGACCGGTGTGGCGGTAATATGGTCACCGCAACAGCCCTAGGTGTGAATATTTTCTGAAGACACTGTGTGTGTGGTCTCAATTAAATAGAGTATGCATGGGCAGAGAATTGCGTGGCAGTTATCTTTCCAACGAAATGAAACTATATATGATTAGACTATAGTTTACTACAGTGTCTGTAAATAAATATTGATAATGGAAATAAGTGGAGGACGCTCAATCAACGTGAGTCGGGGTGAATTGAAAAGGAAAAAGTGCAAAGAGCGCATTGGCTATAGCATGGTGAGCGAGCGTTGTGCCTTTTCACATTTCAATAAATATTGATTACCCATTTATTTGTCTCTGCCTGCAAATGATCCTCGTAAAAGGTAGGCTATATCCTATATGCAAAACGTAGCTCAAGAGAAAGTGCAAGTGTCCACTCCCATCCTTCTTGCTGCTTCAAGTTCAGTAGCCATACGTGCGAGATCAGGTGTGTGTATGGTCTCAATTAAATAGAGTAGGCTATAGCCAATGTATGGGCGGAGAAGCACGGGGCAGTTATCTTTCCAAGGAAATTTACGTCATAAATATGATTAGGCTATAGTTTACTACATTGACTAGAAATAAATATTGATCACCCAAATTTGTCTCCATCTGAAAATCGTCCCACTCCTAAAAGGTAGGCTTTAAAACGTAACTCAAGAGAAAGTGCAAGTCTCTTCAACTCTGCTCTCTTCACTGAACACAAATATAAATGCAACATGTAAAGTGTTGGTCTGGTGTTTCATGAGCTGAAATAAAAGATCCCATACATTTTCCATACGCAAAAAACTTTTATTTCTCTCAAATTTTGAGCACAAATTAGTTTACATGCCTGTTAGTGAGCATTTCTCCTTTGCCAAGATAATCCATCCACCAGACAGGTGTGTCATATCAAGAAGCTGATTAAAGAGCATGATCATTAGACAGGTGCACCTTGTGCTGGGGACAATAAAAGGCCACTCTAAAATGTGCAGTTTTGTCACACAACACAATGCCACAGATGTCTCAAGTTTTGAGGGAGCATGCAGGAATGTCCACCAGTGCTGTTGCCAGAGAATGTAATGTTCATTTCGCTACCATAAGCCGCCTCCAACGTCGTTTTAGAGAATTTGTCAGTACGTCCAACCGGCCTCACAACCGCAGACCATGTGTATGGCGTTGTGTGGGCGAGTGGTTTGCTGATTTCAACGTTGTGAATAGAGTGCCCCATTCTGGGGGTGGGGTTATGGTAAAGGCAAGCATAAGCTACGGACAACGAACACAATTGCTTTGTCACAAACGCCTAAAATAACATTGCGGGACTACGGTTCGGTTTGGGACCATTTCTTGCGGTACAGGGTGGGGATCGGACAGATGTGGTATGATAAGCTGCGGGTGCAGCGGGAGCAGGATTAATAATTAAGTAAAACAATTGATGTAGCAACTCAGGATTTCCCCTTTAAGGTGTGGACATGAGTTAGACCTGCGGTATCATGCGTCATTACTGAGGTTGATACAGTAAGCTGCAGTAGGTGATTTATAGGTGATTTTCCTACAGTATCACGGCTCATAAGGCCCAGTGATGAGTGTAGTAGCCCTGCCCACTAATGTGTGTTACAGTGAGTCCTCAAACCTGGGCTGTGCCTTTTCACTTCTAACTGTGATTATTGTGTTAAAGATCAATGAGTCATGATTCATGTTGAATTATTCTTCATTAGAGAAGCGTTAATTAATCTCTAAAGTCCTGAAACTCTCAAACAAGCTACACATTATCTCACATGAACATAGAGTGAAATAAAGGTCTGAAATATACCCGCTCAAAAAACTGCAATTTCATGCATTTTTCTTCATCATTTCCCCAAGAGTCCCGCCCTCTTTTTAAAATTACAGTTTGTCATGATTGATTGATTGCACAAGAAAGGCTATTTCCCGTAACTGACCACCTGTGTAAAGTGAAATAATGGATTCATGGTGGATAGATGAGGGGGGGAGAGGGGGATGTCCTGCACTATGATTCATCACTAATGTATGTGTCCTTTAAATAAATAAAAAACTCAAGAAAATTAGAAAGAAGAATCTTATTTACATACAAATCAGTGTCTGCAATCTCTATCTACCTCTCTCACGCACTCTCTTTATCTCTCACAAATACACACACACAGTCTTGTACAGCTAACCTTGTGGGGACACACAATTCAGTCCCATTCAAAATCCTATTTTCCCTAACCCCTAACCCTAAACCTAACCCTAACCCGTACTCTTACCATAACCCTAACCTTAACCCTAACTTTAACCCAAAAACCTAACTTTAACCCTAAACCTAACCCTAGCTCCTAACCCTAACCCTAAAACTAACCATAGCTCCTAACCCTAAACATAATTCTAACCCTAACACTAACTCTAACCTTAACACTGAACCCCCTAGAAATAGCATTTGACCTTGTGGAGACCAACAAAATGTCCCCAGTTTGTAAAATTTTTGTTTGTTTACAATTCTTGTGGGGACTTCTGGCCCCCACAAGAATAGTTAAACACGTCCACACACACACACACACACACACACACACACACACACACACACACACACACACACACACACACACACACACACACACACACACACACACACACACACACACACACACACACACTATATTCTAAAATGGTTAGGGGACCCACCACAGTTGCCCTTTTCCTTTTGATCTTTGGGTGTTTCACATATAGTGAAAAAATAGGCAAAATAACTCAGTTCTCTTTGTATTCACACTGCCCTTGCCTTTGAATGAGGACTCAACTCTTTTGCCAGTTCACTTCACCTATTTTGTGGTCACATTGCAATGTTTAGAAAGGAATCAAGATCTTTTTCCAGGACAAGCCATTCCATCAGAACGAACGTGTTATCGGACAACTAGATACAGTGTATACCTACTTACATTTTGGAAGATAATAGATTGCTAAAAGATTAGACATATTAATTGTAATCAAAAGATACTATTAACATGTAAATGTTATTGGTAACAGAATATATAGCAGAAGAATAACTGCAGATTAAATAATGCTGCAATTGAAACTATACACCCAATGTAAACTACTGTCCCTTTAAGACCTAGAATTGATTCTATACCCTATGCTGTGATTCTCACCAAATATGTTGTCTTCTCACACTATTCAAACCCCACAATCGAATAAACATCTTATGAAGCTCTCTTAGCCTACAGATCACATATTGCAAACAAATAATCTGAACTAAAACGTCAACAGGTATTTTGGAATTTATGTGCGTTCTTGACAATCGCTAATCAATAGACCTATCCAAAAACAGCAAAAGAGAAATCTGCGAACCTACTGTTGAAGTCGGAAGTTTTTCAACCACTCCACAAATGTCTTGTTAACAAACTATAGTTTTGGCAAGTCGGTTAGGACATCTACTTTGTGCATGACACAAGTAATCTTTCCAACAATTGTTTACAGACATATTATTTCACTTATAAATCACTGTATCACAATTCCAGTGGGTCAGAAGTTTACATACACTAAGTTGACTGTGCCTTTAAACAGCTTGGAAAATTCCAGAAAATGATGTCATGGATTTAGAAGCTTCTGATAAGCTAATTGACATCATTTGAGTCAATTGGAGGTGTACCTGTGGATGTATTTCAAGGCCTACCTTAAAACTCAGTGCCTCTTTGCTTGACATCATGGGAAAATCAAAATAAATCAGCGAAGACCTCAGAAAATAAATTGTAGACCTCCACAAGTCTGGTTCATCCTTGGGAGCAATTTCCAAATGCCTGAAGGTACCACGTTCATCTGTACAAACAATAGTACGCAAGTATAAACACCATGGGACCACGCAGATGTCATACCGCTCAGGAAGGAGACACGTTCTGTCTCCTAGAGATTAACGTACTTTGGTGCGAAAAGTGCAAATCAATCCCAGAACAACAGCAAAGGACCTTGTGAAGATGCTGGAGGAAACAGGTACAAACGTATCTATATCCACAGTAAAACGAGTCCTATATCAACATAACCTGAAAGGCTGCTCAGCAAGGAAGAAGCCACTGCTCCAAAACCGTCATAAAAAACCCAGACTACGGTTTGCAACTGCACATGGAGACAAAGATCGTACTTTTTGGAGAAATGTCCTCTAATCTGATGAAACAAAAATAGAACTGTTTGGCCATAATGACCATCGTTATGTTTGGAGAAAAAAGGGGGTCGCTTGCAAGTCGAAGAACACCATCCCAACCGTGAAGCACGGGGGTGGCAGCATCATGCTGTGGGGGTGCTTTGCTACAGGAGGGACAGGAGGGACAGGTGCACTTCACAAAATAGATGGCATCATGAGGAAGGAAAATGATGTGGATATATTGAAGCAACATCTCAAGACATCAGTCAGGAAGTTAAAACTTGGTCGCAAATGGGTCTTCCAAATGGACAATGACCCCAAGCATGCTTCCAAGGTTGTGGCAAAATGGCTTAAGGAGAACAAAGTCAAGGTATTGGAGTGGCCATCAGAAAGCCCTGACCTCAAGCCTATAGAAAATGTGTGGGCCGAACTGAAAAAGCGTGTGCGAGCAAGGAGGCCTACAAACCTGACTCAGTTACACCAGCTTTGTCAGGAGGAATGGGCCAAAATTCAGCCAACTTATTGTGGGAAGCTTGTGGAAGGCTACCCGAAACGTTTGACCCAAGTTAAACAATTTAAAGGCCATGCTACCAAATACTAATTGAGTGTATGTAAACTTCTGACCCACTGGGAATGTGATGAAAGAAATAAAAGCTGAAATAAATAATTCTCTCTACTATTATTCTGACATTTCACATTCTTAAAATAAAGTGGTAATCCTAACTGACCTAAGACAGGGAATTCTTACTGTGATTAAATGTCAGGAATTGTGAAAAACTGAGTTTAAATGTATTTGGCTAAGGTGTACGTAAACCTCCGACTTCAACTATATCCACATAATCCATATAGAATGTTAGAAATTCTTAGGTACCCACATCAATCAATCCATTCGTGTTTTTAATGATTCTCAATCGACACAAATCAGCTTCTTCAAACATAGTCCCAGTGGAACCAAAAAACAGACTTTAGTTTCCCGAACACTGCCCAGCCTGTTATGTGATCCTCCCAGAAAATACAGACTTTCCGCTACTTTCTAAAATAACATCCCACTCTCAATACCAGTCCTTGATATTCTATTACATAATTCTGTTATATATCGAAACTTATTACCCAAGTTCATATCAAATTCTCATGCACATTTCTATAACTTATTATGCACACTTCAGATGAAAATTAATTTCTGCTCTTTGTTCATAAGGTAGCCTATGTTGTTCCATTGCCCAATTACTTAACTTCGCTAGCTGACTTTTTCTCCGTATTAATTATATTTCCAGGACATCGTGCGCTCATTAAATCCCATGCTTTGTACGCCTCTTTCATATAATCTAAATCCCATTTTGTGTTGCTTACGCGATATTGTCAATGATATATTTTTGCGCTATCTGTAACTTATCCCTTTTAAAAATACCTTCTTGAGGATACTCATTATCTGTCCATGCTGATAAATCATTGAGTTATGGTTCCACAGAGAAAAACCCTAATTTACTTAACATCCATTCTCGCAGTGTCTGATTTTCGATACATTTAATAGAGACATGCGGATTTGTCTGCAATAATTTCTAATTTCATTTAGTTCTCCTCGAGGCAAATCAATCTCTGATTTATTCTTAATTGTGATTGTCTTGCCAGATACCGGTCTACCGAGTTGACTCCCCATTGTTTTTATTAGTTCATGCAATATTAGTAATTAAATATTTGAATCAAATACCCATCTTGATCTTTTTTTCTTTTTTTTCCCTGTTTGTCTATTTAGTAATTGGTGCCATAATTCAATATGTTAAATTGTAGCTGCTGTATTAGTTATGGTTTTCTCTCTCTCCTGCCCGTTTTGAGTAATTCACAAAGGACTAATTCTCTCTTCACCAAGGTACACAGCGCCCCGTGTAGCTCAGTTGGTAGAGCATGGCGTTTGAAACGCCAGGGTTGTGGGTTCGATTCCCACAGGGGGCCAGTATGAAAAGAAAATGTATGCACTCACTATCTGTAAGTCGCTGTGGATGAGAGCATCTGCTAAATGACTAAAATATAAATGTACTCTAACTCTCAGAGGACTGAAACTCCTTAATTTGTACTTCTCCTCTATAGTGTTGACTCTCCCTTAATCAAATATGGCTTATTTTAACTGATAGGGCCTTTAACAAAGGACTCTAACCTTTAACCAAGCTTGTTGAGGACTTGAACCTCGTAACAAAGGACTCTAACCTTTAAACAACACTTTTAAGGCACGCAAACCCATCTTTGTAATGTTTTTACACACTAAGGGACTCAAACCCACCTTTATAATGTGTTTTTACACATTAAGGGACTCAAACCCACTCTATTATCCTTTGTGTACCACTCATTTATCTGAACGTACCCTATTTTGAATCATAGCACCATGTCATTGTCTAATTCGATACTCCTCTTACATATTTTTACATACTTGCATATCACTTATCTTTCCCCCTCCAAAATATTGAATTTGAAACGTTCTTTACGGCTCAGCTTCACCACAGATAAGCAGATTTTAACATAATAATAATAATAAAAATGAAAGTCTGCTTACCTGTTGGTTCGGCCGAAAAACTGCATCCTGTTTGTAGATGCCAATTTGTTATGATGAGTTGTCTGGTATCAAGGAATTCTATATGCAAGAAGATACTTAAACACTTAGATGGAGAGTTGATACATGTATTTAATATTGCGGTACTGGATTCAACATAGCAAGCTGCATGTGGGTTGCATCTTACTATCCGAATGATGGACAAAGAAAATATCTCGCTTCTTATAGTCCATGTTACATATTTCTTCAACAACATCTGGTAAACATCAGTGGGCATTCCCCACCCTGATGTTTTCCCCTTGTACCCCAGGCAGGATATTCCATCTATCAATCATTCTAAGATAAACACCAGTGAGCTCCCTAGACATCCTGGACCTCCTTGGCATCCAGACTTTGTGGCACCAAGAGTGACCTATCTAATGGATTTAACCTCATTGCTAAATCCCTGTGAAAACACGTCATATCAGCTTCTTATTACTTTTTAACTACTTAAAAAGTTAGCTAACCCTACCTTAACCCTTTAACCCCTAACCCTAACCGTAACCCCTATTAATGCCTAGCTTAGCTATAGTTAGCCACCTAGCTAACCTAGCTAATGTTAGCCACAACATATTACAATTCTTTATGAAAAAAATCGTGTACTGGACACATTCATTATGAAGAAAATAGTGTAGTGTACACAAAAATTGTGTACTGGTCACGAATCCATTATGAAGAAAATCGTGTGGTGGACACAAACATTTTAACTTTTTTATGTGCCTGTCACAAATTTCGAATAAGTAATTTGTGTCTATTTCACGATAATCTGTGATAGTGTGTTGGATCATTGATGTTGATTTCTTTTACTGATTGTGATTTATCTTCAATGCTCTTAAATAATAACTTTTAACTCATGATATTTATCTGGCTGGCTAGTGGCTTGTGTGGATATTTTAGTATATGGTGATTAGTCTAGACTACCTGTGCTGCTGCTGCCCTGACACACATGTGCAATTCCTACTGAAGAAGGGATGGAGTTGTGTCAGAAAGTCAGCTTCTCTCTATGTCCTTCTGCCTCTCTCTGCTGTGCGTAGGATATCAGCCAACCAGTCAGAATATTGATGAAGATGTAAATCAAGTGTTAATCAAATGTTGTGCTGCTGTGGCAGTAATATTGATATATAAACTAGGTAGCTTGCTACACACACTCGACCTGTGACCGCATCTCAAGTTTCAAGTTTTATTGTCACATGCATGAGTACAGTGAAATGCCTTTCTTGCAAGCTCTTTTCAAGCCATGCATGTTTGAATACCGGGCGCGCGCAAACTCAGTACAGGGCAGACTGTGAAAAACGCACAACCAGGCGCATGAGCTCCATATATGGCAGATCAACCGATGGGGTAGGGGTGGAGGGTGGCGAACTTGACGACGTCATGACGACTTGGGGGCAGTGTGTTCAGAACAACAACAACAACATAAAACGGTATACAAAAACATATATAATATACCACCACCCAAAAGGGCACTTGGCAAGTAGGAGGGAAAAGGGGCAGGTGCCTGGGCACAGGTAGACCTCCTAACAGCTCTCAATGAATGACGAGAATGGGTATCGTAAAAAAAAAAAACTTAACATTAACCATTGAATCACCTACTAGGGCTGTGGCAGTCATGACATTTTGGCAGCCGGTGATTGTCAAGCAAATAACTGCCGGTCTCAAAGTAATTGACCGTTAATGAACATAAACACATTTAGCATCTCCTGGCTTCCATGCATAGCCTACAAGCCTCTGATGCAGACCTTTGGAACATCTACATTTTAAAATGTCAATGAATATAGCCTACACCATCACAATAAATCCATTATTTATTTTAGACAGGTCTAAAGAAACATGATATGAAGAAAATGTAGTCTGTTTCAGAAGAACAGAATAGCATACTCTGAGTTTGTCACGGTTTCGGCCGAGGCTGCTCCTCCTCCTTGCTCGGGCAGGCTTCGGCGGTCGTCGTCCCCGGAGTACTAGCTGCCACCGTTGTTTGTTTCGATGTTCATTTGGTTTTGTCTAGTTGTACACCTGTTCCCTGTTAGTGTGATTATGTACCCTATATATGTTCCATTAGTTTGTCATGTGTTGTGTGTAATTGTTTTCTCCTGTCGTTTGGTGCAGTGCTGTTTGCCAGTCACTCATTTTGTACCGTCGCACTATTGTTTTGTGCGCAGTCGGTTTTGGAGTGTTTTACGCACTGTGGCGTATTGTTCGCCTCCGGGTTGGTTAGACCCGTTTTGTTATTTTGTTTATGCAAGTAAAGTCTGGTTTGACTTAGCTCCTGTGTCCTGCATTTGATTCACACCACATCCGCATCAGAGTTCTCGACAGAATTACACACCTTAAGATGGAATTAGCAGGAGCAACAGCAGCACCTGAGTCGCTGGAGGAGCACGTCCGCGGCCAGGATGACCAGATCCGACAACTGGGGACCGCTCTGCAGGACGTCATCAACACCCTGCACCGATGGGAGTCCAGAGGGGTACCCACACCCCCACCTACCTTACCACCACCATCGGTCGGTCCGCCCGTCCCAGGCCCGGAACCCAGTGGGATTCGGCTCTCGCTCCCGAGGGCGTATGACGGCACAGCTGCCGGGTGTCAGGGGTTCCTCCTGCAGGTGGAGCTCTACCTGGCCACTGTACACCCGGTGTCCTCGGGACACGAGAGCGTTTCCGCCCTCATCTCCTGTCTCACAGGCAAGACGTTGGAATGGGCCAACGCCGAGTGGAGGAGGATAGACGCCACCACCATCTCCTACGCGGAGTTCTCCCGTCGCTTCAAGGCCGTGTTCGACCATCCACCTGAGGGCAAAGCGGCGGGGGAGCGTCTATACTACCTCCGACAGGGGAGGAGGAGCGAACAGGCGTTCGCACTGGAGTTCCGGACTCTAGCGGCAGATGCAGGGTGGAATGAACGGGCCCTCATTGATCATTTTCGATGTAGCCTACGGGAGGACGTTCAGCGTGAGTTGGCCTGCAGGGACACCAATTTCACCTTCGACCAGTTGGTCGACATGTCCATCCGTCTGGACACCCTGCTGGCCACCCGTGGACGTCCCGAGTGGGGTCCGTCCATTCCATCCTCCAGCACCTCCGAGCCGAGCCCTATGGAGCTCGGGGTGCTGGCGCTAGAGAGAGGAGGAGAAGGAGCCCGAGGGGGGCTGTCCCCTGCACCAATTGCGGCCGTGGAGGGCACACTGCGGCCAGGTGCTGGGGAGGGTCTCCAGGAGGAGGGGACAACAGGCCACGCACTGGGGAGCATTCCCAGGTGAGTAGACGCCCCACTTACCCAGAGCTCTCTGTTGTGCACTTTTGTATACCTGTTAGTTTTCCACAGGTTGCACCTCATTCCCAGCATAAGGCGCTAGTAGATTCAGGCGCAGCTGGGAATTTTGTTGATCGGAAGTTTGTTTAGATTTAGGGATTCCCCTCCTGCCTGTTGACGATCCTTTTCCCGTTCATGCTTTAGATAGCCGCCCGTTGGGGTCGAGGTTGATTAGGGAAGTCACAGCACCACTTAGGATGTGTGCGCAGGGGGGTCATGAGGAGACTATTCAGCTATATCTGATCGACTCCCCTGCGTACCCGGTGGTGCTGGGAATTCCCTGGTTAAGTACCCATAACCCTGCCATTTCGTGGCAACAGAGAGCTCTCAAGGAGTGGTCTGCTCAGTGTGAGGAGCGATGTCTGGGTGTTTCCGTGGGGGCGACCTCGGTGGAAAGTCCAAACCCGCATTGCACATTCCACCTGAATATGAGGATTTGGCACTTGTGTTCAGTAAAGCGAGGGCGACGCAGCTGCCTCCTCACAGACAGGGGGATTGTGCGATAGACCTCCAGGCAGGAGCAGCGCTCCCACGGAGCCACGTGTATCCCTTGTCTCAAGAGGAGAGAAAGGCTATGGAGACTTACATAGCCGAATCCTTGAGACAGGGATACATACGGCCCTCCACTTCCCCTGCGTCCTCAAGCTTCTTTTTTGTGAAGAAAAAAGATGGAGGGTTGCGCCCGTGCATTGATTACCGTGGTATCAATCAGATTACTGTGAAGTACAGTTATCCACTCCCTCTGATTGCGACCATGACGGAGTCATTGCACGGAGCGCGGTTTTTCACAAAACTGGATCTCAGGAGCGCGTATAACTTGGTGCGCATTAGGGAGGGCGACGAATGGAAAACAGCATTTAGTACAACTGCGGGTCATTACGAGTATCTCGTCATGCCATACGGGTTGATGAACACTCCGTCAGTCTTCCAATCCTTCGTGGATGAGATCTTCCGGGATATGCAGGGGCAAGGGGTGGTTGTGTACATTGATGACATTCTAGTGTACTCTTCTACCCGAGCCGAGCATGTAGCCCTGGTGCGTCGTGTATTGAGGAGGCTGTTGGAGCACGACCTGTATGTCAAGGCAGAGAAATGTCTGTTTTTTCAGGAGTCGGTCTCCTTTTTGGGTTATCGGTTGTCCGCGTCAGGGGTGAAGATGGAGGTGGACCGTGTGTCAGCCGTGCGTAATTGGCAAACCCCAACCACTGTTAAAGAGGTGCAGCAGTTCTTGGGCTTTGCGAATTACTACCGGAGGTTTATCCGGGGTTTTGGACAGGTGGCAGCTCCCATAACGTCCCTTCTGAAGGGTGGTCCGGTGCGCCTGCAGTGGTCAGCTGAGGCGGACAGGGCTTTTGGGAAACTGAAGGACCTGTTTACTTCGGCTCCGGTGCTGGCGCATCCGGATCCCGCCTTACCCTTTCAGGTTGAGGTGGACGCGTCTGAGGCCGGAATAGGGTCCGTTCTCTCTCAACGGTCCGGCACGCCACCTAAACTCCACCCCTGTGCTTTCTACTCTAAAAAGCTCAGTCCGGCGGAGCGAAATTATGACGTCGGGGACAGGGAGCTGATAGCTGTGGTACAGGCCCTTAAGGTGTGGAGGCATTGGCTTGAGGGGGCTCAACACCCTTTCCTCATTTTGACTGACCATCGGAACCTGGAGTACATCCGGGCAGCTAGGAGACTGAACCCTCGCCAGGCTCGGTGGAACATGTTTCTAGCCAGGTTCGTATTTAAGATCACGTACATCCCTGGGTCCCAGAACGGTAAGGCAGACGCTCTGTCCCGGCGGTATGACACAGAGCAGAGGTCCGTTGAGCCTACTCCCATACTACCGGCGTCTTGTCTAGTGGCACCGGTTGTGTTGGAGGTCGATGCTGAAATCGAGCGGGCGTTGCGTGCCGACCCTAGCCCTCCACAGTGTCCTGAGGGTCGGAAGTACGTTCCGCTCGAGATTCGGGATCGACTCATTTACTGGGCTCACACGTCACCCTCCTCTGGACATCCGGGTATTGGCCGGACAGTGCACTGTCTTAGCACTAAGTACTGGTGGCCAACGTTAGCCAGGGATGTGAGGGTTTATGTCTCCTCCTGCTCGGTGTGCGCCCAGTGTAAGGCGCCCAGACACTTGCCCAGGGGTAAGTTAAAACCCCTGCCCGTTCCACAACGACCCTGGTCCCACCTCTCGGTGGATTTTGTGACAGACCTTCCCCCCTCTCAGGGGAATACCACCATCCTGGTCATTGTGGACCGGTTCTCTAAGGCCTGTTGTCTCCTCCCTATGTCGGGTCTTCCTACTGCCCTACAGACCGCTGAGGCACTATTTACCCACGTCTTCCGACATTACGGGGTACCCGAGGATATAGTGTCTGATCGAGGCCCCCAGTTCACCTCCCGAGTCTGGAGAACGTTCATGGAGCGTTTGGGGGTCTCGGTGAGCCTTACCCCGGGGTACCACCCGGAGAGCAATGGTGTTACGGATACAGGTATCCTGTGTTTTTGTGTGTTCCTACTCTTTCTGCCCTAATCACAGGTGTCCTGTATGTTCCTGATTGGTGGTCGTTGAGGTGTCTGCTGATTGGACCAATCAGTGAACATTCCTGTGAATTGCACCACCTGTTACTCGTTTGTTCAATCACACATCCCATTTTATAAAAACCAGACTTGTGGTTGTTGCAAGAGAGAGACTTTTTGCCATATGTGAGTATGGACACGGTGGTGTCCTGTGTGTTGTGTACTCGCTAGTTGCTGATTACCCTGTTTAGTAGTTTTGTGTGTTTTTTGGGAAAAGGGGGGTTTAAGCTAGTTGCCCTTGGGCGTACATTACCCGTAGGAAGAAATCTGTCTATAAACACCAGTTAGACCTGAGCGGACCACCCACTGTATTTTTGTATGGTAGCAGTAGCCTAGCGGTTCTTCAGGCAGGCTAGATCAGTTTAGGGGGTTTTACACTATTGTTTCATTTCTTGGGTCCTGCTCAGCCCTTTTTCCCAAACCCTTACCGTGTGTTCATAAATAAACACTTTGTGTTTGACGGTAGTTCATGGTAGTTGTGTCTTATTTGTTCTCACTATTCCATGCCACACTTATAATTTACATGAATTTATGTTACGGGTCTCATGTCCATCCACCCTAGATGTTTAGAGCCACGGGGTTCGTAACATAAAGTGGGGGCTCGTCCGGGATCCTATCTATCCCATGCTACTCATGTAAATTAGTTAGTGTCTGGTTCAGTGTTGAGCTTAGCAGCTGTAACTACCTGTTTTTTTTGTGTGTTCAGTAGTCGACGGCTCGTGTTGCTAGTAGGATGGCTACTTTTGAGTTGGAGGCATTTTTGGAAAACCCTACGTGGGAGGTTTTTGATAATTGCCGTAGAGTGGATCTACAGGCTTTGGCTGACCACTTTTCTGTACCCATACCGAGGGGTTTAGTGAAAGCAGAAGTTAGGGAAGTAGTGTTAGCGATATTGTTAAACGAGCGAGTGCTTGAGTTACCGCCGCCTGAGTCTGCTGCTCCTGTAGGGGATGTGGTTGCTGTTCCTGTAAGCCCATCAGTGTCTGAGGACGAGGCTAAGGCTCCAGCCACATTGCCCCGTTATGACCCACTCTCCCCACTGACTGACAGTGATGCCAGGATGGATGTCCGCTCGACACGGCTCCAAATAGAGGCGGAAGAGCGGGCACAAATCAGGCAAGACAAGCTGGAGATGCGTAAAATGGAACTAGAGGCAGAACAGGAGACGCGTAAGATAGAACAGGAGACGCGTAAGCTAGAGGCAGAACAGGAGATGCGTAAGCTAGAGGCAGAACTGGAGACGCGTAAGATGGAACTGGAGACGCGTAGGCTTGATCAAGAACTGGAGACGCGTAAGATGGAACTGGAGATGCGTAAAATGGAACTAGAGGCAGAAACAGCGAGGTTAGTCTCTGCTCATACTATGCCTGCTAGTGAGCCAGCCTCACCAGCGGTGTCGTCTGCTACATTTGATATTAGTAGACAGATCACCTTGGTACCTGTGTTTAGGGAGTCAGAGGTTGATTCCTATTTCAGTGTGTTTGAGCGTATAGCGGTAGCATTGAAATGGCCCGACGAGGTATGGTGCCTATTACTTCAGTGTAAGCTAACAGGTAAAGCCCAAGAGGTTCTGGCAGCGCTACCTCTTGAAGACAGTTTGAATTATGAAGTGGTCAAAGCTACTGTTCTTCGTGCCTATGAGCTTGTTCCTGAGGCATATCGACAGAGATTTAGGTCTCATAAAAAGTCTCCTACTCAGACTTATGTGGAGTTTGCTAGAGACAAAGGAAATCTGTTTGACAAATGGCACAGTGCTAGTAAGGTAACTGATTTTACCTCTCTACGGGAGTTAATCTTGTTAGAGGAGTTTAAAAATTGTTTACCGGAACGCATTGTAGTTTATCTGAACGAACAGAAAGTATCCTCACTGTCGGAAGCGTCTGTATTGGCAGACGAATTTGTGTTGACGCATAAGAGCGTGTTTTCGGCTCGTACGGAGAGCAGGGCTGCGGAGTTGCTAACTTCTAGTCCTAGTCGACCAGCAGTACATCCAGCACGCCCAAAAGATGTGCGTCACTGTTTCTATTGTCATAAGGTGGGACATATAGTTAATAATTGCTTTCTGCTAAAACGCAAACCGGGGATGCCTCAGCACGCCAGGCCGCCAACGGGTGTTGGGCTGATTCGTACGGTTGTAGGGCCGGAATCAAGACAGAAGCCTCATAGTGAATGTGGTTTGAAAGTCCCTGTCCCAGATCACAGTTATGAACCGTTCATTTTTGAGGGGTTTGTTTCTATATCAGATGATGAAGCGTCTCAGCGTCCAGTTAGAATCCTCAGAGATACTGGTGCGGCGCAGTCGTTCATACTAGCTGATGTGTTGCCCTTGTCCAGTAATACATATTGTGGTTCCAGTGTGTTAGTACAAGGAATTGAAATGGGTTTCGTCCCAGTGCCATTGCACTTTGTGAACGTACACTCTGAGTTAGTCAGTGGATTGTTCAGAGTGGGCGTACGTCCTATGTTGCCAGTAAAAGGTGTGACATTTATAATGGGCAACGATATTGCCGGAGGAAAGGTAATACCCATATTGGAGGTATTGGATAAAAGTGACCAGTCTCTCTCCGAGGAGCTGGCACAGGGTTATCCAGATGTGTTCCCCGCTTGTGCTGTCACACGTGCTCAAGCACGACAAGTGGGTGAAGTGGTAGATTTGTCAGACACGATTCTATTCAGAGAGTGTGACCCAGAGGATAGTTCGAGTGCTACCTCTGGTAAGCTGGTGCAGTCTGACCAACAGCCCAGAGAAAGGAAGAAGGATGTGGAACTTGTTGCTGAAGCAATACAGTTACCAGTTACTCGTGAGCAGCTGATCGCTAACCAACAGGTTGACATTAGCCTGGCTAAATGTTTTTCTGGTGTTGTCTCAGAGGAGGAGCTAAAGAAGAAAAACATGGCATACTTCATTGATGGTAATCTCCTCATGCGTAAATGGACATCCCATGTTGACGCTGGCGGAGATTGGAATGCTGTTTACCAAATAGTGATTCCTACAGCCTTTCGACAAAATGTTTTATCCCTCGCTCATGATCACCAGTGGTCCGGACATCTGGGAGTCACCAAGACTTATGATCGAGTTTTGCGACATTTCTTTTGGACTGGCTTAAAACAAGATGTGGCTCAGTTCTGTCGGACTTGCCACACCTGTCAAGTAGTTGGGAAACCGAACCAGGTTATTTCCCCCGCGCCTCTTTGTCCCATACCGGCCATAGGTGAACCATTCGAACATGTGATGGTTGATTGTGTTGGACCATTACCAAAAACAAAATCTGGTAACCAGTTTATGTTGACAATTATGTGTGTGGCCACCAGGTACCCAGAGGCCATTCCTCTGCGAAAAGGGGTTGGATAATGTGTTGGCAGATGCTTTGTCTCGTGTTTGATGATCTAGGTTTTTTTTGTTATCCCGATAGGATGATTTGTGAATTTGGGTGTTGTGATAGTACGTGTGTCGCAAACCATTTTGGTTTGCTCTTTTAAGGGTGGGAGTGTTACGGATACAGGTATCCTGTGTTTTTGTGTGTTCCTACTCTTTCTGCCCTAATCACAGGTGTCCTGTATGTTCCTGATTGGTGGTCGTTGAGGTGTCTGCTGATTGGACCAATCAGTGAACATTCCTGTGAATTGCACCACCTGTTACTCGTTTGTTCAATCACACATCCCATTTTATAAAAACCAGACTTGTGGTTGTTGCAAGAGAGAGACTTTTTGCCATATGTGAGTATGGACACGGTGGTGTCCTGTGTGTTGTGTACTCGCTAGTTGCTGATTACCCTGTTTAGTAGTTTTGTGTGTTTTTTGGGAAAAGGGGGGTTTAAGCTAGTTGCCCTTGGGCGTACATTACCCGTAGGAAGAAATCTGTCTATAAACACCAGTTAGACCTGAGCGGACCACCCACTGTATTTTTGTATGGTAGCAGTAGCCTAGCGGTTCTTCAGGCAGGCTAGATCAGTTTAGGGGGTTTTACACTATTGTTTCATTTCTTGGGTCCTGCTCAGCCCTTTTTCCCAAACCCTTACCGTGTGTTCATAAATAAACACTTTGTGTTTGACGGTAGTTCATGGTAGTTGTGTCTTATTTGTTCTCACTATTCCATGCCACACTTATAATTTACATGAATTTATGTTACGGGTCTCATGTCCATCCACCCTAGATGTTTAGAGCCACGGGGTTCGTAACAAATGGGCAGGTAGAACGAGTGAACCAGGATGTGGGTAGGTTTCTGAGGTCGTATTGCCAGGACCGGCCGGAGGAGTGGGCTAGGTACATTCCCTGGGCAGAGATGGCCCAAAACTCTCTCCGCCACTCCTCCACCAACCTAACCCCTTTCCAATGTGTGTTAGGGTACCAGCCGGTTCTGGCACCATGGCAGCAGAGCCAGATCGAGGCCCCTGCGGTGGATGAGTGGGTGAGGCGCTCGGAGGAGACGTGGGAACGCTGCACACGTCCATCTGCAGCGGGCCATCCGTCGACACAAGGCGAGCGCCGATCTCCACCGCAGTGAGGGGCCGGTGTACGCACCTGGAGATCGAGTCTGGCTCTCGACCAGAAACCTGCCCCTCCGCCTGCCCTGCCGGAAGCTGGGTCGGCGGTTTGTGGGGCCTTTTAAAGTCCTGAGAAGATTGAACGAGGTGTGTTATAGGTTACAACTGCCTATTGAGTATAAGAATATTAACCCCTCGTTCCATGTGTCTCTTCTCAGGCCAGTGGTAGCTGGTCCACTCCAGGAAGGTGAGATAGGAGAGACTCCTCCGCCCCACTGGACATCGAGGGGGCTCCGGCGTACACCGTTCGGTCCATCTTGGACTCGAGACGTCGGATGGGGGTCTCCAGTATCTCGTGGAGTGGGAGGGGTACGGCCCGGAGGAACGGTGCTGGGTGCCGCGGAGGGACATCCTAGACCCGTCTCTCCTGTCGGAGTTCCACCAGGGGCACACCGCGCGCCCGGCTCCGCGTCCTCCTGGTCGTCCCCGAGGCCGGGGTCGGCGCACGGCTGGAGCCGCGCGTCAAGGGGGGGGACTGTCACGGTTTCGGCCGAGGCTGCTCCTCCTCCTTGCTCGGGCAGGCTTCGGCGGTCGTCGTCCCCGGAGTACTAGCTGCCACCGTTGTTTGTTTCGATGTTCGTTTGGTTTTGTCTAGTTGTTGTACACCTGTTCCCTGTTAGTGTGATTATGTACCCTATATATGTTCCATTAGTTTGTCATGTGTTGTGTGTAATTGTTTTCTCCTGTCGTTTGGTGCAGTGCTGTTTGCCAGTCGCTCATTTTGTACCGTCGCACTATTGTTTTGTGCGCAGTCGGTTTTGGAGTGTTTTACGCACTGTGGCGTATTGTTCGCCTCCGGGTTGGTTAGACCTGTTTTGTTATTTTGTTTATGCAAGTAAAGTCTGGTTTGACTTAGCTCCTGTGTCCTGCATTTGATTCACACCACATCCGCATCAGAGTTCTCGACAGAGTTGTCCTTATGTTAGGTCCTGATCTGGCTATGCCATATGGCTGTGGGCTACACTAGTTCATTTAGCAGACAAGATTTGCTTAGAATACCGTGGCATTATTTTACAGTATGAAGAATACAATTGAACATAGCTGAATAAAAAAAATTGGGTATTTTTCACAGTCTGCAAGTGAAGGCAGACACATCGGCGACGCAACTGCTGGCATCCTAATCCAATTCCGAGGTACATATTGAAGATATTGGAAGAACTGTCCAAATTTACTTTTCGTCAGCCAACAAGATGAGTAGGCCTAATGGACATCTAAAGCACTAGCCTATGTCAATCTACTATCCCCCATAGTACAAAAGTCTGGGACAGTTGTGGGATGCGATGGATCACAAATTAATACAACCTCTAGCATCAAAAAACCTGGTTTAAGCAATGAGCCTTACACAACAGATGAGAACGTTTAGCTTAAAATGTTGATAAACTAAGGAGGCTATTTCTTTACATTATAAGCGCAGCAATGCGCACACGGCAGTAGGCTATAAGCACAAATGTTCTATTAGCAGGAAAACACCATTCTCAAAAGTGACCACAAATGCTATTATGCATGTAGTACTTCTATTCTAAAGGTACAGTTTTCTGGTGGAAAGGATCTTCCCCAAACTTGAAACTCACGCGCTGCCTGTTGTAAAGTGTTTTCTTGAGTCAAATCAAATCAAATTTTATTTTCCACATGCGCCGAATATGACCTTACAGTGAAATGCTTACTTACAAGCCCTTAACCAACAATGCAGTTTTAAGAAAAAAAAATTTAAGTAAAAAATAGATAAGTAAAAAATAAAATAATAATTAAAAACAATTAAAGAGCAGAAGTAAAATGTAATAACAGTAGGGAAGTTAAATACAGGGGGTACCAGTACAGAGTCAATGTGCGGGGGGCACCGGTTAGTCGAGGTAATTTAGGTAATATGTACATGTGGGTAGAGTTAAAGTAACTATGCATAGATAATAATAAACAGAGTAGCACCAGTGTAAAAGAGGGGGTGGGGTGGAGTGGGGTGGGGGGGGACAATGCAAATAGTCTGGGTAGCCATTATTAGCTGTTCAGGAGTCTTGTGGCTTGTGGGTAGAAGCTGTTAAGAAGCCTTTTGGACCTAGACTTGAAACTCTGGTACCGGTTGCTGTGCGGTACCAGAGAGAATAGTCTATGACTAGGGTGGCTGGAGTCTTTGACAATTTGTAGAGCCTTCCTCTGACACCGCCTGGTATAGAGGTCCTGGATGGCAGGAAGCTTGGCCCCAGTGATGTACTGGGCCGTACGCACTAGCCTCTGTATTGCCTTGTGGTCCGAGGCCGAGCAGTTGCCATCCCAGGCGGTGAAGCAACCAGTCAGGATGCTCTCGATGGCTCAGCTGTAGAACTTTTTGAGCCATTTTCTGTAGCCTGTCAACTAAGCCTCTGTCTATCCCTGTTCTCTCCTCTCCGCACAGGCTATACAAACGCCTCACACCGTGTGGCTGCTGCCTCTCTAACCTGGTGGTCCCTGCACGCACCACCCACGTGGAGTTCCAGGTCTCAGGCAGCCTCTGGAACTGCCGTTCTGCTGCCAACAAGGCAGAGTTCATCTCAGCCTATGCTACCCTCCAGTCCCTCGACTTCTTGGTGCTGACGGAAACATGGATTACCACTGAAAACACTGCTACTCCTACTGCTCTCTTCTCGTCTGACCATGTGTTCTCGCATACCCCGAGAGCATCTGGTCAGCGGGGTGGTGGCACAGGAATCCTCATCTCTCCCAAGTGGACATTCTCTCTTTTTCCCCTGACCCATCTGTCTATCTCCTCATTTGAATTCCATGCTGTCACAGTCACTAGCCCATTCAAGCTTAACATCCTTGTCATTTATCGCCCTCCAGGTTCCCTTGGAGAGTTCATCAATGAGCTTGACGCCTTGATAAGTTCCTTTCCTGAGGATGGTTCACCCCTCACAGTTCTGGGTGACTTCAACCTCCCTACGTCTACCTTTGACTCATTTCTCTCTGCCTCCTTCTTTCCACTCCTCTCCTCTTTTGACCTCACCCTCTCACCGTCCCCCCCTACTCACAAGGCAGACAATACGCTTGACCTCATCTTTACTAGATGCTGTTCTTCTACTAATCTCACTGCAACTCCCCTCCATGTCTCCGACCACTACTTTATATCCTTTTCTCGCTCGCTCTCCTCCAACACTACTCACTCTGCCCCTACTCAGATGGTAATGCGCCGTCGCAACCTTCGCTCTCTCTCTCCCGCTACTCTCTCCTCTTCCATCCTATCATCTCTTCCCTCTGCTCAATCCTTCTCCCTCCAATCTCATGATTCTGCCTCCTCAACCCTCCTCTCCTCCCTTTCTGCATCCTTTGACTTTCTATGTCCCCTATCCTCCCGGCCGGCTCGGTCCTCCCCTCCTGCTCCGTGGCTTGATGACTCATTGCGAGCTCACAGAACAGGGCTCCGGGCAGCCGAGCAGAAATGGAGGAAAACTAGACTCCCTGCGGACCTTTTCACTCCCTCCTCTCTACATTTTCTTCATCTGTTTCTGCTGCTAAATCCACTTTCTACCACTCTAAATTCCAAGTATCTGCCTCTAACCCTAGGAAGCTCTTTGCCACCTTCTCTTCCCTGCTGAATCCTCCTCCCCCTCCCCCCCTCCCTCTCTGTGGATGACTTCATCAACCATTTTGAAAAGAAGGTTGACGACATCCGATCCTCGTTTGTTAAGTCAAATGACACTGCTGGTCCTTCTCACACTGTCCTACCCTATGCTTTGACTTCTTTCTCCCCTCTCTCTCCAGATAAAATCTTGCGACTTGTGACGGCCGGCCGCCCAACAACCTGCCCGCTTGACCCTGTCTCCTCCTCTCTTCTCTAGACCATCTCCGGTGACCTTCTCCCTTAACTCACCTCGCTCATCAACTCATCCTTGACTGCTGGCTATGTCCCTTCCGTCTTCAAGAGAGCGAGAGTTGCACCCCTTCTCAAAAAACCAACACTCGATCCCTCTGATGTCAACAACTACAGACCAGTATACTTTCTTTATTTTCTCTCCAAAGCTCTTGAGCGTGCCGTCTTTAGCCAACTCTCTTGCTATCTCTCTCAGAATGACCATCTTGATCCAAACCAGTCAGGTTTCAAGACTGGTCATTCAACTGAGACTGCTCTTCTCTGTGTCACGGAGGCTCTCCGCACTGCTAAAGCTAACTCTCTCTCCTCTGCTTTTGTCCTTCTAGACCTGTCTGCTGCCTTTGATACTGTGAACCATCAGATCCTACTCTCCACCCTCTCCGAGCTGGGCATCTCCGGCGCGGCTCACTCTTGGATTGCGTCCCACCTGACCGGTCGCTCCTACCAAGTGGTGTGGCGAGAATCTGTCTCCGCACCACGTGCTCTCACCACTGGTGTCCCCCAGGGCTCAGTTCTACGCCCTCTCCTATTCTCGCTATACACCAAGTCACTTGGCTCTGTCATATCCTCACATACCCTCTCCTATCATTGCTATGCAGTCGACACACAACTAATCTTCTCCTTTCCCCCTTCTGATAACCAGGCGGCGAATCGCATCTCTGCATGTCTGGCAGACATATCAGTGTGGATGACGGATCACCACCTCAAGCTGAACCTTGGCAATACGGAGCTGCTCTTCCTCCCGGGGAAGGACTGCCCGTTCCATGATCTCGCCATCACGGTTGACAACTCCGTTGTGTCCTCCTCCCAGAGTGCGAAGAGCCTTGGCGTGACCCTGGACAACACCCTGTCGTTCTCCGCTAACATCAAGGCGGTGACCCGATCCTGTAGGTTCATGCTCTACAACATTCGGAGAGTACGACCCTGCCTTACACAGGAAGCGGCACAGGTCCTAATCCAGGCACTTGTCATCTCCCGTCTGGATTACTGCAACTCGCTGTTGGCTGGGCTCCCTGCCTGTGCCATTAAACCCCTACAACTCATCCAGAATGCCGCAGCCCTTCTGGTGTTCAACCTTCCCAAGTTCTCTCACGTCACCCTGCTCCTCCGCACACTCCACTGGCTTCCAGTTGAAGCTCGCATCTGCCACAAGACCATGGTGCTTGCCTACGGAGCTGTGAGGGGAACGGCACCTCCGTACCTTCAGGCTCTGATCAGTCCCTACACCCAAACGAGGGCATTGCGTTCATCTATCTCTGGCCTGCTGGCCCGCTACCTCTGCGGAAGCACAGTTCCCGCTCAGCCCAGTCAAAACTGTTCGCTGCTCTGGCACCCCAATGGTGGAACAAGCTCCCTCACGACGCCAGGACAGCGGAGTCACTCACCACCTTCCGGAGACACTTGAAACCCCACCTCTTTAAGGAATACCTGGGATAGGATAAAGTACTCCTTCTACCCCCCCTTACCCCACCCCCCAAAAAATAAATAAATAAATAAAATAAAATAAATACATATTGTAAAGTGGTTATCCCACGGGCTATAAGGTGAATGCACCAATTTGTAAATCGCTCTGGATAAGAGCATCTGCTAAATGATGTAAATGTCAATGTAAATCTGAGGACCCATGCCAAATCTTTTCAGTCTCCTGAGGGGTAATAGGCTGTGTCGTGCCCCCTTCATGACTGCCTTGGTGTGTTAGGACCATGATAGTTTGTTGGTGATGTGGACACCAAGGAACATGTTGAAAATGTCAGTGAAGACACTTGCCAGTTGGTCAGCGCATGCTCGGAGTACACGTCCTGGTAATCCGTTTGGCCCTGCGGCCTTGTGAATGTTGACCTGCTTAAAAGTCGTACTCACATTGGCTATGGAGAGCGCGATCACATAGTCATTCAGAACAGCTGATGCTCTCATGCATGCTTCAGTGTTGCTTGCCTCGACACAAGCATAGAAGTGATTTAGCTCGTCTGGTAGGCTCGTGTCACTGGGCAGTTTGCGGCTGTGCTTCCCTTTGTAGTTTGTAATATTTTGAAAGCCCTGCCACATCCAACGAGCGTCGGAGCCAGTGTAGTACGATTCAATCTTAGTCCTGTATTGACGCTTTGCCTTTTTGATGGTTCGTCGTAGGGCATAGTTGGATTTCTTATAAGTGTCTGGGTTAGATTCCCACTCCTTGAATCCAGCAGTTCTACCCTTTAGCTCAGTGCGAATGTTGCCTGTAATCCATGGCTTCTGGTTGGGGTACGGTCACTGTGGAGACGATGTCATCGATGCACTTATTGATGAAGCCAGTGACTGATGTGGTGTACTCCTCAATGCCATCGGAATCCCGGAACACATTCCAGTCTGTGCTAGCAAAACAGTTATGTAGCTTAGCATCTGTGTCATCTGACCACTTCCTTATTAACCGAGTCACTGGTGCTTCCTGCTTTAGTTTTTGCTTATAAGCAGGAATCGGGAGGATAGAATTATGGTCAGATTTGCCAAATGGAGGGCAAGGGAGTGCTTTGTGTGCGTCTCTCTGTGTGGAGTAAATGACTAAACCCTTTTGCAATTATGTTAGCACAGCTGAAAACTGTTGTGCTGATTAAAGAAGCAATAAGACTAGCCTTCTTGAGACTAGTTGAGTATCTGGAGCATCAGCAATTGTGGGTTCGAGTACAGGCTCAAAATGGCCAGAAACAAAGAACTTTCTTCTGAGACTCGTCAATCTATTCTTGTTCTGAGAAATGAAGGCTATTCCATGCGATAAATTGCCAAGAAACTGAAGACCTCGTACAATGCTGTGTACTACTCTCTTCACAGAACAGCGCAAACTGGGTCTAACCAGAATAGAAAGAGGAGGGGGAGGCCCCGGTGTACAACTGAGGAAGAGGACAAATACATTAGAGTGTCTAGTTTGAGAAACAGACGCCTCACAGGTCCTCAACCGGCAGCTTCATTAAATAGTATCCGCAAAACACCAGTCTCAATGTCAACAGTGAAGAGTCGACTCCGGGATGCTGACCTTCTAGGCAGAGTTGCAAAGAAAAAGCCATATCTCAGATTGGCCAATAAAAATAAAAGATTAAGATTGGCATTCGGAGATATGGCTTTTTCTTTGCAAATCTGCCTACAAAGTCAGCATCCCGGAGTCGCCTCTTCACTGTTGATGTTGAGACTGGTGTATATATGAGACTGGTGTATATATACTGCTCAAAAAAATTAAGGGAACACTAAAATAACACATCCTAGATCTGAATGAATGAAATAATCTTATCAAATACTTTTTTCTTTACATAGTTGAATGTGCTGACAACAAAATCACACAAAAATAATCAATGGAAATCAAATTTATCAACCCATGGAGGTCTGGATTTGGAGTCACCCTCAAAATTAAAGTGGAAAACCACACTACAGGCTGATCCAACTTTGATGTAATGTCCTTAAAACAAGTCAAAATTAGGCTCAGTAGTGTGTGTGGCCTCCACGTGCCTATATGACCTCCTTACAACGCCTGGGCAACTCCTGGACAGTCTGTGGTGCAACGTGGCATTGGTGGATGGAGCGAGACATGATGTCCCAGATGTGCTCAATTGGATTCAGGTCTGGGGAACGGGCGGGCCAGTCCATAGCATCAATGCCTTCCTCTTGCAGGAACTGCTGACACACTCCAGCCACATGAGGTCTAGCATTGTCTTGCATTAGGAGGAACCCAGGGCCAACCGCACCAGCATATGGTCTCACAAGGGGTCTGAGGATCTCATCTCGGTACCTAATGGCAGTCAGGCTACCTCTGGCGAGCACATGGAGGGCTGTGCGGCCCCCCAAAGAAATGCCACCCCACACCATGCCTGACCCACTGCCAAACCGGTCATGCTGGAGGATGTTGCAGGCAGCAGAAATTCTCCACGGCGTCTCCAGACTCTGTCACGTCTGTCACATGTGCTCAGTGTGAACCTGCTTTCATCTGTGAAGAGCACAGGGTGCCAGTGGCGAATTTGCCAATCTTGGTGTTCTCTGGCAAATGCCAAACGTCCTGCACAGTGTTGGGCTGTAAGCACAACCCCAACTTGTGGACGTCGGTCCCTCATACCACCCTCATGGAGTCTGTTTCTGACCGTTTGAGGAGACACATGCACATTTGTGGCCTGCTGGAGGTCATTTTGCAAGGCTCTGGCAGTGCTCCTCCTGCTCCTCCTTGCACAAAGGCGGAGGTAGCGGTCCTGCTGCTGGGTTGTTGCCCTCCTACGGCCTCCTCCACGTCTCCTGATGTACTGGCCTGTCTCCTGGTAGCGCCTCCATGCTCTGGACACTACGCTGACAGACACAGCAAACCTTCTTGCCACAGCTCGCATTGATGTGCCATCCTGGATGAGCTGCACTACCTGAGCCACTTGTGTGGGTTGTAGACTCCGTCTCATGCTACCACTAGAGTGAAAGCACCGCCAGCATTCAAAAGTGACCAAAACATCAGCCAGGAAGCATAGGAACTGAGAAGTGGTCTGTGGTCACCACCTGCAAAACCAGTCCTTTGTTGGGGGTGTCTTGCTAATTGCCTATAATTTCCACCTGTTGTCTATTCCATTTGCACAACAGCATGTGAAATGTATTGTCAATCAGTGTTGCTTCCTATGTGGACAGTTTGATTTCACAGAAGTGTGATTGACTTGGAGTTACATTGTGTTGTTTAAGTGTTCCCTTAATTTTTTCGAGCAGTGTATATATATTTGCGAGAAAAAAACACATGGGGGATTGGAAGTGATAAAGACAATTACATTAATGGAAGTTACAATCTATATGCAAAATTAAAGCTGATCTACCCCCCCTCCCCCCCAAAAAAAAAAAATACATTTTCAAAACAAAAAACTATAACTAAACAAATAAAAAAAACAAAAAAAACATTGTGTGACCATGATTCATCACACAGCAGTAAAAGTTTAATTGAGAAGGTTTTGGGGAGCGTGCTGTCTACCCAGACACTATCATTATCGCTAACTGGATACATGAAGTCAATGATAGACAAATGCGCTCACCACACAGACATACAGGGGCAATATTGCTGGTAATTTGTGAAAAATACAGTTTCAGAATTGTTTGGCGAGCTACTCATAGGTGGGCTGCGAGCTACTGGTAGCTCACGATTGACCTGTTGGAGACCCATGCTTTAGTCTATTCAGTGGCATGTCTTATACATTCAAACTGAAGGCCTCACATGAAAAAAATTACTAAATGACTGAGAAAGAACATTAGAGTGGATGCTTGCTCAGAAATCTGTGATTGGCCATGGTTTATACTAGAGACAGCCAGTGATGTGCAGTCAGGGTAGACAGAGAAGGCAGTGCTTACCCTGTGATAATCTAATAGGAAAAGCTGTTATGAAAGGCCATATAAAAATACAACTATATAAGAAATTGTAATGTAATCTGTTTTTTCTCTCTCGATAAATCACAAAATGTGTTAAAACTGCATCAAAACCTTAGGAAAGGCATCAGGGTATTCATGACTTCATTCCCATCCTGTGATGCGTTTGTCAGAGTTTATTCCGTAATCCATAATAATAATTCATCCGGACCGTACCCCTCCCACTCCACGAGGTACTGAAGGCCCCCCATCCGACGCCTTGAATCCAGGATGGAACGGACGGAGTACGCCAGGGCCCCTTCAAAGTCCAGAGGAGGCGGAGGGACCTCCCGCACCTCAGACTCCTGGAGCGGACCAGCCACCACCGGCCTGAGGAGAAACACATGAAATTAGGGGTTACTACGGTAATCATGGGGGAGTAATAACCTATAGGTAACCTCGTTGATTCTCCTCAGGACTTTGAACGGCCCGACAAACCATGGGCTCAGCTTCCGGCAGGGCAGGCGGAGGGGCAGATTCCGGGTCGAGAGCCAGACCCGATCACCCGTTACGAAGACCGGGGCCTCACTGCGGTGGTGGTCAGCGTTGGCCTTCTGACGACGCACGGCGCATTGGAGGTGGATGTGGGCAGCGTCCCACGTCTCCTCCGTGCACCGAAACCAGTCATCCACCGCAGGACCCTCGGTCTGGCTCTAGCCACGGTGCCAGAACCGGTTGGTAACCTAAAACACATTGGAATGGTGTTAGGTTAGTGGAGGAGTGACGTAGAGAGTTCTGGGCATATTCGGCTCATGGCAAGAACACCGACCACTCCCCCGGCGGTCCTGGCAGTAGGAACGCAGGAACCTATCCACATCCTGATTTACCTGTTCCACCTGCCCATTAGACTCGGGGTGGAAACCAGAGGTCAGGCTGACTGAGACCCCAAGACGTTCCATGAACGCCTTCCAGACCTTGGATGTGAACTGGGGACCCCGGTCAGACACTATATCCTCTGGTACCCCGTAGTGCCGGAAGACGTGTGTATACAGGGCCTCTGCAGTTTGCAGGGCCGTGGGGAGACCGGGCAGAGGAAGGAGGCACCAGGCCTTGGAAAAGCGGTCCACAACGACCAGGATGGTGGTGTTACCTTTGGAGAAGGGAAGATCGTAAGGAAATCAACACTCAGGTGAGACCATGGTCATTGTGGAACTGGTAAAGGTTGTAACTTACCCGCTGGGAGGTGCCTAGGTGCCTTACTCTTGGCGTACACCGAGCAGGAGGAGACACACCCTCACGTCCTTAGCCAAGGTAGGCCACCAGTACTTTCCGGTCAGGCAGCGCACTGTACGACCGATACCTGGGTGACCAGAGGAGGGTGACGTGTGTGCCCAGTAGATCAGACGGTCACGGATAAGAACAGGCACGTACGCAGCCCAGCTGGACACTGAGGTGGAGATGGCTCTGTGCATAATGCCTGCTATATATCCGCGTCCATCGCCCATACTACCTTCGCCACAATGCAGGATGCTGGGAGTATGGGGGTGTTGTCTCTGGGCCTCTCCTCTGTGTCAGACAACCGTGACAATGCGTCTGCCTTCACGTTCTTCGTACCCGGGATGTATGATAGTGTGAAATCAAACCAGATGAAGAATAGGGCCCACCTGGCCTGGCGAGGATTCAGCCTCCTCGCTTCCCGGATGTACTCCAGGTTACGATGGTCCACCCAGACGAGGAAAGGGTGTTTCGCCCCTTCGAGCCAATGCCGCCACACGGTCAGGGCTCGGACAACAGCCAACAGCTCCTGATCACCAATGTCGTAGTTCTGCTTCGACGGGCTGAGCTTCTTAGAGAAGAAGGCACAGGGGCGGAGCTTGGGTTGCGTGCCCAAGCGTTGAGATAGGACAGCGCCTATCCCTACCTCGGACGCATCCACCTCCACTACGAACGGTAGTGATGGATCGGGGTGGGCCAGTACCGGGGCTGAGGGGAACAGACCCCTCAGGTAACTGAAGGCCCTGTCAGCCTCAGCAGACCAGCGGAGCCGGGACGGCCCACCCTTCAACAGAGATGTAATGGGAGCTGCGACCTTGCCGAAGCCCCAGATAAACCTCCGATAGTAGTAATAAAACGTTGCACCTTCTTAACCGTGGTTGGAGTCGGCCAATTACGCACGGCTGAAATGCGATCTCCCTCTATCTTCACACCTGAGGTGGTAATGCGGTATCTGAGGAAGGAGACGGACTGCTGGAAAAACAGACACTTTTCTGCCTTGGCATAAAGGTCATTTTCCAATTGTCGGGCCAGCACTTTGCGAACCAGGGACACATGCTTGGCACGCGTAGTGGAATACACCAGAATGTCATCGATGTAGACCACTACACCGCAACCAAGCATGTCCCAAAACACCTCGTTCACAAAGGACTGGAAGACGAATGGAGCATTCATCAAACCGTAGGGCATCACCAGGTATTCATAATGCCCCGTGGTTGTGCGGAATGTTGTCTTCCACTCATCCCCCTCTCAGACACGCACCAGGTAGTACGCACTCCGGAGATCTAATTTGGTGTAGAAGCGCGCCCCATGCATTGACTCGATCACTGAAGGAATGAGGGGGAGAGGGTAACTAAATCGTATGGTCTCCTTGTTCAGTGACCGCTAATCAATGCAAGGGTGCAGACCGCTGTCTTTCTTCTTCACATAAAAGAAACTCGAGGAGGCAGGTGAAGTGGAGGGACATATAAACCCCTGGCCCAGGGACTCGGTGACATATGTTTCCATAGCCTCCGTTTCAGCCTGTGACAGGGGATACACGTGACTCCTGGGAGGCACAGCGTCTACCCGGAGGTTTATTGCGCAATCCCCCGCCCGATGAGGTGGTAACTTGGTCGCCTGCGTTTTGGAAAACGCGTGCGCCAGATCGAGGTATTCGGGGGGAATGCGCACGGTGGAGGTACTGTCTGGACTTTCCACCGTGGTTGCACCAACAGAAACATAGAGCACCTTCCCTGACACTCTCGCAACCACCCCGTGAGAACCCTCTGCGGCCATGAGAATGTGGGGTTGTGGAGTGCTAACCAAGGGATACCTAGTACCACAGGGAAAGCAGGAGACTCAATAATAAAAAAACTTGACTTGCTCGCAATGAGTCTTGTGGGTAACCATGGTGATTGGTGCGGTAACTTCCCTAACAAACCCAGACCCTAATGGTCGACTGTCAAGTGCTGTGATGGGGAGTGGAATGGATAGGGGAACCAATGAAATGCCTAGACTGTGTGAGAATGCCCTGTCCATAAAGTTCCCAGCTGTACCTGAATTGACTACCGCCTTACACTGGGGAACTACAATGTGATCAGGAAAGTGGATGGGTAGGGTACAGTGCGCAGCAGAGGGCTCTGAACAAGTGTGGGTGTTCGATACCTGGGGTGATGCGAGAGTGATGCCGCCTCCAGACCCAACAGAACGCTGACAACATCGTGCGGTGTAATGTCCCTTCGTGCCACCAGAGTGACACTGGCGCTGTCGTCCTCCGCTCTCTCGGATCGCGGCACCACCCAGTTCCATCAGCTCGTGATCCGAGTCGGCCTGGGTTGGAACGGGCAGACCCCTTTCAGGACGTTCTCTGGCTGCCAGCAGATTGTTCAAACGGATGGCCATGTCCACCAGTTGCGTGAAGGACAACATGGTGTCCTGGCAGGCTAGCTCCCTTTGGACGTCCTCCCGCAGATGGCACCGGAAGTGGTCGATAAGGGCCCGCTCGTTCCACCAGGACCAAGCTGCTAGAGTCCGAAACTTCAAGGCGAAGTCCTGCGCAGTCCTCGTCCCCTGCCTCAGGTGCACCAGCCGCTCGCCCGCCTCTCGACCTTCGGGCAGGTGATCGAAGACAGCCCGAAAGAGGTGAGCGAACTCCCCGTAGTTGTCCCACATGGCTCCTCCTTCATTCCAGACCTTGTTGGCCCACTCCAGGGCTTTCCCCGTGAGGCAGGAGACGAGGGCGGACACCTTCTCCCGCTCCGATGGGGCCGGGCTGATGCTAGAGAAGTAGAGCGCCAGTTGGAGGAGGAATCCCTGGCAGAGAGCAGCTGTCCCGTCGAACTCCCGTGGTTGGGATATATGCATCCCTCTGGGTGCTGGGGTGTGGGTGGCTGGATCCGGTTGCCCAGCTGTTCTCGACAGATCGGGTCCTCTCCTCTCCAGGCGTTGGACGACCTGGAGAACCCGATCCATCGCTTCTCCGAAGCTGGCTAGCATTGTTGAATGCTCCTGGACCCGTGCCACAACTCCAGTCATACGCTCCTCTCCCGCTGACTCCATAGCTGGTGGGTGATTCTGTGATGCGTGATATGAAGGAGTCAGGCGCAGGAGGGTAAATCACAGTATATAGAGTTTATTCCATAATCCAGCGCACTGGAACAAACATGCACATGGGGAAAATACCCCGGCAATACAAAATACTGATCTCAACCGAGCTACTAATCCTCACAACAAACAATCACCCACAAGGACAAGGGGGCAGAGGGAACACTTAAACACGTACTAATGAGGGGAATATGAACCAAGTGTGTGTAATTGACAAGACAAGACAAATGGAATGATGAGATATGGAGCGGCAGTGGCTACAAGGCCGGTGACGACGAAAGCCGAAGCCTGACCGAACAAGGAGAGGAGGCAGCTTCGGAGGAAGTCGTGACACATCCATTCAAATCTATTCAAATCGTTGTCATGCATGGCCGTTCCTGACTTCAGTCACTATTAATTGACAGGGTCAGCATAGGCCTCGCTGCTTTGTCTAGCGTCATTCGTTGCATTGAGCCGATTTCATATTTTGCGCATGAGTATTGCTTAAACATCTTGTGTGGGTAAGCCTGGGTTAAGCTCTGCACATTCGGGTGTGTCTACATAATTTGGCGCTCACATCACTTGAACTGAACGAAGCTAGCTAGCTAGCAAAAACAACCTGACAAATGGACACAATACTGCACCTCAAACTATTTTACAAGTTGGATTTCCATGGAAAACTTGGTATAACTCAGAGAGGGAGAGCAACACCTGCGCTTCCTGACCTTCATCAGAGGAAGGGACAGAAAATCATCTGATCGAATGCACCCAACTCGGCATGACAGACACAGCAACCCGGAGCAGACAGCCGATCAGAGATCAGGAGAGGAATGATTAACAACATTTTGGACAATATCAGTGTTCAAATGAAAGCCAGGTTTAATAACTTTGTCATCCTTGGCCCTACAACGCTGTCTTCGAGAGGTCCACCCTGAAGTACAGACGAATTAACTTTATCCAGTGGTGACCCGTCATTCAGGGCAAGTGGGGCAGTTCCAAAATGCAGGTGTTTCAGCCTAGCTCAGTGCTTTCTGTGGTGGTGGGGCAGCCAGCAGAAAATACGGAGCGTAGGGGTTGGTAATGTTCTCTAGTTGCGGCAGTGATTGGCTCAGTGTTCTGTCACTCATGGGGACACTCATGGGGACACCGCAAAATCTATGGGGAGAGCTCTAAAATTCAAGCCCCTTGGGTGCTGCCATAGAGTTACATTAGAAGTGCCCATCCAAGAAGGCTCAAGGTCATTGGCCACAGATAAAATTACGTCAAATCACGTAGCTTTGATTGGACTGATCATGTCAACATCATACTTTCAAAATCTTTGCTAGCAAGCTAGACAAGCAATCATCATCATGAATCACATCGACAATCTACTGGCAATCCTTTTCAATCCTTGTCATATGAAGAGAAATTATAGATTAAACGTATCGGTGCTCATCGGCCATTGGACATAAACATTACACAACAAGTTTGAAAATTGCAAACTCATAGAGCTGTCACTGGAGACAGCTCTATGAAACACGTTATTCTTACTACAGTAGTAATATACCAAATCGGAATAATTTTCTTCACATTAACGAGATGCTGTGAAACACATAATTATATTGAATTCAGTTAATTTACGTGCCATGCTCCCTTTCATTGGTATGCATACTATATCCAGCTTATTATGTCAGACCAAGGCAAATATTTTGTGCCATTTTGGATACTCTGAGACTTTCTCTCGGGTAAAGTAAGCATAGTGAATAATGTCACTCAATTGAACTGTTTTGACATTAGTGGGGACATTTGATGAATACTTGAAGACCTGAACACGTAAATGAGGCATTAATAATATATGCTTTGCAGTGAGGACAAGAAAAAGGCTTATGTGCTGTTTTGCAGAAATATGTCATCGGGACAGGAGAGGAGGTAGTCAAGGAAACTCACGAAAAAAAAATTTATATATTTTTTTTTAGGCATAGGGGGTGTGTACCAATTTCAAGTGTTATTTGCCTGATATGGGTGTATGCCTCCCTGAATGATGAAATAGAGAAGGCATTAGGCAGCCATTTCTTAGCCGTGTCTTACGTGCAGACAGAGGCCTTACCTTACAACCCACTATGAGATGGCAGTTTGAATATTACTGAAACAATCATAGCCATTGTTGCTCATCAATGCATGCCATGCTCACTTTTCTCCTCCATTACTGTCAGTATTTCCCTTTTTCTCAAAGCCTTATCTTTACTCAGACACAAGCTGTGTGTGTGTGTGCTGTGTGTGTGTGTGAGCTTGGTGTCTGTGTGTGTGCTGTGTGTGTGTGTGTGTGTCTGTCTGTGTGTGTTTGTGTGTGTGCGATGCCGATGCGGTTGAGCTGCCTGTCACTCACTATTACCATCTCAGGTCAGACGTGTGTGTGTGCTCCTCAAAGATTTTCAGACACTGAATGTGTCCAGACATCAGCAGCTGTCCGCTTAGTTTTCCAAGCATAGAGCCTCAAGCTGACCTGACAACTGTCCTCCCTGAGCCTGAAACCCATCCGCCTATGGACTCTTCTCTTCCAGACTTTACACAAAACCGGGTGAGAACGTACAGTGAGGGAAAAAAGTATTTGATCCCCTGCTAATTTTGTACGTTTGCCCACTGACAAAGAAATTATCAGTCTATAATTTTAATGGTAGGTTTATTTGAACAGTGAGAGACAGAATAACAACAAAACAATACAGAAAAACGCATGTCAAAATGTTATAAATTGATTTGCATTTTAATGAGGGAAATAAGGATTTGACTCCCTCTCAATCAGAAAGATTTCTGGCTCCCAGGTGTCTTTTATACAGGTAACTAGCTGAGATTAGGAGCACACTCTTAAAGGGAGTGCTCCTAATCTCAGCTTGTCACCTGTATAAAAGACACCTGTCTACAGAAGCAATCAATCAATCATTTACATTTACATTTTAGTCATTTAGCAGACGCTCTTATCCAGAGCGACTTACAGTTAGTGAATAGTGTTTTTATTATTTTTTTTATTATTCCCCATGGGAATCGAACCCACAACCCTGGCGTTGCAAACACCATGCTCTATCAACTGAGCTACATCCCTGCCGGCCATTCCCTCCCCTACCCTGGACGACGCTGGGCCAATTGTGCACCGCCCATGAGTCTCCCGGTCGCGGCCGGCTGCGACAGAGCCTGGATTCGAACCAGGATCTCTAGTGGCACAGTTAGCACTGCGATGCAGTGCCTTAGACCACTGCGCCACTCAGGAGAACTCAATCAGATTCCAAACTCTCCACCATGGCCAAGACCAAAGAGCTCTCCAAGGATTTCAGGGACAAGATTGTAGACCTACACAAGGCTGGAATGGGCTACATGACAATCGCCAAGCAGCTTGTTGAGAAGGTGACAACAGTTGGTGCGATTATTCGCAAATGGAAGTGTAGTGTATTAAGATTATGACTATTCTAGAGGAACAAAGAGGGGATGTTTATCTTAGTTCAAAAGTAGCCATTTGTAGGGTGACGCCCCAGGGGAGACAGGTGATTGGACAGCAGAGGGAGCAACCCATATTTTTGCATTGTTTATAAGTATATGCTGGACGAAGAAGAGGTTAGAGCAGACATTACAATTCGAGGAACAATGCTCTCCGGGTGGTCATGACATCCGTCACTTATGCTGACATCTTGTGATATGAATAAAACTTATGATCAAAGGTTCAGCATGAGCGGACTCCTTTGTTTGACAGCAATGAGCACCAGCAGCGACAAGATACACTACAAATGGGGGCTCGTCCGGGATCTGTATGCATCGTTCTTTGTTCCATTCCTGAGTCGCGAGGTGACTACCGCTCAAGCCGGCTATAAGGTGAGATTTCTCACAAAATGTGGGCATTAGTTGTTCCGCTGGCTTATGAGAGGGCATTGAAGGGTGTACCGTGTAAATTACTTGGGTTTGTGCTGATGTGGTGTTATTGCTGTCGACTAGGGGTCTGTCATAATTATTCTAAAATGTTAGAGCAATCGATGGTAGTAAAAGGCAGATATAAAAAGGCAGATATAATACAAGGCAGATGTACAAGGCAGATATACGTATACAAAATTAGGGCATTGCATCGTGTAAAGACCCCAGGGGGGCCATCCAGGATGGGCCGAAAATCCTCTTGCGCGTTAGATGTGTATTAGGTGGGTTCTGAAAACTCGGGTTGATGGAATTTATTTGATTGTGGTTACGGCTCATCTTTTATCCGACGGGATGTCTGCTTGGGGTAATCTCTCTGTAGATATCCATTGAACTCACGGCATCATAAACGGTAGAGAATAAGACAAAGAAAAGGGCAATGCAGGTTACATTGTACGTGTTGCAAGCCACAGGTTAGATACATGCTAATGCTAAATGCTAATGCTAAATGCTAATATGTTGCATGCTACATGCTAACGTGTGACCTTAGAGGGCCATTGCGATGGAATAAAGCCTCTTAAATTATGTTTGTGTGTGTAGAATTCAGGTTCTATGCGATTGTGAGTTTTGTTAAGTGTTATTGTTTGACTATAAGGGGAAAAGAGAGGAGCTGTAGCAGAATGCTAACGTTCTGTTGTCTGGAAATCGTATCGTTGAATGTATTGCGCATGCGTTTAATTTTACGACACTACACTACAAAACGGGGGAGTTTACGGCACGAGATTAGGACACGTTTGATTTTACGGTACTAAACTACAACACATTGTTTACTAAAACTACAACAAGGGGGATTTTGGGTAAATTGGTCATATTTCTGTTAGACTGTGCTGCAGGGGGAGACAGAGAAACAGGCGAGAGGGAACAAAGAGAAAATATTTGAAAATGAATGAAATCTTCTAGTTGTTAAAGCGGCTGTTGGTTAAAGATGAAACTGGTTTTGTGACCTATTGAATTGATAAATGAGAGAGATATATGTTGACTAATTAAAATAAATAAAATAAAATGACGGATTAAAATAAAATAAAAATGTTATTGAGCTATCTATATTTATTCCTGAGTTGATTCTTAGAGCGAATGTGAACGAAGGAATATTGAATGCTGGAAGTAACTCAGTGATTGCATAAACTACTAAAATCTTTTTCTGTGTCTCTGTTCTTTTGTCATATGAGAGGAACGATGGGACGAGAGGACAGAGAGAGAAAGAGAGGGAGGTGCTGGTGTGTACATCACGTGACGTGACAGAGGATCGAGTCAAAAGGTTTCTTTGGTGCTGTTCTGTTTACAAAATCTTCCCCTACAGGATATTTGATGTTATGACAATTTCACAGAGGCTTGGCAAATACTGATTCATTAAAAATTGTATTTTGGAGTTTCTGTGCATCACTTGGGTTTGATTACAGTTGTGTTGGAAATCGAGTACTGACATTATTCTGTAAAATTAAGATAATTAGGTGCTTATAGAGCAAGGGGGTTTATGGGAATTGTAGTGTTGTAGGATTAGAAGGCTTTGTTTTTGGGATTGCTGTGAAGTTGACTACTTACATTTACTTTTCGGATGGGTTGTGGTAAGATAGCCACTAATTGATAAATTGGTAAGATAGGATATAGAAATAAAAAAGTGGTTTTAATTATTCATAATTTTTAATTGATTTTTTAATTGATTTTTTATTTTAATTAAAAATATTTTTTGAATAAATTTTTAATTGAATTTTTTTAATATTCATATTTTTGTTGATTGATAAAAAAAAATGGGTTGTTTGGTTTATATTAATAATTAAAGGGGGGAAGCCATAGGCTATATAGTCTAAAATAAAATAATTCACAATAAAGGAATATAAAAGGGTTGTTACAATGGGGAGAAAGGACAGCAAGGCTATGAAGGTAATTACACCTGTTGATATAGTACAAAATAGTAATCCTTTAACTAAAGTATTGCTAGGTTATAAGGCAAATGAAACAAAAGTTGCCCTTCATTCTCAAACAAAAACTGATAAAAGATTCCAGCGATAAGATAAACAAAGGTATAGAGAAAAGGCTAAAGGAAGAGAAGGCGACAGAAAAACTAATGCCAGAAGTTAGTACTCCTTTCTCACATACGGATTCAGCAAAAAGACCCCCACCTTATGAGAAGGAAGTAGAGCTTAGGGATGTTTATCCTCAGCTTCCAGTGGAGGGTGATTATTGCATCAGAGATGAAGATGAACGAATAATAGATAGAGGACAAGCAGAAACGACAATAAAAATGAATCTAAAACTCCAGAAGTAAGGAAAACAGAGATGTCTGGAAACTAAGAGAAGAATGAGGTTCGGGAAGATGAAAACTTAGAGATTAAAGGTGCTTTATGTTCAAGAGGATTTTATTCAACAATGATTAGCAAAGAAGAAATAGAGATATAGACTGATGCGTATCATGCCTGGATAAAGCGAATAGTTTAGAAGAAGTAACACAACTGGATGAACAACTCAAGAAGAGAAGATACAGAAGGAGAAACTGCTGAGAAAAGGATCCCAAGAATTGGAGGAGAAGAATACATTGAGGCCAAGAAGCTGAAGAAAAGTAAGAAGATGATGGAAGATGATATTTCGAGGACAGAACTTAGAATATAAGCTGTTGAAGAATCCTGATATGTCAACAACAAGAAAGAACAGGATCAAGAAACTCTCAGAAAACTCAATCAAATACAACTTACAACTGGTGGAGAAGAAGAAGGAGAAGAGAAGCTTTGGTTATGAAGAATCAGAGTGAACCAAATCAACAATCACTGCTACAGCTTCAACTGAACAAGGCCAACCGCAATTGTACCAGCCACCAAGGGCGGTACCAGTTGTTTAATATCCACAGCCAGTTTCTGGACAGACACAGAATTGGAGAGGAAGAGGACGAGAAGGCTTAGAAGGAGGAGGAAGATTTCAGCCACACTTCCAGCAACTTTCAGAAGAGTCTTATAATTGTGGACAGATTGGTTACTTTACCTGTGATTGCAATGCGCCAGGAGGAAACAACAGAGGAAATTTCTGAGGAAGATAAAGGAGCAAGTGAAGATCACCTGTTCTCTAGGTGAACCCTTCAAGGATTCTAGAGTGCCTAGAAGATACGAAGGGGGGTGTCAGCTGATAGCACCGATTAGAGAAGAAGTGAAAATAAAAAGGACTATGAGAAGTGATGGTGAATAGTGGAAAAGCTTTTATCTGTGTTGGGCCTAAAGAGGTTAAACATCTCACTATGTAAAATTAACTAATTAGGATAGGATTTGAGGTAGTAAAACAGTTAATTACTCTTAAGGAACCAATTGAGCTCTTCTATAAAAAATCAAAGAGAAATTAAAATAGACATACTAATATTAGAACATATACCTATTGCATTGTTGGGAAGAGATGCATGGTGTAAATTGAACTGTACAATAAGATGTACACTAGACGGCTGTCTGGTAGAAGATTTTAAAAGAGTAGGGTTTTTGGGAATCATATTTGCTTAGGAAAATAATATCATAGGAAGGATGATAATCTATTAGACTGCCTATTAGACAATCTGTCTGAAAAATAAAGTTAAAAGGGGTGATTTATTCTGGGTTACATTCCTACACCAAGAGATTTCAGGCTAGGCTAAAAGATGTTTAGTCGTTTGCCAAGTCTGTGTGTGAAGAAGTCAGAAGCAGGTGGGGACTTCCCGATCACATATTCTAAAAATTGGTGGTAAAGGATTTTGTGAATAAATCAGTGGAAAAGGTTTTTAAAAGTTAGGAGAAAAGATTAGATTAAAAAAGTTAGGAGAACTAGGGTTGAAGGAACTCTAAGACAGTAAGCTAAGTTTCAAAGTTAGTAGTAAGAGAGAGAGAACAGTGGTGAAGGACATTTTAGAGTTTAGTGGGAAGATAGATATGGTAGGAGTTTAGATCTGTTAGGAGCAGATGCATTGAGAAAGTATGCGTTGCTGAATGATAAGAGAAGATTGAGGGTGATTGAGTATCTATACTTACAGTTCCCAGCAGGAAGATCAAGGTAATTGTAGGTGTATTTTTTTAATAATCAAAAGTTTGAAAGTCAGGGATTAGAGGTAGGACTGAGAGCTAAAGAAAAGTGACACTAGTGGTGATAGAGGGAAATACAAGTAAGGATTTAAAAGTCTTAGGGAAAATAGGTGAAGTAACAACAATGACATTAACACTTCAGCATATTAAAACAACAGTGAGAAGCAATTTAACTCTTTCAACATTGATAGTTATTAAAGCCATAAATATATCGCATTTGATTATAAGGGAACCAATAGCTCCAGCACCAATTTTAGGGGGAAAAGACTGTTATTAGGGTTAGGATGGGGACGTTCCTCCCACATGGAGAGATAATTATGGAGAAGAAGTATTGTTATCAGGACCAGAAGTAGAAGCTGTTGCACCTAGTCAATGGAGGTATAGTTTGTACAATGATATGAAGTGGAAGAGGGGTATGAGTGATTGTTCATTTATTTTGCGTAATGTTACAGAGAAAGATCAGGGAGAATATATGTGTACTTATCTAGTGCAAGCATTAAAATTTGTTCCGGTTAAGAATTATTGGTTAAAAGGCTATGTAATTCGTAAAGTGACGCTTATAATGGAAGAGTTGAAGTCTGTTGAAGCTTCCACAGTCACCAAAGGAGTTCAGGAGAAGTATATTACAGTAGTCACTCCAACAGTAAATAATACACAGAGAATATTGGTAGCTTTCCCACTAGAAGTAGTTAAGGGTGTTAATACATCAACTAAATCAACTACTTTAATGGTGACTTTGGAAGGGATTAATGGTACGACGGCAATAACAAATGTAGGAAGTATGACAACGACACCAACAACAACTTTTCTGAAATTAAAGGGGGTAGCAAGAGGGACTCGAGGGGTTTATGGTACGGATGGAGAGTGCTGTCAATGATAGTAAGGATAGGGTTAAAATAGGAGAGCAGATAGTGGTAGAGAACAATATAGATTCATCTGAAATAGTGAAGGATACTATCATGGAGGTACAGGATGAGGTCTTTGATTTTAATGACAGACAAGGAGAGGTATCTGATCAGTACCGCTCGTTAGGGAAGAGAGAAACTAAATGGAAGGCATATGGTTTGATTCTTCTGTTGTGAAAATTAAAGATGGATGGGCAGGTAGGAATCTTTGGTTCCAGCAGCTAGCTCATTCTGTAAGATCAGGGAGGAATCTTGAGGGTCCATGTCTGTTGAGAATTCCAGCACCAGACACGTGGGGTTCGACCTCTATCGAGTATGTGTCAATCTTATGCTTTGTCATGGCTGTTGTATCAGCAACAATCATTAACAGATAAAATAATGTCGTTGTCAAAACATTTGTTTAGGCCTAGGTTTAGGTGTTCTTGGTTAAATGAATTACCCTATGTGAATTAGTTAGATGGTAAGGAAAATCAGGTAACAGCGAACCCTGATGCATTGGAGGTGAAACCATTGAGGGCTAAAAGTTGTTTTTGTTCTAATAAAACATATGATGTAAGGGGTATGTTTATGGGAATATCAGATTGTGATGATTATATGATAACTTTGGGTATGCATGACCTTAAGGGTAGTAATGAGAAATATAATGTTACTTTTTATGTTCCAGTTAGTAAGAAGAGCAGGACTTTGATGGTTAAAAGATTAGCTTTTGACTGACAATGTGACTATTGGGAATTTTAGAGATATTTGGAGGGTTTGTGGTGATAAAGCGTATATATTCTTACCCTATGGATGGATAGGATGTTGTTACATGTCAACGTTGAAGCTTCCATATGAGGTTTCTACCATTAAAAGAGGGGTAGCACCGGACACAGATAAATCTGAATCTAGGTTTGGAAGTAGGGTGGAAAGGGACATGGTGACATTTCATAGTCTGGGAAGCCTATCATTGGAGGATAAGTCTAAGAGAGAAGGGGGGACTTTTTCCATGGTATGGGGTAACATATTTGGCAGATCATATTGATAATATTACCTATACTTTGCAGGGGTTTGCGAATGAAACAATAAGAGGGTTTAACCTTCTGTCAAATACTCAAAGAAGTCACAGACTGACGCTGTTGAAACATGACATGGCTCTTGACTATATTTTAGCAAAACAAGGTGGCTTATGTTTGGCTATGAATCTGACAGGGGATGATTGTTATACTTTGATCCCAGATAGTTCCGATAATATCACGAGTGTTATAGATGCATTGAAGAATATAAGGGAAGCGTTTGGTAGATCTGAAGGAGCTGGATGGTCAGCGAAGTCTTGGTTGCAAGATCAATTAGGCCCAGTAGGAGCAGTGATGGATTAGATTTTAATGGCAGCTTTGATAGCACTGTGTGTGATGTTTTTGATTTGTTAGTGACCTTTGAGAAAGCTATGATATTGAGATAGGTTGGAGTAGTGATGCCTGGAGACAACACTCAGATGCCGTTGTTGACTGTTCCTGATCTGGATGAAGATGGACAAGTGGGACTGGATGGATAAATATCCTTTTTGATTATTTGATCATTTTTCATATTTTTTTTCCAATATTAGTGTGATTTTAGTATGATTTTATGAATCAAAGGGGGGAATAGGATAATGTGATTCATACATCATTTATATATAATTTTTATATTCTTAGTTGATATTGATGTTTAATTTGAAAGTGTTGTTTTGCAAAAGATACTGTTTGGTCTTTTCTTTTCTTCCAGAAGCATTTGGGGGAAAATGTAGAGATTGAAATACTCAAACAAGGACAATATGAAGGGACAATATGAAAGGAGAATGACTGGAGGAGATGAAGCAAGGAAGGTGTGGAAAGATTCCGATTCCATCATCAACAATGCATTGGAAGAGGAGACTACGGAGGAGATGAAGTGTAGTGGACTACATTCCAGTGTCTGCAATGAAATATAGACATATTTGCATGGGTAATACATAATGTGTGTCATTTTCTTAGGTATTAATTTTTGTAGAATGATATTTGATGTTATTGGATACATGTGGGGATCTTAGATGTTTTTGTTTATTTCGTGAATGCTTAGGGACAGGGAGTCTAGGCAGGGATAGAGGTCCACGGTAGGGTCCGATGGGTTGACCAGCCTTAGAGTGGACATTTTGGATAGTATTTTGTTTGCAGGGGCTTACATGTGTATTTAATTGCATCATAGTTTCAAATGCATTGATAAGGAGTTATGAGTTCATCGGGAGTATCTAGGTGGTTGCCTGGGGCAGAGGGACCGTGAGAGAATTTTACTGTCTTGATTGATGGATGGATATTTGGAACGAAGTTGCCAGACAGTTTTTCGCTCTCACACTCCAGAAAGATTTGTTCATATTTCATAGTAATGTATTCACACTTCATAAACATTTATTCATATTTCATAGAAAGGTATTTACACTCTAGAGGAAAATGTTTTTGGTTTAATGTTAAAGATACTCAATAAGATAAATTGTTACTTGTCATAATCCTATTCTGTTTGTTTTCGAGACTTTTAGTTCGTCTCGAAGGGGGGAATGTAGTGTATTAAGATTATGACTATTCTAGAGGAACAAAGAGGGGATGTTTATCTTAGTTCAAAAGTAGCCATTTGTAGGGTGACGCCCCAGGGGAGACAGGTGATTGGACAGCAGAGGGAGCAACCCATATTTTTGCATTGTTTATAAGTATATGCTGGACGAAGAAGAGGTTAGAGCAGACATTACAATTCGAGGACACTGCTCTCCGGGTGGTCATGACATCCGTCACTTATGCTGAAATCTTGTGATATGAATAAAACTTATGATCAAAGGTTCAGTATGAGCGGACTCCTTTGTTTGACAGCAATGAGCACCAGCAGCGACAAGATACACTACAGAAGAAACACAAAATAACTGTCAATCTCCCTCGGCCTGGGGCTCCATGCAAGATCTCACCTCGTGGAGTTGCAATGATCATGAGAACGGTGAGGAATCAGCCCAGAACTACACGGGAGGATCTTGTCAATGATCTCAAGGCAGCTGGGTCCATAGTCACCAAGAAAACAATTGGTAACACACTACGCCGTGAAGGACGGAAATCCTGCAGCGCCCGCAAGGTCCCCCTGCTCAAAAAAGCACATATACAGGCCCGTCTGAAGTTTGCCAATGAACATCTGAATGATTCAGAGGAGAACTGGGTGAAAGTGTTGTGGTCAGATGAGACCAAAATCAAGCTATTTGGCATCAACTCAACTCTCTGTGTTTGGAGGAGGAGGAATGCTGCCTATGACCCCAAGAACACCATCCCCAGCATCAAATACGGAGGTGGAAACATTATGCTTTGGGGGTGTTTTTCTGCTAAGGGTACAGGACAACTTCACTGCATCAAAGGGACGATGGACGGGGCCATGTACCGTCAAATCTTGGGTGAGAACCTCCTTCCCTCAGCCAGGGCATTGAAAATGGGTCGTGGATGGGTATTCCAGCATGCCAATGACCCAAAACACACGGCCAAGGCAACAAAGGAGTGGCTCAAGAAGAAGCACATTAAGGTCCTGGAGTGGCCTAGCCAGTCTCCAGACCTTAATCCCATAGGAAATCTGTGGAGGGAGCTGAAGGTTCGAGTTGCCAAACGTCAGCCTCGAAACCTTAATGACTTGGAGAAGATCTGCAAAGAGAAGTGGGAATAAATCCCTCCTGAGATGTGTGCAAACCTGGTGGCCAACTACAAGAAACGTCTGACCTCTGTGATTGCCAACAAGGGTTTTGCCACCAAGTACTAAGTCATGTTTTGCAGAGGGGTCAAATACTTACTTCACTCATTAAAATGCAAATCAATTTATAACATTTTTGACATTAATTTTTATGGACTTTGTTGTTGTTATTCTGTCTCTCACTGTTCAAATAAACCTACCATTAAAATTATAGACTGATCATGTCTGTCAGTGGGCAAAAGTACAAAATCAGCAGGGGATCAAATACTTTTTTAACTCACTGTATTTATTTTCAGTGTTAGGGAGTACAGTCGTCTTCAAAAAGTTTGCTGCTTCAGTGTTTTTAGATATTTTTGTCAGATGTTACTATGGTATACTGAAGTATAATTACAAGCATTCCATAAGTGTCAAAGGCTTTTATTGACAATTACATTAAGTTTATGCAAAGAGTCAATATTTGCAGTGTTGACCCTTCTTTTTCAAGACCTCTGCAATCCACCCTGGCATGCTGTCAATTAACTTCTGGGCCACATCCTGACTGATGGCAGCCCATTCTTGCATAATCAATGCTTGGAGTTTGTCAGAATTTGTGGGTTTTTGTTTGTCCACCCGCCTCTTGAGGATTGACCACAAGTTCTCAATGGGATTATGGTCTGGGAGCTTCCTGGCCATGGACCCAAAATGTTGATGTTTTGTTCCCCGAGCCACTTAGTTATCACTTTTGCCTTATGGCAAGGTGCTCCATCATGCTGAAAAAGGCATTGTTCGTCACCAAACTGTTCTTGGATGGTTGGGAGAAGTTGCGCTCAGAGGATGTGTTGGTACCATTCTTTATTCATGGCTGTGTTCTTAGGCAAAATTGTGAGTGAGCCCACTCCCTTGGCTGAGAAGCAACCCCACACATGAATGGTCTCAGGATGCTTTACTGTTGGCATGACACAGGATTGATGGTAGCGCTCACCTTGTCTTCTTCGGACAAGCTTTTTTCCGGATGCCCCAAACATTCGGAAAGGGGATTCATCAGAGAAAATGACTTTACCCCAGTCCTCAGCAGTCCAATCCCTGTACCTTTTGCAGAATATCAGTCTGTCCCTGATGTTTTTCCTGGAGAGAAGTGGCTTCTTGACACCAGGCCATCCTCCAAAATCTTCGCCTCACTGTGCGTGCAAATGCACTCACACCTGCCTGCTGCCATTCCTGAGCAAGCTCTGCACTGGTGGTGCCCCGATCCCAGAGCTGAATCAATTTTAGGAGACGGTCCTGGCGCTTGCTGGACTTTCTTGGGCGCCCTGAAGCCTTCTTCACAACAATTTAACCTCTCTCCTTGAAGTTCTTGATGATCCGATTAATGTTTGATTTCGGTGCAATCTTACAAGCAGCAATATCCTTGCCTGTGAAGCCCTTTTTGTGCAAAGCAATGATGACAGCACATGTTTCCTTGCAGGTAACCATGGTTAACAGAGGAAGAACAATGATCCAGTCTGTTATTCTAACTCAATCAGCATGACAGAGTAATCTCCAGCCTTGTCCTCGTCAACACTCTCACCTGTGTTAACGAGAGAATCACTGACATGATGTCAGCTGGTCCATTTGTGGCAGGGCTGAAATGCAATGAAAAAGTTTTTTTGGGGATTAAGTTCATTTTCATGGCAAAGAGGGACTTTGCAATTAATTGCAATTCATTTGATCACTCTATAACATTCTGGAGTATATGAAATTGCCATCATAAAAACTGAGGCAGCAGACGTTGTGAAAATTAATATTTGTGTCATTCTCAAAACGTTTGACCACGACTGTAGTACATATAGTTTAACTAGTAATTTAACTACATTTTGCAGTGTACTTGGTGGTAGTTGAACTAAATTATAATCTTGGTAGTGTTTTTGTTGTTAATAACGTTGTTGTCATGTAGCGTTCTAGGTAACTACTGGAAATACACACTACTTTTTCTGAAAATTAAAATAAAAATATGGGTGAAGTAAGTATTTTCTTTTTTCGCATCCACCATTCTTTTGTGTGTTTAATATGCTTAATTACACATTCTGTTAACATCTTAATCTAGAGTGGCCTGTACTTGCAATTCGTAGTCTATGACATTTCAGATTTAAATATGATAAGTAGTTTGGATGTAGTGAACCACTTTTTCAAAGTAACTTTAGTGAAGTAAACTGCATTTACAGTGGGGGGGAAAAGTATTTAGTCAGCCACCAATTGTGCAAGTTCTCCCACTTAAAAATATGAGAGAGGCCTGAAATTTTCATCATATGTACACGTCAACTATGACAGACAAAATGAGAATTTTTTTCTCCAGAAAATCACATTGTAGGATTTTTAATGAATTTATTTGCAAATTATGGTGGAAAATAAGTATTTGGTCAATAACAAAAGTTTCTCAATACTTTGTTATATACCCTTTGTTGGCAATGACACAGGTCAAACGTTTTCTGTAAGTCTTCACAAGGTTTTCACACACTGTTGCTGGTATTTTGGCCCATTCCTCCATGCAGATCTCCTCTAGAGCAGTGATGTTTTGGGGCTGTCGCTGGGCAACACGGACTTTCAACTCCCCTCCAAAGATTTTCTATGGGGTTGAGATCTGGAGACTGGCTAGGCCACTCCAGGACCTTGAAATGCTTCTTACGAAGCCACTCCTTCGTTGCCCGGGCGGTGTGTTTGGGATCATTGTCATGCTGAAAGACCCAGCCACGTTTCATCTTCAATGCCCTTGCTGATGGAAGGAGGTTTTCACTCAAAATCTCACAATACATGGCCCCATTCATTCTTTCCTTTACACGGATCAGTCGTCCTGGTCCCTTTGCAGAAAAACAGCCCCAAAGCATGATGTTTCCACCCCCATGCTTCATAGTAGGTATGGTGTTCTTTGGATGCAAATCAGCATTCTTTGTCCTCCAAACACGACGAGTTGATTTTTTACCAAAAAGTCATATTTTGGTTTCATCTGACCATATGACATTCTCCCAATCCTCTTCTGGATCATCCAAATGCACTCTAGCAAACTTCAGACGGGCCTGGACATGTACTGGCTTATGCAGGGGGACACGTCTGGCACTGCAGGATTTGAGTCCCTGGCGGCGTAGTGTGTTATTGATGGTAGGCTTTGTTACTTTGGTCCCAGCTCTCTGCAGGTCATTCACTAGGTCCCCCCGTGTGGTTCTGGGATTTTTGCTCACCGTTCTTGTAATGATTTTGACCCCACGGGTGAGATCTTGCGTGGAGCCCCAGATCGAGGGAGATTATCAGTGGTCTTGTATGTCTTCCATTTCCTAATAATTGCTCCCACAGTTGATTTCTTCAAACCAAGCTGCTTACCTATTGCAGATTCAGTCTTCCCAGCCTGATGCAGGTCTACAATTTTGTTTCTGGTGTCCTTTGACAGCTCTTTAGTCTTGGCCATAGCGGAGTTTGGAGTGTGACTGTTTGAGGTTGTGGACAGGTGTCTTTTATACTGATAACAAGTTCAAACAGGTGCCATTAATACAGGTAAAAAGTGGAGGACAGAGGAGCCTCTTAAAGAAGAAGTTACAGGTCTGTGAGAGCCAGAAATCTTGCTTGTTTGTAGGTGACCAAATACTTATTTTCCACCATAATTTGCAAATAAATTCATTAAAAATCCTACAATATGATTTTCTGGATTTTTTTTCTCAATTTGTCTGTCATAGTTGACGTGTACCTATGATGAAAATTACAGGCCTCTCTCATCTTTTTAAGTGGGAGAACTTGCACAATTGGTGGCTGACTAAATACTTTTTTCCCCCACTGTATCTTAAGGGTGGACTGCAAAAAATCACTTCTTGAAATAAGTAGAAATAGCTAGTTGTTGAGAAAGCACTACTGATCTCATAACAAGTAAAAAGGGAAAAATATATAGCGTTTTTGTCCTGATATAAGCAGCAGAGATACAGTTTCATTGCACAATAATAAGGCACTAGTCCTTAATACTACTATATTTCTCTTGTCTAGAAATAAGATTATGTTGCTATTATTTGAAACCTTAAACTGATACATTAATACTCAAATCAAGTCATTAGAAATAAAATAAAATTGCTTACATAAAAGACTCACATGAATCAATTTCTTTGACATAACATTTTATTATGTCAGCTTAAGGTTACATTCGAATTCAGCCTGTTCACGGCAAATCTTCACAGCAGCCTTCTGACACTGTATATACACATTTGACAAAGCTTTAAAACATTTATTTGTTTTAAAGGTAGGAGCAACGCCTGTATGTTTGTGATAGTAACTTGTATCAGATAAGAACAATAATATAATAAATGCCATATAGCAGAAGCTTTTATCCAAAGCGACATACAATCATGCGTGCATAAATTTTACATATGGGTAGCCCCGGGAATCAAACCGACAACCCTGGCGGTGCAAGCGCCATGCTCTACCAACTGAGCCATACAGGACCACACAACCAAACATTCCAACATGCATCCCTCACCCATCCAGGTGGCAGTTGGGATGACTCCTGTGACTATACACACTGGCCCGTATACACTAAGTGTATAAAACATTAAGAACACCTTCCTAATATTGAGTTGCATCCCCCCCCACTCCCCGCTACCTTAAGAATGGACAAAGAAGTTTATATTCTTTACCTTGACGATGTGGAAAAGAGCCTCGCCTGCTTCCCACATCTTTTTCGCCTGTTACAAACAAAACTATGTTGATCATGGGAACTTCAAGTCACAGTATTGAATGAAGTTATTGAGAAATTACTGATATGTTAGGCCTTACCTTCTTCCAAAGTCATTGGAGGCCTCATTGCTTTTTTCATGACACCGTAGAACAGTAGTTTAGAATGCATCGGTCCTTCATCTCAGCAATGTACTCATGGTCCGTGGGTTGAAAAATTCTCCGCAACTCATCCATGACATGCAAAACATAATTGAAAACAAAACCACATCTCAGTAAGACACTATACCAGGCCTCCTCAAACCCACCCGGGCCAGCCAAATAATCACTTAGATCTGGGCCTATAATTAATCATTAAGCCAGAACTGATTTTACCTGCATAAAAAAAAATAACAGGAGCACACCCATGTGAAATGTCTTCCAATAGGAGAAGGGAGGAGAAGGGGCTCCTCATCTTTGTCCTGCCTCATGGTCGCAGTCTTCCAATCTCACTACTCTCCAGTTATAGCTCAAGCCTCTTTACTGAGCACAATTTGGGCGTATTATCACCACTGTTGAAGGACACTCCAGGCTACCTGGCGTATATATTCAAATTATAACCCAACTAAATTCTGAACACAGCAGCTTGTTTCTATATGACTGATGCAAACTCATGCCCAAACTGATCAAATATTCAGCTCAATGGGCTGATGCCGCTATAAAGCTGCCTGCTGCCAGCAGCAGCACTGGCCACAGTGCACTGAATGAGGCCTTTGCTTTTGTCTAACCAGCCTTTGACAGCGGCTGATAACAAATGTGTGACTTCCCTTACTTACATGATCAATTTCTTGGAAACAAGATTTTGGTGGGCCTGTCTAGCTCTTTCACAGCATCCGAATCAATGAATGCTCTTCGAGACTGGAATTCCAGGTCAAGGAGCTGAGCCACAGCAGTCTTGTTTGGCTTCTTGGTCTTGTAGATTTCCTGGAGTGTTCTGTAGTGTCATGCCTGGGTTTTTTTCACTGTCATGGCTGTCAGGGGTAGTTTCTCCAGCTAGAAAATAAACATTTAATTTAATTAATCCTACCTTACTGGTTTGTGTTGAAGGCGCAATTCTTAATCCAATTAAAAACTATTTTAAGGCAGCTCAATCACAAAAATGAAATGCTTCCCAACCCAAGGGGGCGATTGCCCTGCCCTCTGGTTTAGCTGAGTGTTAGCACAAGGCTGGTAGAAACCAGTGCTTTCATTGATTTAACAACACTCAGATATGTTAAACAGGCACAGACATGCAAATTGAATTGGTAGGGTCTAGACCAGGGGTACTCAACTCTTACCCTACGAGGTCTGGAGCCTGTTGGTTTTGTTCTACCTGATTATTAATTGCACACACCTGGTGTCCCAGGTCTAAATCCGTCCCTGATTAGAGGGTAACAATGAAAACGTTAGCTAGCATTTCTTGGTTGAGCGGTCTTTGGTTGAAAATACTTGCGATGGCATCTTGCCAACGTTACCTAGATTGGACCATGGTTAGGTAGCTAGCTAGCCAGCTCTGCAGCCAGTTTGAATGCCACGTTGTCATTGCATCTAAGTTATAGTAATGTTACCTAGCTTGTGCGCAAACTAAGTTAACTTACAGTGGCTTGCGAAAGTATTCACCCCCCTTGGCATTTTTCCTATTTTGTTGCCTTACAACCTGGAATTAAAATTGTTTTTTGGGGGTTTGTATCATTTGATTTACACAACATGCCTACCACTTTGAAGATGCAAAACACATTTTTATTGTGAAACAAGAACTAAGACAAAAAAAAACTGCTCCAGCTCCTTCAAGTTGGATGGGTTCCGCTGGTGTACAGCAATCTTTAAGTCATACCACAGATTCTCAATTGGATTGAGGTCTGGGCTTTAAATTAAATTAAATTGAAATGTTTCCCCTTAAACCACTCGAGTGTTGCTTTAGCAGTATGCTTAGGGTCATTGTCCTGCTGGACCATAGTTTTTTTGTCTTATTTCTTGTTTGTTTCACAATAAAAAACATTTTGCATCTTCAAAGTGGTAGGCATGTTGTGTAAGTCAAATGATACAAACCCCCCAAAAACCAATTTTAATTCCAGGTTGTAAGGCATCAAAATAGGAAAAATGCCAAGGATGGTGAATACTTTTGCAAGCCACTGTATTCGTGGCTCTGACACTTAAATCCTTGTTAAGCATTTCACAATCGAAATGTACATCTATTACTTCCCATTATTAAAAACATTTCACGTTTAGCACACAAAGTAACCAGTGATCTAAAGTTTAAAGTGGAACTGACAGCGTTTTAACTACTTTGCAGATATGAAACAAACAGACAATCATAATATCAGCAACAAATATCAAATTCCCAGTTTATGCTACAAAATCAACTTCATAAGACGCTTTCAAAATAGGTCATATTTGACTCAACATTCCATGACATACACTAAGGCATTGTTTGCAGAACAGATGGATGCAGTCTATGTCCTAGAAAGTTTGCTGTTACTTACAGCAGTCATGCTAATAACATTAGCACACGTTAGCTCAATCGTCCCGTATACGGGACACCGATCCCGTAGAGGTTAAGCCACATAAATAGTACTCATAGTCATAACCCCGATTTCCGTGTTGTATGTGGCATTGATGGTTGCACAAACGAGTATCGAGTCTACAGCACTTTCTGGTACCATATCAAGTAATTGGTAGCTTGGTAAACTATATTTTCAGAGCATATTCCCCAACACTGCTTATTTTGTTACTTTGTCTCTGACAAACAATTGTGACAAATCTATTTCAAGGCTAACACAATTCAAAGAAACAATGAGAATGTTCCAGCCGATGCACCAAGTCTCTAAATAGATGTAGACATTTGCTCAATATTTCAAAGTAGACTGGATTCAAAAGGTTTTTGCAATTAGAGCACTCAAAGCATTGAACATTAAGAGAATGACTGAGCACAGAAAGAACCCGGTTTTGGCCCAAATCCTTGAGATTTGCGGAGATCTCAAAATATGATTCGGCCTGTAGGGAATAATCATTCTAGAGATGATGGACTAGTTATTGAGACAGTGAGACAGAGGCTTCATAGTGACTTTACACAATGTTCTAGATAATCCAGCATGGTAAAGCAGCACCCAGTCCTCAGCCCTCCCCTAGGATAAAGTGTTTCATGTCCATCCCCAGGAAAGTGCAGGTTGCTGGTGTGTTTGGCACATGAGAGTCCTGCTGTCTCTCTGTAGGACTTGGCTGTTGGCCTGCAGCTGGTCTCAGAGCCAGGTGTTGTTTTATTTACCTCTGAGCAGAAGTGACCTTTACATCAGAGCTCTGGCTGCAGAGAGCCCAGCCTCCTAGGAGCTGTCTGTCTGTCTTCTCCCTCTCTTCTCTCTCATTCCCCCCAGTGAAGGGCAAGACTGAGACACATCAACAGCATCCATTTCACAAGTGTCATAAAAACCTTCCACAGTCACAACAATTCTACTTTCTATAACTTTGTGTCTGCTTGTTTGTTGAGATTATGAGTGAGTTTCCCCAGACTGTGACCTCTATGATTTCATAGAATCATATTTATTCTGCTCTATCAGGTAAATACAAATCAAGGCTGTATTCTTTGCATAATGAAGGGGGTTGGACAAAAACTGCCTGCAGTCACTCAAGTTCTAATTCCTCTCATTTTGCATTATAACAAATGCATTACAAAGGGAGGTTGAGGACGGCAGAGAGTTGCTATGGCAACATCAAGTGTCCTTGTGTGGCTACAGTAGTCTGGAAGACAGCTGACGTTAAACCAGAAGGGTTTATACAGAAAAACGTTCTGAGAATAACTACCCAAGGCATTCGTCTAGGGATATTACTTTTGGGCAATTCCACAGTAACCAAATTGTGCTGAGAATCAGATTTTTCACTTAAGATGTATGCCAAACAAAAACCATTGATTTCAAAGTTTAACAAACCATACAACTCTCTGCACAAGGAGTACTTTTAACAATTTACACTGACCATTTTACAAAAGCACATTTACTGGAGGAACTGTGCAGATGCAAAGTTTGGTAACAATTTTGGTGACCACATTTTCCAAAAAATGTGTGCTCGAAATTAAGATTCAAAGATGTCTGCAGAAAGAATGGGGTGTCAGCTATGACATGACACCTTGAGATTGAAAAAATCTGTTTTGGTTATTGAACTGCAGTAAGTGAAGTGGATTTACACCTGGTAACAGAATTGCAGTAAAATAATTTCTAAACAAAAATGCATAATTATGGGTATGAATGTCATTTTCTTCATGGTGATGTATCATAAATAGGTACACAAAGGTAGAAATATGCAAAATTCTCCTTTGCATATTTGGGTATTATTCGACCCACTGGTTATTATTTTAATGGACAAATTTGGTTGGTCCGGGCAGGACCAAATCTGAATCTATCATAGAAGTATGTCTATGTTTTGACAAGTTTGGACATGAAATTACAGCACAGCCCAAGCAAAAAATAAATATATATAAATACTTAAATCATGCTTCATTAATATATTTTAATATAAATAAGTAGGTCTGGGATAACTATACTTCAACATATTTAACATTTTAAACACATTTAATGTCAATGTTATTAGTATTTTATTAGCATTTAAGTATATGAAATACATTTTAAATTATCTAAATTGGGACACTTTTTTGTACTTTTTGTACTTAAGTACATTCTTAGTATATTAGAAAAAGAGCAAAACAAATAATAATAATTTGAATTCACCTTAACTACATTTTATGTATACTGGACAAAAATACAAACTCAACATGTAAAGTGTTGGTCCTATGTTTCATGAGCTGAAGTAAAAGATCCCATATACAGTGGGGAGAACAAGTATTTGATACACTGCTGATTTTGCAGGTTTTCCTACTTACAAAGCATGTAGAGGTCTGTCATTTTTATCATAGGTACACTTAAATTGTGAGAGACGGAATCTAAAACAAAAATCCAGAAAATCACATTGTATGATTTTTAAGTAATTAATTTGCATTTTATTGCATGACATAAGTATTTGATCACCTACAAACCAGTAAGAATTCCGGCTCTCACAGACCTGTTAGTTTTTCTTTAAGAAGCCCTCCTGTTCTCCACTCATTACCTGTATTAACTGCACCTGTTTGAACACGTTACCTGTATAAAAGACACCTGTCCACACACTCAATCAAACAGACTCCAACCTCTCCACAATGGCCAAGACCAGAGAGCTGTGTAAGGACATCAGGGATAAAATTCTGGGCTGGGATGGGCTACAGGACAATAGGCAAGCAGCTTGTTGAGAAGGCAACAACTGTTGGCGCAATTATTAGAAAATGGAAGAAGTTCAAGATGACGGTCAATCACCCTCGGTCTGGGGCTCCATGCAAGATCTCACCTCGTGGGGCATCAATGATCATGAGGAAGGTGAGCGACCAGCCCAGAACTACACGGCAGGACCTGGTCAATGACCTGAAGAGAGCTGGGACCACAGTCTCAAAGAAAACCATTAGTAACACACTACGCCGTCATGGATTAAAATCCTGCAGCGCACGCAAGGTCCCCCTGCTCAAACCAGCGCATGTCCAGGCCCATCTGAAGTTTGCCAATGACCATCTGGATGATCCAGAGGAGGAATGGGAGAAGGTCATGTGGTCTGATGAGACAAAAATAGAGCTTTTTGGTCTAAACTCCACTCGCCGTGTTTGGAGGAAGAAGAAGGATGAGTACAACCCCAAGAACACCATCCCAACCGTGAAGCATGGAGGTGGAAACATCATTCTTTGGGGATGCTTTTCTGCAAAGGGGACAGGACGACTGCACTGTATTGAGGGGAGGATGGATGGGGCCATGTATTGCGAGATCTTGGCCAACAACCTCCTTCCCTTAGTAAGAGCATTGAAGATGGGTCGTGGCTGGGTCTTCCAAAACACACAGCCAGGGCAACTAAGGAGTGGCTCCGTAAGAAGCATCTCAAGGTCCTGGAGTGGTCTCCAGTCTCCAGACTTGAACCCAATAGAAAATCTTTGGAGGGAGCTGAAAGTCCGTATTGCCCAGCGACAGCCCCGAAACCTGAAGGATCTGGAGAAGGTCTGTATGGAGGAGTGAGCCAAAATCCCTGCTGCAGTGTGTGCAAACCCGGTCAAGACCTAGAGGAAACGTATGATCTATGTAATTGCAAACAAAGGTTTCTGTACCAAATATTAAAGTTCTGCTTTTCTGATGTATCAAATACTTATGTCATGCAATAAAATGCAAATTAATTATTTCAAAATCATACTGGTTTTTTGTTTTAGATTCCGTCTCTCACAGTTGAAGTGTACCTATGATAAAAATTACAGACCTCTACATGCTTTGTAAGTAGGAAAACCTGCAAAATCGGCAGTGTATCAAATACTTGTTCTCCCCACTGTATGTTCCATGTACACAAAAAGCTTATTTCTCTCAAATATTGTGCAAAAAGTTGTTTACATCCCTGTTAGTGTCACGCCCTGGCTCTGGGGACTCTTAAATGTTGAGCCAGGGTGTGGATTTTTCTATGTTTAGTTTTTCTATGTTTTCGTTCTAGATTGTTTTGATCTATGTTGGCCGGGGTGGTTCCCAATCAGGGGCAGCTGTAGCTCGTTGTCTCTGATTGGGGACCATATTTAGGCAGCCTGTTTTGCACTAGTTTTTGTGGGATCTTGTTCCGTAAGGTTTGTTTGTATTAACCTAGGACTTCACGTATCGTTTGGTTTGTTGTTTTGTTCGTGTTGTGTACGAAATAAAATGTACGCTTATCACGCTGCGCCTTGGTCCGTGTCTTCAGTCGACGATCGTGACAGAAGATCCCACCATAAGAGGACCAAGCAGCGTGCCCAGGAGGAGAAGATGGCGATGTCGCAGGTGGGCAAATGGTGGACTTGGGAGGAGATCTTCGCGGGCAGAGGGCCATGGGCAAAGGTAAATGCCCAGGCAGGAGAGGAGAAACGGCGCCAACCGCGCCGACGACGGACACGCGAGAGGCAACCCCAAGCAAATTTTTTTGGGGGGGCACACAGCGTGGATGACGGGGCAGCAGGAGGCAGCTACAGGGCGAATCTGCGGACTAGGAGAGGAGGCCACCAGGTTACAGGGGCTATTGGTCATGAGGGAGAGAGAGAGTGTAGAGGCACGGCGAGAGGAACTGGTTAGGCAGCAGAGGGAGCGGAGGTTTAGAAGGAAACCCAGTCCCGCTCCTCGCACCAAGCAAGTGGTGTGTGTCACCAGTCCGGTCCGGCCCGTTCCTGCTCCCCGCACTAAGCCTGTGGTGCGCGTCGCCAGCCCGGTCCGGCCTGTTCCTGCCCCTCGCACCAAGCCAGTGGTGCACGTCGCCAGCCCGGTCCGGCCCGTTCCTGCTCCCCGCACCAAGCCAGTGGTGCGCGTCGTCAGCCCGGTCCGGCCCGTTCCTGCTCCCCGCACCAAGCCAGTGGTGCGTGTGTCCTGTCCGGCACGGCCCGTGCCTGTTCCACCGGTGCCTGGTCCGGCACCGGTCAGCTGCTCCACTCCGGAGCCAGAGCAATCCGCTCCACCGGTGTCCAGTCCAGCTCTGGCCAGCGGGACCAGATCAGGGGCGCAACGGGGGTGTGGAGAGAGAGTGGTGGTCACGCCCGGAGCCGGATCCGCCTCCGAGGCGGAATGCCCACCCGGCCCCTACCCTCTTGTGTTTGTGTGGCGCGGTCGCAGTCCGCGCCTTTGGTGGGGGGGTACTGTCACACCCTGGCTCTGGGGACTCTTAAATGTTGAGCCAGGGTGTGGATTTTTCTATGTTTAGTTTTTCTATGTTTTCGTTCTAGATCGTTTTGATCTATGTTGGCCAGGGTGGTTCCCAATCAGAGGCAGCTGTAGCTCGTTGTCTCTGATTGGGGACCATTTTTAGGCAGCCTGTTTTGCACTAGTCTTTGTGGGATCTTGAGCCGTATAGGTTTGTGTTGTTGTAACCTCAGGACTTCACGTATCGTTTGTTGTTTTGTCGTTAAGTACGTTAAATAAAGTATGTACGCTTATCACGCTGCGCCTTGGTCCGTGTCTTCAGTCAACGATCGTGACAGTTAGTGAGCATTTCTCATTTGCCAAGATAATTAATCCTCCCGACAGGTGTGGCATATCAAGAAGCTGATTTAAAGGGCATGATCATTACACAGGTGCACTTTGTGCTGGGGACCATGAAAGGCCACTCTAAAATGTGCAGTTTTGTCACCCAACACAATGCCACAGATGTCTCAAGTTTTGAGCGAGAGTGCAATTGGCATGCTGACTGCAGGAATGTCCACCAGAGCTGTTGCCAGAGAATTGAATTTGGCAGTACATCCAACCTGCCTCGCAGACCATGTGTAACCATGCCAGCCCAGGACCTCCACATCTTCACCTGCGGGATCGTCTGAGACCAGCCAACCGGACAGCTGATGAAACGCAGGAGTATTTCTGTCTGTAATAAAGCCCTTTTGTGGGGGAAAACATATTCTGATTGGCTGGGCCTGGCTCCCAAGTGGGTGTGCCCCTGCCCAGTCATTTAAAATCCATAGATTAGGGCCTAATGAATGTATTTAAATTGACTGATTTCCTTATATGAACTGTAACTCAGTAAAATCATTGAAATTGTTGCATGTTGCGTTTATATTTTTGTTCTGTATATATTTCTCATACATTTTAAGTACACTAAAATGGTATCTGAATTAGAATTCCTGTATTTTCTTTACAAATAGTCTATTTATAATGCATTTCAAGTATACTTTTACAAATTCACTTCTACTCACTAACCACATTTGATATTATAATTAGCCATGTAAAGGTTACTTTGTTTGACCAAGGCATCTTGACAGCCAAAGTTAACATGCTGTTTACAAGCATTTGTGGCTGGAGCAGCAATTTTTACATGATGTGTTTGATAACTGTGCACCAGTGGCATTTTGCACTTTAGTTGTTCACATTACGGTGATAAATTAACATTTCAATAAAAGGTGTAATGTGTAATATGTAATGTAGAATTAAAAGTACAATATTATTCCATTTGAAAATGAACATCAAAACATTTGAATAACCTATATAGAAGGAACAATATCATATTATAAATCAAAACTTCAGCTGCAGAAAAGGATGCTAGGTAATATTTTTTTATTGGCAAATGCATTTTTGAAAGTATACTTTAAATATATTTTGTGGACATTTAAGTTAAATATACTTTTTTGAAAGTATACTTAACTATATTTTCTTGAGATATTAAAAAGTATACTCTCAGGAAGCATGTTCCTCAGCTTTGCATGTTTAGTTATGTGAAATGAACAACGGTGAAACTACAGTGCCTTGCAAAAGTATTCATAGCCCTTGGATTTCTTCACATTTTATTGTTAGAAAGTGGGATTAAATAGTAATTGTTGGTCAACAATCTACACAAAGTACTCTGTAATGTCAAATCTAATTTTTTAAAAAGATTGATAGAAATGAAATAACTAAAACATAGTCGTTGTGTAAGTATTCAGCTTCCTGAGTCAATACATGTTAGAAACACCTTTGGCAGCGATTACTGCGGTGAGTCTTCTTGGGTAAGTCTCTAAGAGCTTTACACACCTGGATTGCACAATATTAGCCCATTATTCTTTTCATAATTCTTCAAGGTCTGTCAAGATTTTGGGGATCATGGCTAGACAGCAATTTTCAAGTCTTGCCATTGATTCTTAAGCAGATTTAAGTCAAAACTGTAACTTGGCCACTCAAGAACATTCACTGTCTTCTTGGTAAGCAACCAATGTAGATTTGGCCTTGTGTTGTAGGTTATTGTCCTGCTGAAAGGTGAATTCCTCTCCCAGTGTCTGGTGTAAAGCAGACTGAAGCAGGTTTTCCTCTAGGATTTTGTCTGTGCTTAGCTCCACCCCGTTTCTTTTTATCCTGACAAACTCCCCAATATTTGCCAGTGTCAAGCATACACATACCATGATGCAGCCACCACCATGCTTGAAAATAAGGAGGCAGTTAATCAGTGAAGTGTTGTGTTGGATTTGCCCCAAACTTAAGGCTTTGCATTTAGGCCAAAAAGTGTATTCCTTTGCCATGCTTTTTTTTGCAGTATTACTTTAGTGCCTTGTTGCCTACAAGATGCATGTTTTGGAATAGTTTTATCAGTTTTGTAGTAGTCCGGTCTCGAGACCACATATTGAGTGTCTCGGTCTTGTCTCATGTAGGATACATTTGTACTCGGTCTTGACTCGGTCTCGGACAGTGAGGACTCATAATCTGAGTAAAAAACCTCATAATTATCAGCTTCCATTCAGTGACTGGATAAAACTGCTTCGCCAGGCCAAATATTTTTGAAACATTGATACAGTATCTTAACTGCCTTTCTATCTATTATAGACATGTTTGCGCATTGGCGAACCTATAGGCCTTCAGTGTGTGACAGGTTCGTGATTCTGAAAGGACAGCAACCTAAATACCAGCACTCTCATGTAGGAGAGTACACTTTTTGTAAAACACAAAGGGCCAGTGGTGTAGTGGGCATTGCGTATACTCACTTCTTAATCCCTACTGATGCGTATAAAAGTAGTGTAGTGGAGGTATACGTCTTATCAATTATGTAGAACAATAGAGAAATCATGCACAAAGAATCCTACACAATATGCCCACAGCCTAGTTTCACCACTACACCACTGCATAGGGCCGATGGAAAGACAGCAGTCACACACAGCATGATGTTAAAGGATAAGCAGTCCATAAACTCGGGACATAATACGCCAGTAGGTCCCAATCATAAGCATACAAAAACACAACCATTAAGCATTTCACAATCGAAATGTACAACTATTACTTCCCATTATAAAAAAACGTTTCACATTTAGTAACCGGTGACCTAAAGTTTAAAGTGGAACTGACAGCGTTTTAACTACTTTGCAGATATGAAACAAACAGACAATCATAATATCAGTAAAAAAATATCAAATTCCCAGTTTATGCTACAAAATCAACTTCAGAAGACGTTTTTAAAATAGGTTATATTTGACTCAACGTTCCATGACATACACTAAGGCATTGTTGGCAGAACAGATGGATGCAGTTCAATGAATGATTCATATAATTCACCAATACATTTATTGGTAGTCCAAAAAATATTGCTATCAGGTTGTAAATCACAGCTGGCCTGGTACATTCTTTGCTGCCTCCATTCGGGATGCACTGTTTCAGTTTCAATGACTCAATATTCTGGACAAAAACTGACAAATGTAACTAAGGCTGGGAATGTCAATACAATCAAACTAGCAAGGGCAATGATCACTAGTCAGTCATAACGTGGCTAATAGGCTAGCGTATCTATTTATGTAGCAAGCTAAAAACACGGAGCCTAACGTTAGCTAGATAGCTCGCTAGCTAGCTGCTTGGAGGATGTCATGTCATGCCATTGGAGGAGTGGGTGAGTGACTGACTTTTTCCCCTCATATCATTTTTTGGTGGCTATACACAGCTAGAGATGCATTTGGTTAGCTAGCAAGAACTTGAATGACTGTTATCCAGTTAGCATATCTCTTGCGTTCACAAATTCACTCTGGCTATATACCCCGGTTTCAGAGCACTCTCGTCTGAGTGTGCCAGAGCGCAGAACAACTGATGAATTACAAATGCGCAACACCCGCTGAATATGACCGATGTCAGTAAACGTAGACAAAAAAAGTAATAGTTAGTCAAGAATGCTCTAGATAACTCGTAAACAGCCTAACCAGCTCTGCTACGGTGAGTAAAATTGTCAGAGTGAGGTATTCTCTCATTTGTGTCTGGAAATAGCAAGCTAGCCAGTTATCTTGGGTGCTTGGTTGGGACAAACAGAATTGGCAGGTAGGCTGCAGAAGGACTAGGAGGCTACCATTCCCCGTCATTTATCAGTGCAATTTTGATGGCCAACTAGCTTCTTTAGATTTTAGCTCATCTTGCTCTGGCTATCATTAGTCGTTGATCTTGTTGTTGTTTATGTGCATAACTGCGGGAGAGAGAGCCTACCTTTTCATGGTTGTTTGATCGATAGGACTGTAAAGTTCCCAAATTTAAGAGGACTCCCGTGGTGTTTACATATTTGCAGAAATCCATTCAGGTGTATTTTGTGGCTTTTGGCGAATGCGTTCTAATGATCTAAAGTCGCACTGTTGCAACTGCGTATAAACACACAGTCCAGTTCAAATTGAATGATGGCAGGCCCGTGTGGCAAATGGCTTGTTTGTATAAAGGCATACTGTAGCTCTGATTGGCTATAGCGCCCCGGTCTGTGTAGACTCCGGTCCTGGATAGGACAGATGTTTTTATTTGGTTTTATTTACTGCAGTGTCTAATAATTGTCCAAACGCACGGCTGCTTTCCCACTCTATGTTGCTATAGAATTTTCACAAATGCCTTAGTATACGTAATTCTCAAACATTAAGAATTTATGAAATTGTGAAAATGACCATATCTAAGTGGTCGCTTGTCAGAAAATGTTTTTAAAAAGTGTCATATTCTTATTGGGGGTGTATATGAACAGATTTGATTAAGATTTAATGTTGCTAAAATGCTGTCAGTTCCAATTTAAATGCAACAACGTTTCACACACAAGTTATTTTTAAAGAGATGGCTACAACAGCAAGCGCGCTGCAATAAAAAACAAATTTTCACTCACCAGATGATGATAATTTCAAACTAAATTTATTGTTGAAAGTTAACACAAATTAGAAACAAGATCCTCTGATAACACCTGCTACAGCCGCTGTACACTAGCCAACAACAAAAGCTAGCTAGTTAGACCGTGCGAAAACTACTGCTCGCTATTGTTTTTGTAAAAACGGTCCCACCCATTAAGTCAAAATGTGATTGGTTGATTCCACTGTCACTCCAACATTTTATCTAGCTTCTGATGGCCTAGCCAATGGCTGACTTAGCTAGCTAGATTTTTCTCCCCAGAGACCAGCAACAGAAAATCCTGATTGGATATTTTTTTCTCTCTGAAGAGATTAAATCAGAACATCATCGGAAATAATAATATAATTATCATTTTATTATTGTAATCATTATTTTATAAATCCTTAGCCCTTCTCTAAAGGCGTACATTTACATTTACATTTACGTCATTTAGCAGACACTCTTATCCAGAGCGACTTACAAATTGGTGCACACACCTTATAGCCAGTGGGATAACCACTTTACAATGTTTTTTTTAATTTTATTTAAATTTTTTGGGGAGTGGGGTGGGGTAAGGGGAGGGGGGGTAGAAGGATTACTTTATCCTATCCTAGGTATTCCTTAAAGAGGTGGGGTTTCAAATGTCTCCGGAAGGTGGTGAGTGACTCCGCTGTCCTGGCGTCTTGAGGGAGCTTGTTCCACCATTGGGGTGCCAGAACAGCGAACAGTTTTGACTGGGCTAAGCAGGAACTGTGCTTCCGCCGAGGTAAGGGAGCCAGCAGGCCAGAGGTGGATGAACGCAATGCCCTCGTTTGGGTGTAGGGACTGATCAGAGCCTGAAGGTACGGAGGTGCCGTTCCCCTCACAGCTCCGTAGGCAAGCACCATGGTCTTGTAGCAGATGCGAGCTTCAACTGGAAGCCAGTGGAGTGTGCGGAGGAGCGGGGTGACGTGAGAGAACTTGGGAAGGTTGAACACCAGACGGGCTGCGGCATTCTGGATGAGTTGTAGGGGTTTAATGTTACAGGCAGGGAGCCCAGCCAACAGCGAGTTGCAGTAATCCAGACGGGAGATGACAAGTGCCTGGATTAGGAACTGTGCCGCTTCCTGTGTAAGGCAGGGTCGTACTCTCCGAATGTTGTAGAGCATGAACCTACAGGATCGGGTCACCGCCTTGATGTTAGCGGAGAACGACAGGGTGTTGTCCAGGGTCACGCCAAGGCTCTTCGCACTCTGGGAGGAGGACACAACGGAGTTGTCAACCGTGATGGCGAGATCATGGAACGGGCAGTCCTTTCCCGGGAGGAAGAGCAGCTCCGTCTTGCCAAGGTTCAGCTTGAGGTGGGGATCCGTCATCCACACTGATATGTCTGCCAGACATGCAGAGATGCCATTCGCCACCTGGTTATCAGAAGGGGGAAAGGAGAAGATTAGTTGTGTGTCGTCTGCGTAGCAATGATAGGAGAGGCCATGTGAGGATATGACAGAGCCAAGTGACTTGGTGTATAGCGAGAATAGGAGAGGGCCTAGAACTGAGCCCTGGGGACACCAGTGGTGAGAGCACGTGGTGCAGAGACAGCTTCTCGCCACGCCACTTGGTAGGAGCGACCGGTCAGGTAGGACGCAATCCAAGAGTGAGCCGCGCCGGAGATGCCCAGCTCGGAGAGGGTGGAGAGGAGGATCTGATGGTTCACAGTATCAAAGGCAGCAGACAGGTCTAGAAGGACAAGAGCAGAGGAGAGAGAGTTAGCTTTAGCAGTGCGGAGAGCCTCCGTGACACAGAGAAGAGCAGTCTCAGTTGAATGACCAGTCTTGAAACCTGACTGGTTTGGATCAAGAAGGTCATTCTGAGAGAGATAGCAAGAGAGTTGGCGTAGAAGGCCCATTGTTCCCCACTGTGTTTGGGTTAGTAATAATTTGTAGAGTGGCTGTATTTTCCCTCAGCATGCATTCTTTCACTATTTTGAATGTCTAAAGAATCCATGTTTTTCTGAAATATGAACACAGAAGTACTGGACATTTTGAACTCTTATTATGGTAGTGATTTAACAAAATTACAATCATGGTCTTGAATTGGACTCGCATTTTTCTGGTCTCGGTCTTGACTTGTTCTCGGACCCCTTGTCCTCCTCCCGGTCTCGGTCTTGACTCAGACTCGATTTGCTCTGGTCTTGGTCTTGAATCGGTCTCACTTTAGGTGGTCTCGAACACAACACAGATTTTTATTCTGTATATTTGTATTCTTCTTTTCACTCTGTCATTTAAGTAATTATTGTGGAGTCACTACAATGTTGTTGTTCCATTCTCAGTTTTCTCGCATCACAGCCATTGAACTCTGTAACTGTTTTAAAGTCACCAATGGCCTCATGGTAACATCCCTGAGCAGTTTAATTCCGGTCCTGCAGCTCAGTTCAGAAGGTAGTGTATACATAATCCACAGCATAATTATTAAGTTGACCATGCTTAAAGAGATATTCAATGTCTGATTTGATATAGATACCCATCTACCAATCAATGCCCTTCTTTACGAGGCTTTCGAAAAGCTCCTTGGTCTTTGTAGTTGAATCTGTGCTTGAAATTCAATACTTGACTGAGGGACCTTACAGATGTTGTATGTATGGGGAACAGAGGAATTATTAGTCATAAAAAAATCATATCAACCCCTATTATTTCACACAGAGTGAGCATCTAACATATTCAGTACAAAAAGTATGAAAATGTATGCACTCACTACTGTAAGTCGCTCTGGAGAAGAGTCCCGTGTAGCTCAGTTGGTAGAGCATGGCGTTTGCAACGCCAGGGTTGTGGGTTCGTTTCCCACGGGATCCAGTATGAAAAAAAAAAAAAGTGTAACTATAAGTCGCTCTGGATAAGAGCGTCTGGTAAATGACTAAAACCCTTGTTGGCAATTACAAAGGTCAGACGTTTCTTGTAGTTGGCCACCAGGTTTGCACACATCTCAGGAGGGATTTTGTCCCATTCCTCTTTGCAGATCTTCTCCAAGTCATTAAGGTTTCGAGGCTGACGTTTGGCAACTCGAACCTTCAGCTCCCTCCACAGATTTTTCATGGGATTAAGGTCTGGAGACTGGCTAGGCCACTCCAGAACTTTAATGTGCTTCCTCTTGAGCCACTCCTTTGTTGCCTTGGCCATGTGTTTTGGGTCATTGTCATGCAGGAATACCCATCCACGACCCATTTTCAATGCCTTGGCTATGGGAAGGAGGTTCTCACCCAAGATTTGACGGTACATGGCCCCGTCCATCGTCCCTTTGATGCGATGAAGTTGTCCTGTCCCCTTAGCAGAAAAACACCCCCAAAGCATAATGTTTCCACCTCCATGTTTGACGGTGGGGATGGTGTTCTTGGAGTCATAGGCAGCATTCCTCCTCCACCAAACACGGCGAGTTGAGGCCAAAGAACTCGATTTTGGTCTCATCTGACCACAACACTTTCACCCAGTTCTCCTCTCAATCATTCAGATGTTCATTGGAAAACATCAGACGGGCCTGTATATGTGCTTTCTTGAGCAGGGGGACCTTGCGGGCGCTGCAGGATTTCAGTCCTTCACGGCGTAGTGTGTTACCAATTGTTTTCTTGGTGACTATGGACGCAGCTGCCTTGAGATCATTGACAAGATCCTCCCGTGTAGTTCTGGGCTGATTCCTCACCGTTCTCATGATCATTGCAACTCCACGAGGTGAGATCTTGCATGGAGCCCCAGGCCGAGGGAGATTGACAGGTACTTTGTGTTTCTTCTATTTGCGAATAATCGCACCAGCTGTTGTCACCTTCTCACCAAAATGCTTGGCGATGGTCTTGTAGCCCATTCCAGCCTTGTGTAGGTCTACAATCTTGTCCCTGACATCCTTGGAGAGCTCTTTGGTCTTGGCCATGGTGGAGAGTTTGGAACCTGATTGATTGATTGCTTCTGTGGACAGGTGTCTTTTATACAGGTAACAAGCTGAGATTAGGAGCACTCCCTTTAAGAGTGTGCTCCTAATCTCAGCTCATTAGCTGTATAAAAAGACACCTGGGAGCCAGAAATCTTTCTGATTGAGAGGGGGTGAAATACTTATTTCCCTCATTAAAATGCAAATCAATTTGTAACATTTTTGACATGCGTTTTTTCTTGATTTTGTTGTTGTTATTCTGTCTCTCACTGTTCAAATAAACCTACCATTAAAATTATAGACTGATCATGTCTTTGTCAGTAGATCAAATACTTTTTTCCCCTCACTGTATGTGTGTGGAATAAATGTAATCACACCTAAGACATTTAACTTGTTTAGTATAGTCCGTTTGTAACTACACTCACTACTTGTAGCTGTATAGTCTGTTTGTTTGTGTTGTTGGTCTTGGCTAGCTTAATGTTCTGGTCGGTAGCTAGCTAGCACTCACTCAAGTTTTATACAAATGTCTGCTATTGAAAACCAATTGCTAGTCTAAAGGAAATGGGAGATAATGTCTAGATGCTTTTTACAGTGGAGATCAAGTTTATAAATTGTCTGGCGGCTGTGCTGATGAGACAGTGGATTGCGCAGTCAGATGGAACAGAGTAAATAGGCATTTTAACGTCATAGATTTAGCCGGTGGTAACTTGTGGAATATACACCGGCTGGAATGCGGTTTTAACCAATCAGTATCCAGAATTAGACCCACCCGTTGTGGAAAGAAGTATAATGAATAGAACAAGCTGGCAATTTGACTGGTAAACTCATGGGTACAATCGCAATGGCTGCCTGGTATTGTGATGCAATAATTTCCATGGTAATGTAGAATGTTCTTTCAACTGATATTAACTGATGTGGCTCATGCAATGGAATGTCTTTTTTGTAATGTCAGTTGAGTTGAATCAACATATCATAGCACATTTTGATGGGTACACTTTTACTTACTGCTTTGCTCCTCGCAATGGCCGCCAGCCCACCCATTATGCCATCATTGACTTGAATGGGGACGCCCGTTCCATACATTCTATGTCTATGGCAGCACATGCAGCCAGGAGCAGAGGAGAAGAGAAAATGTGTCTTAAAAAACATACACTGTCCAATTTGAGTTGTTGTGGAGACAGTGACAGGATAAAGACCATATACTGTAACTACTAATATGTGGCCAATGTTATATTGACTGGGTGTTTCCACTTTTAAAAAATATATAATAATGTTTTGCGATAGAGCGGGTATTACGGTGACCGCGGTCATTTGGCTGGCCAATTACCGTCATCCAAAATTCCTTGACCGTCACAGCCTTGTACTGGTACATGTCTTTGGTCCTCAATTAACATTCTCAATAAGAACAATAGGCTCATTTCAATGTAGAATACATAGTTACATTGTATTAATTCTATTGTGATGTCAGAAGAAACAATATTTTCCATTTGCTCCATTAGCGTCTACATAATTGACATATGCTTTTTTTTGTGTCAGTAAGGCAAGTTAATTCGATTAACCCCGCTGAGTGCAAATCAAGTTCACTTACAGTGCCATTTTACGGATGGATGGCAACAATGTGGATAATAAGTACAGCACTCATCCATTAGGGGGTTTCCATATTGGCTAAAGTTAAAAGCATGAGTTACTAGTGAGAGTTCTTTCATTGGATTTGCTTCCAACCTTATTTATTTTTATATTAATAACGTTTCATATTCTTCTAGTGAAAGACAATTCACCCTGAGAACCATTATCATCTTCAGAGGACTTGTCCTTGAAATGGGACTTACCATTGAGGATTCTTCTAAAAGCTAAACATATGCAAAAGTTGGAGATGAAGTAGGTTTGCTGCTGCAGTCTTAAAACACACGTATTGTATAGGCACAGTGAATTATGAGCAGAGGCATTCTCATCACGGATTGAAGTGAAAGAGGGTTGCTGTGGCATTTCATTGTGTGGCATTTACTCCAGCTTTCAAATTTTGCTAAATTACTTGTTTTTCTTTGTAATGACTACGCCCGGATTGCGTTTGTCCGCATACATTTTGCGGTAATAGACAGGCTGTAAAAGTAATCCAATCTCTAAATGCCAGCCGAGTTTGTCCTTATGTCATTCGCAGTCTGGGGTTTCTTTTGGTGGGGAGAGACTCTCTCACTCTCTCTCTCTCTCAAACACACACACACACACACACACACACACACACACACACACACACACACACACACACACACACACACACACGCACACACGTTTAATCTGCCTCCTTTAGTTGGCTATGTACTTAGATGACTGATAGTATGGATTGTCTTCCTCTCCTGACAGAATAATGTTACCACAGATGCATCTCTATAGTGATAGACTGCCCTCTAAGAACAAATGCACAATGTGACCATGTTTCTTATTATGTCATATTACATCAGAGGAAAAAGAGGATGCAGTACATGCCAGTCTTTGCATGTGTGTGTGTGTGTGTTTGTGACTCTTAGCGGTGTTCATTCACAGACATACAGTTGATTGAATGAAAGAGAATAAGGTTTGATGTTACAGAGGAGAAACCCTTGCATAACTGTCTGGGTTACCACTGTCTGCTGAACAAGATGTTAATAATGTAACACAGAGTTTGAGCACATACAGACAAGTCGAGGGCATTGAACTCTCTGCCTCAGACAGCACTAAAAACCCCTACTGCAACTTCCACTCTGCTTTACCAAGTTGCACACATATGAAATACAAAATGTGTGAAGTACAAATTGACCTAGAAAATATCCCATGGTCTCTCTGAATATCCCCTCACCCTCTCACTGAACATGATACTCTCAGTCAGAATCAGTCAGGAGTCAACAGTTACAGAACAAGCATCCCATTTTAAGCATTGGTAGAGCTCCTTGTGTCTTCTGTGCATTGAAATATGATAATGAGAAGGGAAATCCATTATCATATTCCTCTGTCTTCACCGAGGTTACATTACCATACTCCAGCAGGCTATAGGATTTATGAATCTCATTCGCAGTCTCTTCAACACAGTTCCCTGTGGTGAAACGCATTAGGCCATTGAACAAGATGAGGTGAAGCACTGGATGTATTTTACCCCCTAAAGACTTGAGGATAAGCCTTACTTTGTTCATGATTCATATGGCTCTTTGTGGCTGCGGCATTGCAGCTCCTTCAATTCTAATCCTATTTTACTATTGATTTTGAAAGCTATTTTTCTCTCGTGGGGCAGAGTCTTTACTAGAGCTCAACGCATAACTCTGTTGTTTTTCTCAAATCTCCCTTATGCCCATGATGTATGTAGAATATTTGTGACTGTGGATGGAATCTCCATAAAGAAAACATTATCTCACATTTTCCGTCCTCTGTTATCTCATTGTGTGAAAAACAACACAGCGATAAACAGACACTAAACTTGTTTCATTTGCGAGCAATCACACATCTAAGGCTACGTTTAGACAGGCAGCCCAATTCTGATATTTTTTCCACTAATTGGTCTTTTGACCAGTCACATCAGATCTTTTCACATCAGATCTTTTTCAGAGCTGATCTGATTGGTCAAAATACAAAACGGTGAAAAAAAGATCAGAATTGGGCTGCCTGTCTAAACACAGCCAAACCTTTCCAAATTAGGTATCTACTGTTACGAAGTGTTGATTGTTGTGGAAAGGGGTGTTGTGGAATAGTGGTTGTTTTTATTTCATAATCTTCCTGAGGGGGATCCTATGACATAGCGGCGGGAAGTCGGGGCGCTGACTGAGGGTGCTGCAGCACCCCCTGATTATTTAAAAAATAACACAGTCCTGTATTAGCAGACCGATACAGCAGTCTGTAGCATGGGCCAAAAATTATAATCTGAGCCACGAGTTGAGGACCAATGAAAACAGATTCCCTCCCTCTCGAAAAGATTGTAGTCCTGTGTAGCTCAGTTGGTAGAGCATGGCGCTTGCAACGCCAGGGTGGTGGGTTCGATTCCCACAGGGGACCAGTATGAAAATGTATGCACTCACTAACTATAAGTCGCCCTGGATAAGAGCGTCTGCTAAATGACTAATATTTTGAGAAAGACGACTGATTAAATATTTGATTAATCAAATGTTTTTGTGTGTGTAATTTAACGATAAGTAATGAAATAAAGATGGCACTTCTAAAAGCCAAGATAACTTTTTTTTCATTTTGATTTCAGCACAAATGAAAATGTGGCACTGACTCGCCCATGGATTGATGTTTCAGCATTGTCTCAATGAAGAGTGCAATATCCACACACAGTTACAAGCCTGCTATAGTTAGCGGCAGGTGGACGAGCAATATCCACCGTCGTAGTATGGATGAAGGCTGAGCTGGAATGTGAAGTTAACTGAAGCTGGTTAGCTTTAGAAAACCCTGAGTAGATCTAGCTTTGTCAGGTTTGACCTGTATGTGGAAAGCGAAGTCAAGCGCAGGACACCGAGTGTTACGGATACAGGTATCCTGTGTTTTTGTGTGTTTCTACTCCTTCTGCCCTAATCACAGGTGTCCTGTATGTTCCTGATTGGTGGTCGTTGAGGTGTCTGCTGATTGGACCAATCAGTGAACATTCCTGTGCATTGCACCACCTGTTACTCGTTTTTTCAATCACACATCCCATTATATAAAAACCAGTCACTTGTGTTAGTTGTTAGAGAGAGAGACTTTTTGCCATATGTGAGTATGGACACGGTGGTGTCCTGTGTGTTGTGTACGCACTAAGTTGTTGGTTACCCTATTGGTAACATTATTAGAATATATTTCTTTACCTGAGTGTGGATACTGTTGTATCCTGTGTACTTATTTAATTGCTGAGTACCCTGTTTAGTAGTTTTGTGTGTTTTTTGGGAAAAGGGGGGGTTTAAGCTAGATGCCCTTGGGCGTACATTACCCGTAGGAAGAAATCTGTCTATAAACACCAGTTAGACCTGAGCGGACCACCCACTGTATTTTTGTATGGTAGCAGTAGCCTAGCGGTTCTTCAGGCAGGCTAGATCAGTTTAGGGGGTTTTACACTATTGTTTCATTTCTTGGGTCCTGCTCAGCCCTTTTTCCCCAAACCCTTACCGTGTGTTCATAAATAAACACTTTGTGTTTGACGGTAGTTCATGGTAGTTGTGTCTTATTTGTTCTCACTATTCCATGCCACACTTATAATTTACATGAATTTATGTTACGGGTCTCATGTCCATCCACCCTAGATGTTTAGAGCCACGGGGTTCGTAACATAAAGTGGGGGCTCGTTCGGGATCCTATCTATCCCATGCTACTCATGTAAATTAGTTAGTGTCTGGTTCAGTGTTGAGCTTAGCAGCTGTAACTACCTGTTTTTTTTGTGTGTTCAGTAGTCGACGGCTCGTGTTGCTAGTAGGATGGCTACTTTTGAGTTGGAGGCATTTTTGGAAAACCCTACGTGGGAGGTTTTTGATAATTGCCGTAGAGTGGATCTACAGGCTTTGGCTGACCACTTTTCTGTACCCATACCGAGGGGTTTAGTGAAAGCAGAAGTTAGGGAAGTAGTGTTAGCGATATTGTTAAACGAGCGAGTGCTTGAGTTACCGCCGCCTGAGTCTGCTGCTCCTGTAGGGGATGTGGTTGCTGTTTCTGTAAGCCCATCAGTGTCTGAGGACGAGGCTAAGGCTCCAGCCACATTGCCCCGTTATGACCCACTCTCCCCACTGACTGACAGTGATGCCAGGATCGATGTCCGCTCGACGCGGCTCCAAATGGAGGCGGAAGAGCGGGCACACATCAGGCAAGACAAGCTGGAGATGCGTAAAATGGAACTAGAGGCAGAACAGGAGACGCGTAAGCTAGAGGCAGAACAGGAGACGCGTAAGATGGAACTGGAGACGCGTAGGCTTGATCAAGAACTGGAGACGCGTAAGATGGAACTGGAGATGCGTAAAATGGAACTAGAGGCAGAAACAGCGAGGTTAGTCTCTGCTCATACTATGCCTGCTAGTGAGCCAGCCTCACCAGCGGTGTCGTCTGCTACATTTGATATTAGTAGACAGATCACCTTGGTACCTGTGTTTAGGGAGTCAGAGGTTGATTCCTATTTCAGTGTGTTTGAGCGTATAGCGGTAGCATTGAAATGGCCCGACGAGGTATGGTGCCTATTACTTCAGTGTAAGCTAACAGGTAAAGCCCAAGAGGTTCTGGCAGCGCTACCTCTTGAAGACAGTTTGAATTATGAAGTGGTCAAAGCTACTGTTCTTCGTGCCTATGAGCTTGTTCCTGAGGCATATCGACAGAGATTTAGGTCTCATAAAAAGTCTCCTACTCAGACTTATGTGGAGTTTGCTAGAGACAAAGGAAATCTGTTTGACAAATGGCACAGTGCAAGTAAGGTAACTGATTTTAACTCTCTACGGGAGTTAATCTTGTTAGAGGAGTTTAAAAATTGTTTACCGGAACGCATTGTAGTTTATCTGAACGAACAGAAAGTATCCTCACTGTCGGAAGCGTCTGTATTGGCAGACGAGTTTGTGTTGACGCATAAGAGCGTGTTTTCGGCTCGTACGGAGAGCAGGGCTGCGGAGTTGCTAACTTCTAGTCCTAGTCGACCAGCAGTACATCCAGCACGCCCAAAAGATGTGCGTCACTGTTTCTATTGTCATAAGGTGGGACATATAGTTAATGATTGCTTTCTGCTAAAACGCAAACCGGGGATGCCTCAGCACGCCAGGCCGCCAACGGGTGTTGGGCTGATTCGTACGGTTGTAGGGCCGGAATCAAGACAGAAGCCTCATAGTGAATGTGGTTTGAAAGTCCCTGTCCCAGATCACAGTTATGAACCGTTCATTTTTGAGGGGTTTGTTTCTATATCAGATGATGAAGCGTCTCAGCGTCCAGTTAGAATCCTCAGAGATACTGGTGCGGCGCAGTCGTTCATACTAGCTGATGTGTTGCCCTTGTCCAGTAATACATATTGTGGTTCCAGTGTGTTAGTACAAGGAATTGAAATGGGTTTCGTCCCAGTGCCATTGCACTTTGTGAACGTACACTCTGAGTTAGTCAGTGGATTGTTCAGAGTTGGCGTACGTCCGATGTTGCCAGTAAAAGGGGTGACCTTTATAATGGGCAACGATATTGCCGGAGGAAAGGTAATACCCATATTGGAGGTATTGGATAAAAGTGACCAGTCTCTCTCCGAGGAGCTGGCACAGGGTTATCCAGATGTGTTCCCCGCTTGTGCTGTCACACGTGCTCAAGCACGACAAGTGGGTGAAGTGGTAGATTTGTCAGACACGATTCTATTCAGAGAGTGTGACCCAGAGGATAGTTCGGGTGCTACCTCTGGTAAGCTGGTGCAGTCTGACCAACAGCCCAGAGAAAGGAAGAAGGATGTGGAACTTGTTGCTGAAGCAATACAGTTACCAGTTACTCGTGAGCAGCTGATCGCTAACCAACAGGTTGACATTAGCCTGGTTAAATGTTTTTCTAGTGTTGTCTCAAAAGACGAGCTAAAGAAGAAAAACATGGCATACTTCATTGATGGTAATCTCCTCATGCGTAAATGGACATCCCATGTTGACGCTGGCGGAGATTGGAATGCTGTTTACCAAATAGTGATTCCTACAGCCTTTCGACAAAATGTTTTATCCCTCGCTCATGATCACCAGTGGTCCGGACATCTGGGAGTCACCAAGACTTATGATCGTGTTTTGCGACATTTCTTTTGGCCTGGCTTAAAGCAAGATGTGGCTCAGTTCTGTCGGACTTGCCACACCTGTCAAGTAGTTGGGAAACCGAACCAGGTTATTTCCCCCGCGCCTCTTTGTCCCATACCGGCCATAGGTGAACCATTCGAACATGTGATGGTTGATTGTGTTGGACCATTACCAAAAACAAAATCTGGTAACCAGTGTATGTTGACAATTATGTGTGTGGCCACCAGGTACCCAGAGGCCATTCCTCTGCGAAGGATTACTGCTCCGGTGGTGAGTAAAGCGTTGATCAAATTCTTCTCAACTTTTGGATTACCTAAGGTGATACAAACTGATCAGGGTACGAATTTCCTTTCTAAACTTTTCAAACAAGTGTTAAAATCCTTGTCAGTTACACACCGTGTGTCAAGCGCATATCACCCAGAGTCTCAGGGTGCGCTTGAACGTTGGCATCAGACCCTGAAGTCTATGCTCCGTAAATATTGTTTGGAATCTGAGAAAGATTGGGATGAGGGAGTTCCTCTAGTGTTGTTTGCTGTCCGTGAGACAGTACAGGAATCCCTAGGGTTCAGCCCAGCTGAACTGGTGTTTGGACACACCATGAGAGGACCTATGAAAGTCCTTAAGGATCAGTTTTGTCACAAGGGTTGTGTGTGAAAGAAAATGTGTTGGACTACGTTAGTCGCTTTCGTGAGCGCCTACATGCTGCCTGCGCTCTAGCAAAGGAAGCGCTGTCTTCCTCACAGAAACGGATGAAACGACACTATGACACACAGGCGGTTTCTCGTTCACTGCAGCCAGGTGACCGAGTTCTTGTGTTGTTGCCTGTGCCAGGAGCGTCATTGTCAGCACGTTTCTCTGGGCCTTATGTCATTGAAAAGAAACTAACTGAAACTGACTATGTGATACAGACTCCTGATAGAAAACGCCAATCTCGTGTGTGCCACGTTAACATGTTGAAGACATACCACAACAGACCCGTTACTCAGGTAGACAGTCCAGAGAAACTGGCCGAGTCGGCTGTCTCTGTTGCTGCTACGGCTGTAGTGGGAGGTCATGTTAATGATGTGGACGGAGATGGTTTGGAGTTGCGCAATACTCAGCAGCAGTGTGCTAGATTGCCCAATTCAGAGATGCTGCTGTCTCTCCCGTCAAGCCTGATTCATTTAACGGACAGACAGTCAGATGATATTGTGAGACTGTTACACAGCTTTCCATGTCTTTTTAATGATGTTCCTACATGTACAAATGTGTTAGAACATGACATTAATGTTGGAAACGCTGCACCTATCAAGCAACATCCTTATCGTGTCAACGTCGCTAAGAGAAAGATAATGAGGGGTGAGGTCGGTTATTTGCTGGAGAATAACCTGGCTATGCCAAGTTCAAGTCCTTGGAGTTCTCCGTGCATTCTGGTTCCTAAACCTGATGGGACATCCAGATTATGTACGGACTATCGGAAAGTCAATGCTGTCACAGTGCCCGACTCGTTCCCGTTACCCAGACTGGATGACTGTATTGATACTGTTGGTGCTGCTACCTATGTAACCAAATTAGATCTTCTAAAAGGTTACTGGCAGGTGCCGTTAACCCCACGTGCCTCCGACATCTCTGCATTTGTGACCCCAGATCACTTCCTACAATATGCTGTCATGGCATTTGGGATGCGGAACGCACCAGCCACTTTCCAACGCCTGGTTAACACAGTATTGGCTGGAGTTCCTAATTGTAGTGCTTACCTTGATGATCTGGTCATTTATTCAACTGAGTGGTCTGATCATGTTAACACTCTAAGGGTAGTGTGTGAACGTCTAGCAACCGCTTCTCTAACCCTGAACTTAGCAAAGTGCGAGTTTGGGAAGGCTACTGTTACTTATCTTGGTAAACAGGTCGGCCATGGTCAGGTGCGCCCTGTAGATGCCAAGGTCTCAGCTATAAACGCATTTCCCGCACCTACCACCAGAAGAGAGCTACGCCGTTTTTTAGGGATGGTTGGCTACTACCGTAGTTTCTGTAAAAATTTCTCTGCGGTAGTTGCTCCATTAACGGATTTGCTCAGTCCGCGAGAAAATTTGTATGGTCTGAAGATTGTTGTACTGCTTTCAACACTGCTAAAGCACTCTTGTGTAGTACTCCTGTTCTTGCTGCGCCAGATTTTGAGCGGCCGTTTAAACTGGAGGTAGATGCAAGTGCCAGAGGTGCTGGTGCTGTTCTACTGCAGCAAGACCAGAGTGGAGTGGACCATCCTGTCTGTTATTTTTCACGGAAATTTAACAAATGTCAGACAAACTATTCCACCATTGAACAAGAAGCTCTAGCTTTGTTGTTAGCTCTGCAGTACTTTGAAGTTTATGTTGGTTCCAGTGCATTACCAGTGGTAGTGTATACTGACCATAACCCCTTAGTTTTTCTCCACCGGATGTACAACCAGAACCAACGCCTTATGCGTTGGGCACTTGTCGTGCAAAATTATAATTTGGAGATCCGCCACAAAAAGGGGTTAGATAATGTGTTGGCAGATGCTTTGTCTCGTGTGTAATGATCTAGGTTTTTTTTGTTATCCCGATAGGATGATTTGTGATTTTGGGTGTTGTGATGGTACGTGTGTCGCAAACCATTGTGGTTTGCTCTTTTAAGGGTGGGAGTGTTACGGATACAGGTATCCTGTGTTTTTGTGTGTTTCTACTCCTTCTGCCCTAATCACAGGTGTCCTGTATGTTCCTGATTGGTGGTCGTTGAGGTGTCTGCTGATTGGACCAATCAGTGAACATTCCTGTGCATTGCACCACCTGTTACTCGTTTTTTCAATCACACATCCCATTATATAAAAACCAGTCACTTGTGTTAGTTGTTAGAGAGAGAGACTTTTTGCCATATGTGAGTATGGACACGGTGGTGTCCTGTGTGTTGTGTACGCACTAAGTTGTTGGTTACCCTATTGGTAACATTATTAGAATATATTTCTTTACCTGAGTGTGGATACTGTTGTATCCTGTGTACTTATTTAATTGCTGAGTACCCTGTTTAGTAGTTTTGTGTGTTTTTTGGGAAAAGGGGGGGTTTAAGCTACAGTGGGGAAAAAAAGTATTTAGTCAGCCACCAATTGTGCAAGTTCTCCCACTTAAAAAGATGAGAGAGGCCTGTAATTTTCATCATAGGTACACGTCAACTATGACAGACAAATTGAGAAAAAAAAATCCAGAAAATCCCATTGTAGGATTTTTAATGAATTTATTTGCAAATTATGGTGGAAAATAAGTATTTGGTCACCTACAAACAAGCAAGATTTCTGGCTCTCACAGAACTGTAACTTCTTCTTTAAGAGGCTCCTCTGTCCTCCACTCGTTACCTGTATTAATGGCACCTGTTTGAACTTGTTATCAGTATAAAAGACACCTGTCCACAACCTCAAACAGTCACACTCCAAACTTCACAATGGCCAAGACCAAAGAGCTGTCAAAGGACACCAAAAACAAAATTGTAGACCTGCACCAGGCTGGGAAGACTGAATCTGCAATAGGTAAGCAGCTTGGTTTGAAGAAATCAACTGTTGGAGCAATTATTAGGAAATGGAAGACATACAAGACCACTGATAATCTCCCTCGATCTGGGGCTCCACGCAAGATCTCACCCCGTGGGGTCAAAATGATCACAAGAACGGTGAGCAAAAATCCCAGAACCACACGGGGGGACCTAGTGAATGACCTGCAGAGAGCTGGGACCAAAGTAACAAAGCCAACCATCAGTAACACACTACGCCGCCAGGGACTCAAATCCTGCAGTGCGAGACGTGTCCCCCTGCTTAAGCCAGTACATGTCCAGGCCCGTCTGAAGTGCATTTGGATGATCCAGAAGAGGATTGGGAGAATGTCATATGGTCAGATGAAACCAAAATATAACTTTTTGGTAAAAACTCAACTCATCATGTTTGGAGGACAAAGAATGCTGAGTGCATCCAAAGAACACCATACCTACTGTGAAGCATGGGGTTGGAAACATCATGCTTTGGGGCTGTTTTTTCTGCAAAGGGACCAGGACGACTGATCCGTGTAAAGGAAAGAATGAATGGGGCCATGTATCGTGAGATTTTGAGTGAAACCCTCCTTCCATCAGCAAGGGCATTGAAGATGAAACGTGGCTGGGTCTTTCAGCATGACAATGATCCCAAACACACCGCCCGGGCAACGAAGGAGTGGCTTCGTAAGAAGCATTTCAAGGTCCTGGAGTGGCCTAGCCAGTCTCCAGATCTCAACCCCATAGAAAATCTTTGGAGGGAGTTGAAAGTCTGTGTTGCCCAGCGACAGCCCCAAAACATCACTGCTCTAGAGGAGATCTGCATGGAGGAATGGGCCAAAATACCAGCAACAGTGTGTGAAAACCTTGTGAAGACTTACAGAAAACGTTTGACCTGTGTCATTGCCAACAAAGGGTATATAACAAAGTATTGAGAAACTTTTGTTATTGACCAAATACTTATTTTCCACCATCATATGCCAATAAATTCATAAAAAATCCTACAATGTGATTTTCTGGATTTTTTTTTCTCATTTTGTCTGTCATAGTTGACGTGTACCTATGATGAAAATTACAGGCCTCTCTCATCTTTTTAAGTGGGAGAACTTGCACAATTGGTGGCTGACTAAATACTTTTTTTCCCCACTGTAGATGCCCTTGGGCGTACATTACCCGTAGGAAGAAATCTGTCTATAAACACCAGTTAGACCTGAGCGGACCACCCACTGTATTTTTGTATGGTAGCAGTAGCCTAGCGGTTCTTCAGGCAGGCTAGATCAGTTTAGGGGGTTTTACACTATTGTTTCATTTCTTGGGTCCTGCTCAGCCCTTTTTCCCAAACCCTTACCGTGTGTTCATAAATAAACACTTTGTGTTTGACGGTAGTTCATGGTAGTTGTGTCTTATTTGTTCTCACTATTCCATGCCACACTTATAATTTACATGAATTTATGTTACGGGTCTCATGTCCATCCACCCTAGATGTTTAGAGCCACGGGGTTCGTAACACCGAGCGACTGGCAGACGTACTTTACTAAACACAGTAATGAAAGTACAAAACAACAAAACCTGCAAACAGGGAGGAACAACACTAGCATACCACAGCACTGCCGACCTAACGGAGAACAATCACACACAACAAACAAATGAGAGACAGGGGGTTTTAAAGGGAATACAATCAACACTAATGGGACACAGGTGTAAACAATACAGACCAATCTAGACAAACACCGAAACATAGATCGGTAGCAGCTAGTACTCCGGGTACGACGAACGCCGAAGCCTGCCCGAGCAAGGAGGAGGAGCAGCCTCGGCTGAATCCGTGACAGTACCCACCCCCCCCCTTGACGCGCGGCTCCAGCCGTGCGCCGACCGCGGCCTCGGGGACGGCCAGGAGGACGCGGAGCAGGGCGAGTCGGATGACTCTGGTGATAATCCCACAACATGGAGGGATCTAGGATGTCCCTCCGAGGGACCCAGCACCGTTCCTCCGGACCGTACCCCTCCCACTCCACGAGATACTGCAGGCCCCCCATCCGACGCCTCGAATCCAAGATGGAACGGACTGAGTACGCCGGAGCCCCCTCGATGTCCAATGGGGGCGGAGGAGCCTCTCGTACCTCACTCTCCTGGAGTGGACCAGCTACTACCGGCCTGAAGAGAGACACATGGAACGAGGGGTTAATGCGGTAATTAATGGGCAGTTGTAATCTATAGCATACCTCGTTCAATCTCCTCAGGACTTTAAATGGCCCCACAAACCGCCAACCCAGCTTCTGGCAGGGCAGGCGAAGGGGCAGGTTTCGGGTCGAGAGCCAGACCCGATCTCCCGGTGCATACACCGGAGCCTCACTACGGTGGCGATCGGCGCTCGCCTTCTGCCGCCTGATATCCCGTTGCAGATGGACGTGCGCAGCGTTCCATGTTTCTTCCGAGCGCCGAAACCACTCGTCCACCGCAGGGGCTTCGATCTGGCTCTGATGCCAAGGTGCCAGGACCGGCTGATAACCCAGCACACACTGAAAAGGCGTAAGGTTAGTGGAGGAGTGGCGGAGTGAGTTTTGGGCTATCTCCGCCCAGGGGATATATCCAAACCACTCCCCCTGCCGGTCCTGGCAATAGGACCTCAGAAACCTACCCACATCCTGGTTCACTCTCTCCACCTGCCCATTACTCTCGGGGTGAAAACCCGAGGTAAGGCTAATCGAGACCCCCAGACATTCCATAAACGCCCTCCAGACTCTAGAGGTGAACTGGGGACCCCGATCAGACACTATATCCTCAGGTACCCCGTAGTGCCGGAAGACGTGTGTAAACAGGGCGTCAGCAGTTTGTAGGGCTGTAGGGAGACCTGGCATAGGAATGAGATGGCAGGCCTTTGAAAACCGATCCACAACGACCAAGATCATCGTGTTCCCCTGGGAGGGGGGAAGGTCTGTGACAAAATCCACCGATAGGTGAGACCACGGCCGTTGTGGAACGGGTAGGGGTTGTAACTTCCCTCTGGGCAGGTGTCTAGGCGCCTTACACTGGGCGCACACCGAGCTGGAGGAAACATAAACCCTCACGTCCTTAGCTAAAGTGGGCCACCAGTACTTCCCACTTAGGCAGTGCACTGTTCGACCAATACCAGGATGACCAGAGGAGGGTGACATGTGAGCCCAATATTACAATCGATCACGAACCTCGAGCGGCACGTACTTCCGACCCTCTGGACATTGTGGGGGAGTAGGATCGGTACGTAACGCCCGCTCGATGTCCGCATCAACCTCCCACACCACCGGTGCCACCAGATAAGACTCTGGAAGTATGGGAGTGGGCTCAATCTCCCCTGTGTCATATAGTCGGGACAGGGCATCTGCCTTAGTGTTCTGTGACCCTGGTCTATAGGTGAGCTTAAACACAAATCGGGTAAAAAACATAGCCCACCTTGCCTGGCGAGGGTTCAGCCTCCTCGCTGCCCGGATGTACTCCAGGTTACGATGGTCAGTCAAAATGAGAAAAGGGTGGTTAGCCCCCTCAAGCCAATGTCTCCACACCTTCATGGCTTGAACCACAGCCAACAGCTCCCTGTCCCCCACGTCATAATTGCGCTCCGCCGGACTGAGCTTCTTAGAAAAGAAAGCACAGGGGCGGAGTTTTGGTGGCGTACCCGAGCGCTGAGACAGTACAGCACCGATCCCAGCCTCGGACGCATCCACTACAACTTGGAACGCCAAAGAGGGATCTGGATGTGGCAGCACTGGAGCCGAGATAAACAGGTCCTTCAGATGTCTAAAAGCCCTGTCCGCCTAAGCCGACCACTGCAGATGCACCGGACCCCCCTTTAGCAGGGAGGTAATGGGAGCTGCTACCTGTCCAAAGCCCCGGATAAACCTCCGGTAGTAATTGGCAAAACCCAAGAACCGCTGCACTTCCTTCACCGTGGTGGGAGTCTGCCAATTACACACGGCTGAAACGCGGTCAATCTCCATCTCCACCCCTGACGCGGACAACTGATGCCCAAGGAAGGAGATGGACTGCTGGAAGAACAGACATTTCTCTGCCTTCACATACAGGTCATGCTCCAACAGTCTACCAAGCACCCGACGCACCAGGGACACATGCTCGGCTCGTATAGCGGAATATATTAGAATGTCATCAATATACACCGCTACACCCTGTCCATGCAAGTCCCGGAAAATCTCGTCCACAAACGATTGGAAGACTGAAGGAGCATTCATTAAACCGTATGGCATGACAAGGTACTCATAGTGACCCGAGGTTGTACTGAATGCTGTCTTCCACTCATCTCCCTCCCTAATGCGCACCAGGTTGTACGCGCTCCTGAGATCCAATTTTGTCAAGAATTGCGCCCCGTGTAATGACTCCGTCATACTAGCAATCAGAGGGAGAGGATAGCTGCATTTGATTGTGATCTGATTGAGACCACGGTAATCAATACACGGGCGTAAACCCCCATTCTTCTTCTTCACAAAAAAAGAAACTCGATGACGCAGGGGAAGTGGACGGCCGAATGTATCCCTGTCCCAGAGATTCGGTGACATATGTCTCCATAGCCGCCGTCTCCTCCTGAGACAGAGGATACACATGACTACGAGGAAGCGCAGCGCCTACTTGGAGGTCTATCGCACAATCCCCCTGTTGATGAGGTGGTAATTGAGTCGCCTTCTTTTTACAGAAGGCGAGTGCCAAATCGGCATACTCAGGTGGAATGTGCATGGGGGGAACTTGGTTCGGACTTTCCACCGTCGTTGCCCCTACGGAAACACCTACACACCGCCCGAAACACTGATCAGACCATCCCTTGAGAGCCCTCTGTTGCCATGTAATGTTGGGGTCATGAGATATTAACCAGGGAAGTCCCAACACCACGGGAAACGCGGGAGAATCAATCAAATACAAACCAATTATCTCCTCATAGCCCTCCTGCGTTTTCATCTTGAGAGGCGCTGTGACTTCCCTAATCAATCCTGACCCCAAAGGGCGGCTATCTAGGGCATGGATGGGGAAGGGCACATCAATGGGTACAATAGGAATCCCTAACTTATAGGTGAACTGGCGATCTATAAAATTCCTAGCTGCGCCTGAATCTACTAGCGCCTTATGCTGGGAATGAGGAGAAACCTCGGGAAACACAACTTTAATACACATATGCGCAACAGACAGCTCTGGGTGAGTTGGGTGCCTACTCACCTGGAATGACTCATCAGTGCGCTGCCTACCGCCTCGATTCCTAGGAGACCCTCCCTAGCACCGACCAGCAGTGTGTCCTCTGCGGCCACAGTTGGTGCAGGGGACGGCCTCCCTCCTGGTCTCTCTCCTGGTCTCCCTAGCCCCAGCACCTCCGAGCTCCATAGGGGTCGGCTCAGAAGTGCTGGGGGATGGAATGGACGGCCCTGAATCCGGACGTCCGTGGGTAGCCAACAGGGTATCCAGGCGAATTGACATGTCCACCAGTTGGTCGAAGCTGAGGTTGGTGTCCCTGCAGGCCAATTCCCGACGCACGTCCTCCCTCAGGCTACATCTGTAGTGGTCGATGAGGGCCCTTTCATTCCATCCCGCGTTGCCGGCCAGCGTCCGGAAGTCCAGCGAGAACTCCTGTGCGCTCCTCCTCCCCTGCCTGAGGTGGAATAGACGCTCACCCGCCGCCTTACCCTCTGGTGGATGATCTAAAACTGCCCTGAAGCTGCGGGTGAACTCTGCATAGTTGACAGTAGCGGCGTCTATTCCCCCCCACTCGGCGTTGGCCCACTCCAGCGCCTTGCCGGACAGGCAGGAGATGAGGGCGGACACGCTCTCGTATCCCGAGGGCACCGGGTGGACGGTTGCCAGGTAGAGTTCAACCTGGAGCAGGAAACCCTGACACCCGGCAGCTGTGCCATCATAAGCCCTCGGGAGCGAGAGCCGAATCCCACTGGACCCTGGAGGTGAAGCGATGGGCAACGTCGATGGTGGTGGTATCGTCGGAGGAGGTGTAGGCAGACCCCCTCTTTCCCATCGCTCCATAGTGCTCACCACCTGTTCCATGGCGGTGCCGAGAGCCTGGATCATGGCTGCTTGTTGTTTGACGCGTTCCTCCATTGATCCAACTGGCACCGCCGCTCCTGCTGACTCCATGTGTGGTGTGTGATTCTGTCAGGTTTGACGTGTATGCGGAAAGCGAAGTCAAGCACAGGACACCGAGTGACTGGCAGACGTACTTTACTAAACACAGTAATGAAAGTACAAAACAACAAAACCTCCAAACAGGGAGAACGGAGAACAATCACACACAACAAACACATGAGAGACAGGGGGTTTTAAAGGGAATACAATCAACACTAATGGGACACAGGTGTAAACAATACAGACCAATCTAGACAAACACCGAAACATAGATCGGTAGCAGCTAGTACTCCGGGGACGACGAACACCGAAGCCTGCCCGAGCAAGGAGGAGGAGCAGCCTCGGCTGAATCCGTGACAAGCTTGCTTTGTAGGATGCCCCTCAGATCTACCCTGCAGTATTGTCTGCTATCTATTGTCGATTTGATTGTATTTTATTTGTTCTACTTTAGTCTATATAGTATTTACAATAAGTTATACCTGCCTGATAAAAGTGAAAATCTATCTAGTCACATTCAAGGCCCTCACAAACATACTTTGTTGTTTACTACTATTGTACTATTAAATGTTTGAACTATTGTGCCTTCTCTCACAATCACCGGTTGTCAAAGTTTAAGGGATCTTATTCATTTTTATCAGTGCTGCTGGCACCTTGTGGGCTTAATGAAGATGTCCTTCCCCTTTTAAATCTCTCTTCCAGGGGTTCATTCTCCCCTCTGTCTCATAATTAAGTCTGTATATGAGCCGTAAAGACTGAAATCTCCAGAAATAAACCCTGATAATTCAACACCATCTGCTCCAGTCTTCTTCTCCACTGCATCCTCCCACCAACACAACTCTCTTTCTTTCCTGCTTACTCACACACACACACACGGGCACATACTAGACCAGAATAAACTGCTGTTGAAGAAAAATATCAAAGCAACATGTAAAGTGTTGGTCCCATGTTTCATGAGATAAAATAAAATATCATAGAAATGTTCCATCTCTCTCCCTTCGTCCTGCTGGCTGCCTCTTTCTCTTCAGTTGTGTCTCTTACCACCTCTCTCTGCAGACAGCCTGGCAGCTGAAATGGACCAGAAAGGAAAAGCAAGGTGTGAATGAATGAGCTGTCTCATGCGTAATTGGGAGCATTAATTGATAAATTATTTTGTGCATGCGAGTGTTAAATTAGTGGTTCTCACTGAGGGGAAGGAGTCTGTATAATCAGCTGAATTCTCCCTCTGTCATTTTTCTAAAGGGATGCTGTTGTCAGGATGCGGGGAACTCACGTTGTTAAATGTGATATGATCATTTCAACCAGAACACTTTCAACTATAAATGAGACCACTTAGTCTCCATCTAAGATGAACGTGCACTTTTGTCCTTGTAGTTTGTAGCTGGAATAGATACCCTGATCCTAGAGGACATGGTGGAGTTTTACAAAAGAGTTTCTAGACTATGGAAAATAAGATGGCATAGCAATAGTCTGCTAGTAAGCATGTCCACTTCAGAGGGATGACTGCTCTCTGTGTTGACCATTTCCAGTCATGTGGAAACTGATGAGAGTAGCTGTGTGTCACTATTGATGTTCATAGCAGGGGAGCATCAGCTGTCCTCTGGAGGGCAGTGGGTATGCTCTGCACCTAACCAACAATCCTAATCGTTGCCATGAACGTTGACTGACCAGTGTCTACGGTAAAACAATGACCTTGTTAAGTGGGATCCATACTCTTACAGCTTTTAGTTATTCCTATTTGTCCAATGACAGTCTCTGTAAAGCAGTGTCCTCTGTATAAATCAGTCACATAAATAGTGGACTGATCCATAGCTTCGGTCTGATATAAACAAGAGGGGACATGTCCTGCCTTACTATTGATGGCATCGGACCTGAATGACTGGAAGGAAATGGTGAAGGAGCTGACACACTTACCCTTTAGTCTGACGTACTGACTCAGTGGTCATGAGAACGGTCTAGTGGATGAAGTGCTTCAGAAGAACCCCAGACAGTTGAGTCCAGTGTGGTGTGAGATAGTGTCCCAGAGCCACACAGTGAGGATATGTGCTGCTGTGTTCCTCCCCTGACTCTGGATGGCTCCTGCTCTCAGGGAAACAGCTCACGTCGGCCATGCCCAAGTGAAATCTGTCAATATCTGTGGACTGACGGTCGTGTAAGCCTGTTCGATCGCTCAGCATCTCCGATCCAATCCCTCAACTTTATTCCTCTCCCCGGCCTTCATGGGCTCCTGGCTGAGCAGCACCATTAATTACCCTGCAGCTGGGCCCAAACAACAGAAGCAACAAGCAGCTCCCTCCTCAGATAAAACACTAATGGAAACGGATGACGACTCGCTGGCGTCTCCTGCTTTGCTGGGAGCTACTAGCTCAGCCTGTCATGATTTCTGTGTTTTCTGATATGTCTGAGATGATGATCCCTAAGCCTAAATGTGCTGCTCGGCCTATCACTGTATCTTGTGTCAAGAGGGAAGCTACATTGTTAATTGGTGATTTAGTAAACAATGCACCGGGTATAGGGAGTTAATGGTAAGCATAAACAACAACAAAGCCTTTATCTCTCCCTAGATTAATCTCAGTCTGAGGCCAGATCTCGGACCCTGCTGCTTCAAATACCATCATCCCCACACCGTAAAAATACTAGATTTAGTCCCCTGAGCAATGTATCTATGGCAAATATGTAGAAAATGAGATGGGGAAAGTGTCTTAAAACTCAGACTTAGAGGCTCAGTTTTCTGGGCCTGAAGCAAGCTGTGTACTTTTCCTGGGTATCTCTGCATGCCATCCATTATGTGGATAGCCCTGAGGGGTCCAGTTTTGTGTGGGAATTGCTGATTTCAGATGAATAGTGTTTTTTTCTTTGTATGTTCCCAACTACTTTACTGAAGGGATAGTATAGGTGAATATATATATTTTTAAACAGAATAATTTCATCTCTTATTTCCATACATTCCTTTGTACATTTTAGTCATTTAGCAGACGCTCTTATCCAAAGCGACTTACAGTTAGTGAGTGCATACATTATTATTATTATTTTAATTTTTTTTTAAATATTTTTCATACTGGCCCCCCATGGGAATCGAACCCACAACCCTGGCGTTGCAAACGCCATGCTCTACTAACTGAGCTACATCCCTGCTGGCCATTCCCTCCCCTACCCTGGACGACGCTGGGCAAATTGTGGGCCACCCCATGGGTCTCCCGGTCGCGGCCGGCTACGACAGAGCCTGGATTTAAACCAGTATCTCTAGTGGCACAGCGATGCAGTGCCTTAGACCACTGCGCCACTCGGGAGACACGTATTTGTAGGTTGTAGGCTTCTATTGGATGACACGTATTTAGCATATGGGCCAATACTGAATTCTGTGGGTATGCTGGGTATATCTTGAAAAGTGGGTAAATCTTAACTTAAAGAGTAGAAACATGTCATACCCAGTGGAGGTTCCTCAGAGGAGGAAGGGGAGGACCATCCTCAGTGAATTTAATGAAAATAAAAAGAATCCTTTTTAGATAAAACTACGATACTAAATACACAAAGTATGTGGACACCTGCTCGTCCAACATCTCATTCCAAAATCATGGGCATTAAAATGGAGTTGGTCCTCCCTTTGCTGCTATATCAGCCTCCACTCTTTTGGGAAGACTCTCCACTAGATGTTGGAACATTGCTGCGGGGACTTGCTTCCATTCAGCCACAAGAGCATTAGTGAGGTCAGGGAACTGATGTTGGGCGATTAGGCCTGGCTCGCAGTTGGCTTTCCAGTTCATCCCAAAGGTGTTCGATGGGGTTGAGGTCAGGGCTCTGTGCAGGCCAGTCAAGTTCAGCATTGTCATGCTGAAACAGGTAAGCACCTTCCCCAAACTGTTGCCACAAAGTTGGAAGCACAGAATCGTCTAGAATGTCATTGTGTACTGTAGCGTTAAGATTTCCCTTCACTAGAACTAAGGTGCCTATCCCAAACCATGAAAAACAGCCCTAGACCATTATTTATCCTCCACCAAACTTTACAGTTGGCACTATGCATTCAGGCAGGTAGCGTTCTCCTGGCATCCGCCAAACCCAGATTCGTCCATCGGACTGCCAGATGGTGAAGCTTGATTCATCACTCCAGAGATCGCGTTTACAATGCACCAGAGTCCAATGGCGGCGAGCTTTACACCACTCAAGCCGAGACTTGGCAATGTGCATGGTGATCTTAGGCTTGTGTGCGGCTGCTCAGCCATGGAAACCCATTTCATGAAGCTCCCGACGTACAGTTCTTGTGCTGACGTTGCTTCCAGAGGCAGTTTGGAACTCGGTGGTGAGTGTTGCAACTGAGGACAGACAATTTGTATGTGCTGCGCGCTTCAGCACTCAGCAGTCCCGTTCTGTGAGCTTGTGTGGCCTACCACTTCGCGGCTAAGCTGTTGTTGCTCCTAGACGTTTCCACTTCACAATAACAGCACTTACAGTTGACCGAGGCAGCTCTAGCAGGGCATACATTTGACGAACTGACTTGTTGGAAAGGTGGCATCCTATGACTGTGCCACGTTTAACGTCTCTGAGCGCTTCAGTAAGGGCCATTCTACTGCCAATGTTTGCTCGATTTTATACACTTGTCAGCAACTGGTGTGGCTGAAATAGACGAATCCACTTATTTGAAGGGGTGTTCACATACTTTTAGCCATGTTGTGTATTTTCACGTCACCAAATAATTGATTAAAACACACTGTTTTTCAATGAAGGTCTACAGTAGCCTCAGCAGCACTCTGTTGGGTAGCACCATGGTGTAGCCAGAGGACACCTAGCTTCTGCCCTCCTCTGGGTACACTGACTTCAATACAAAACCTAGGAGGCTCATGGTTCTCACCAGTGTTGTGTTCGAGACTACCTAAAGCGAGACCGATTCAAGACCTAGACCAGAGCAAATCGAGTCCGAGTCAAAACCAAGACCGGAGTGGGGGCGAGACTGAGTCAAGACTTAGACCAGACAAATGTGAGTCCAATTCAAGACCATGATTGTAATTTTGTCAAATCACTACCATAATAAGAGTTCAAAATGTCCATATATATAATATAATGTGTTCATATTTCAGAACAACATATGGATTCTTTAGACATTCAGAATAGTGAAAAAATGCATGCTGAGGGAAAATTATTATTAACCCAAACACAGTGGGGAACAATGGGTCTTCTACGCCTTCAGAGAAGGGCTAAGGATTTATAAAATAATGATTATAATAATATAACAATAATGATAATGATATTATTATTTTCAATGATGTTCTGATTTAATCTCTTCAGTTTTTGTTGGAAAGGAAAGGCTTAACACTGAAGAGGAAAAAAATATCCAATCAGGATTTTTCTTTGCTGGTCTCTGGGGAGATAAATCTAGCTAGCTAAGTCAGCCATTGGCTAGGCCATCAGAAGCTAGATAAAGGCATCTGCCATTCAACTTTATTAGGGCAACATTTTAGGTGACATTGGAATCAACCAAACACATTTTGACTTAATGGGTGGAATCGTTTAAAAAAAAAAAACATGGGAACTTCTGCCTTCTTGAAGACTAACAGGTCACTGCGCAATAGTGAGCAGAATTTTTCCCACGGCCTAGATGGCTAGCTTTTGTTGTCGGCTAGTTTGCAGCGGCTGCAGCAGGTGTTATCAAATACAATGTTTTTGATAATTTGTTAGCTTCTCCCTTTTCAAGAATAACTTTCAACAAGAAGTTCAGTTTCAAATGATCATCATCTGGTGAGTGAATATGTGTTTATTGCAGCGTGCTTGCTGTTGTTAGCCATCTCTTTGAAAATAGCTTATGTGTGAAACATTGTTGCATTTAAAGTGGAACTGACAGCATTTTAGTAACATTAAATCTTATTAAAATCTGTTTTTTATACACCCCCAGGAAGAATGACACTTAGATATAGTCATTTTCACGTTTTCATAAATTATTTTACGTATACTAAGGAATTTGTGAATATTCTATAGCAATATATACAGTGGGAAAGCGGCAGTAAATATAACCGAATAAAAACGTCTGTCTTGTCCAGGGCCGGAGTGTATACAGACTGGTGCACTGTAGCCAATCAGAACTACAGTAGGTCTTTGTACAAACAAGCCATTTGCCACATGGGCCTGCCATCATTCACTTTGAACTGGAGTGTGTGTTTACAGGCAGTTGCAACAGTGCGACTTTAAATCATTCGAACGCATTCGCCAAAAGCCACAAAATACACCTGAATGATTTCTGCAAATATCCAAACACCACGGGAGTCCTCTTACATTTGGGAACTTTACCGTCCTATTGATCAAACAACCATGCATGCTTGTCCCAACTAAGGACCCAAGCTAACTGGCTAAAGTTGGCTAGCTAGCTTGCTAGCTAGCGACTTCCAGACACAAATGAGAGAACACCTCACTCTGACCATTTTATTTGTCGTAGCAGAGCTGGTTAGGCTGTTTACATGTTATCTAGAGCTTTCTTGACTAACTATGACTTTTTTGGCCTACGTTTACTGACACCGGTCATATTCAGCAGGTGTTGCGCGTTCGTAAATGTATCACTTGTTCTGCGCTCTGGGAAAAGTTAACAAGCGTAGGGAAAAGGTGAGAGGAGGATAGCACGTAGATAGTTGTGAGATGGAATTATATATACAACGAGTAAAGTGATCATGATGTTTTTGTGTGGCTGCTATGAAAGTGAACTGTGTTTAAGTGTGATCAGGGGTGTATTCATTCCGGCGATTCTGTTGAAAAAACGTTTCTTAAACGGAAGCAAACAGAACCAAACGGGGATTAACATACCTGAATTTGTCCAATAGAATCTCTAATTTGCAACCGTATAGACTAATGATTACACCCTAGATCAGCTAGATTCAGGAAAGAGTGTGCAAGGCGGTATTGAATGTTTCACTCTCTGTCACCTTGATTGCTGAAAATTCTCTTGATGTGTGCACCTACATTGTAAACTTTAATTCATAGGCTAGGTTGTAGCAACCTCATGATGGGTACAGGGAAAATTTGAGTATCTTGTAGTAGCCTAAACCTATCAACGTTACATTAAGATGGGTGAAGGGAAAATGAATGACTGTCATCCAATATGCTGTAATAGAAATAAAGCCATGCTCATAAAAAATAAATAATCCATCTTAAATGGCACCTACCGCTAGCTAGCATGGTAACAGTACAGTAAAGTTACAATAGGTCTAGCATTAGTTTTTGTAGGTAAGAGAACTGTCAAAGTTGGTGAGATGTAAAATATTATGCAATCTGCTATCACTACCAAGGTTAAGTTATTGCCCATTGTAGTAAATGCTATTCAGCTAGCTAAGTTAGTTAGCTATGTAGCTAGCTAACATTTGCTATCTATGTAAACAGTTTACAGTAAGGTCACACATATTATTTGGTAATGTTAAAGTTACAGTAGCATTCACTTTAAATGGAGGAGCTGTCAGAGTTAGTGTTACCTGATTTTCTTTTGACTCTTATTATTATGCCAGCTAAGTTAGATAATGCTTTGCTATCCAGGGGGCGAACTATGTTATAAACATGTCTAGCTAATGTTACTTATATACCTCTGTATTTGTTTATGAATTGAAATCAGTCAGTCCATGATATAGCCTAGCTGATATAGCCTAAATTGACACATTTGATTAGCCTACTTGCTTGAATACTGACTAATTTCCCAATAACACCATGTATTCTTGTAGGCTGACTTTATTAGCCTAGTTAGGTTTGCTATGTATTGCTAATTGCTCTTGTGGTAGGGTGATACCTTCATCCTGTCTAAAAAGCCCCATAAGCCCCATAAGAGAGTGGATATCCCGCTTGCAGACATTTGTGTGTGGTCCTCTGTGGTCCTCTGTAGCTCAGCTGGTAGAGCACGGCGCTTGTAACGCCAGGGTAGTGGGTTCGATCCCCGTCTGCTAAATGGCATATTATTATTATTTGCCACTATAGGGGTTTGGCCTGCCGATGCGGGCAACAGGCCAGCTCCGAGGCAGAAGAGGTGGTATGACCTCTTTCAGAAGGTATGTATTATGAGATGAGATAATGGCAAAACATGCATAGGCCTATGACATTTGAAATTTGTGTTAATATAGAAAAAATACTGTATTACTAGAAATACCTGTCATTAAATGTAGGTCTTTACCAAACTTTTGACTGGTATTGTAGGTCCTGGATGGCAGGAAGCTTGGCCCCAGTGATGTACTGGGCCGTACGCACTATCCTCTGTAGCGCCTTACGGTCAGATTTCGAGCAGTGTAAGGGTTGGTGTGTGGTGTGACCCAGGTGCGGTGCAGGATAGACAGTAGGCAGTAGGCAGAGATGGTGAAACAAGGATCTTTACTGGTGGTCCCAAAACCAGGATACAAAATAACGGACTTGTCACGATAAAATAAAGGAGGAGCATATTGGTCTCCAAAAACAAGCTGACAGCAAACATACGAAATACTAACTACGACTGAAAACAAAAATGAAACAGGGAGAACACTTCTCAAGTACCTGTACATACGTCTCGCGATCAGACACTGATTAGTACTGTTTGGCAAGTGAGGGCAGGGAGGGCATAAATACACAGGTGAACAGGTAGAAACAGGTGACACCAACTGGATAATGATTAGTCCAGACTGTGAGTGAGGAGGTGCCTAAGGTTGTCAGAGGATGACACCTAGTGGGTCGTTCCGGAACTGCGACCCCCTCCTGTAACAGTGCCCCCCCACCCCAGGACCGCTCCTCCGGCCCATAACCCTCCCAGTCCATCAGAAATTGGAGACCCCTGCCCACTTGCCGGCAGTCCAGCCTCTGACGAGGACCAGCATGGGAACAGGATGAGGAGAGGGAGCCAGGGGACAGGTGGCAACGGGCTTGAGGAGGGACACATGGAACGTGGAATGTACACGCATGGTGGGGGGAAGTTGCAGGTGGTAGGCCACTGGGTTGACTCACCAGACCACTCTGAATGGCCCGACGAACCGGGGGGACAGCTTCCTGGACTCCACGCGGAGGGGAAGATCCCACTTGGAGAGCCACACCCGCTGTCCCGAGCGAAAAACTAGGGCCGGGCGACGCCTGTGGTTGGCCTGATGTTGAGACCTGACCGAGGCCAGCTTAAGCGCCGCCCGTACCTGCCTCCAGGTGCCCGCGACATCGACTGATGTGGACCTGGATCGACGGGACCGCCGCCTCCTGCTCTTCAAATCAAAATCAAATCAAATTGTATTTGTCACATACACGTGTTTAGCAGATGTTATAGCGGGTGTAGCGAAATGCTTGTGCTTCTAGCTCTGACAGTGCAGTAATATCTAGCAAGTAATATCTAACAATTTCACAACATATACCCAATACACACAAAACTAGTAAGGAATGGGATTTAAGAATATATATATATATGGACAAGCAATGACAGAGCGGCATGGACTAAGATACAGTAGAATATTATAGAATAGAATGCAGTATATGTAGTGCAAGATATGTAAACATTATTAAAGTGACTAGTGTTCCATTTCTTAAAGTGGCCAGTGATTTCAATAGGCAGCAGCAGCCTCTAATGTGCTAGTGATGGCTATTTAACAGTCTGTTGGCCTTGAGATAGAAGCTGTTTTTCATTCTCTCGGTCCGAGCTTTGATGCACCTGTACTGACCTCGCCTTCTGGATGATAGCGAGTTGAACAGGCAGTGGCTCGGGTGGTTGATGACCTTGATGATCTTTTTGGCCTTCCTGTGACATCGGGTGCTGTATGTGTCTTGGAGGGCGGGTAGTTTGCCCCCGGTAATGCGTTCGGCAGACCGCACCACCCTCTGGAGAGCCCTGCGGTTGCGGGTGGTGCAGTTGCCGTACCAGGCGGTGATACAGCCCGACAGGATGCTCTCAATTGTGCATCTGTAAAAGTTTGTGAGGGTTTTAGGTACTAAGCCGAATTTCTTCAGCCTCCTGAGGTTGAAGAGGCTCTGTTGCGCCTTCTTCACCACCTTGTCTGCGTGGGTGGACCATTTCAGTTTGTCGGTGACGTGTACGCCAAGGACCTTGAAGCTTTCCACCTTCTCCACTGCGGTCCCGTCGATGTGGATAGGGGGGTGCACCCTCTGCTGTTTCCTGAAGTCCACGATCATCTCCTTTGTTTTTATTTTATTTTTTTATTTCACCTTTATTTAACCAGGTAAACAAGTTGAGAACAGGTTCTCATTTACAACTGCGACCTGGCCAAGATAAAGCAAAGCAGTGCAATAAAAACAACACAGAGTTACATATGGGGTAAAAAAACATAAAGTCAAAAATACAACAGAAAATATATATACAGTGTGTGCAAATGTAGCAAGTTATGGAGGTAAGGCAATAAATAGGTTTTGTTGATATTGAGTGAGAGGTTATTTTCCTGGCACCACACTCCCAGAGCCCTCACCTCCTCCCTGTAGGCGGTCTCGTCATTGTTGGTAATCAAGCCTACTAGTGTTGTGTCGTCTGCAAACTTGATGATTGAGTTGGAGGCGTGCTTGGCCACGCAGTCATGGGTGAACAGGGAGTAAAGGAGGGGGCTGAGCATGCACCCTTGTGGGGCCCCGGTGTTGAGGATCAGCGAAGTGGAGATGTTGTTTCCTACCTTCACCACCTGGCGGCTGCCCGTCAGGAAGTCCAGGACCCAGTTGCACAGGGCGGGGTTCAGACCCAGGGGCCTCGAGTTTAATGATGAGCTTGGAGGGTACTATGGTGTTGAATGCTGAGCTATAGTCAATTAACAGCATTCTTACATAGGTATTCCCCTTGTGCAGATGGGATAGGGCAGTGTGCAGTGTGATGGCGATTGCATCATCTGTGGATCTATTGGGGTGGTAAGCAAATTGAAGTGGGTCTAGGGTGACAGGTAAGGTAGAGGTGATATGATCCTTGACTAGTCTCTCAAAGCATGGCTACATGGCGATAGTCATTTAGTTCAGTTGAGTACAGGAACAATTACATTTTAGTCATTTAGCAGACGCTCTTATCCAGAGTGACTTACAGTTAGTGAGTGCATACATTATTTTATTTTAATTTTTTCATACCCCCTGTGGGAATCAAACCCAGAACCCTGGCGTTGCAAACACCATGCTCTACCAACTGAGCTACATCCCTGCCGGCCATTCCCTCCCCTACCCTGGACGACACTGGGCCAATTGCGCGCCACCCCATGGGTCTCCCGGTCGCGGTCTGCTACAACAGAGCCTGGATTCGAACCAGGATCTCTAGTGGCACAGCTAGCACTGCGATGCAGTTCCTTAGACCACTGCGCCACTCGGGAGGCAATGGTGGCCATCTTGAAGCATGTGGGAACAGCAGACTGGGAAAGGGAGAGATTGAATATGTCCATAAACACACCAGCCAGCTGGCCCTCCTGTAGCTCAGTTGGTAGAGCAAGGCGCTTGCAACGCCACGGTTGTGGGTTCGATTCCCACGGTGGGCCAGTATGAAAAATTTATGCACTCACTAACTGTAAGTCGCTCTGGATAAGAGCGCCTGCTAAATGACTAAAAATGTAAATGTCTGAGGACGTGGCTAGGGATGCCGTCTGGGCCGGCAGCCTTGCGGGGGTTAACATGCTTCAATGTCTTAATCACGTCGGCCATGGAGAAGGAGAGTCCACAGTCCTTGTCAGTGGCACTGTGTTATCCTCAAAGTGGGCGAAGAAGGTGTTTAGCTTGTCTGGAAGCGAGATGTCGGCGACGTGGCTGGTTTTCCTTTTGTAGTCCGTGAATGTCTGTAGACCCTGCCACATACGTCTCGTGTCTGAGCCATTGAATTGCAACTCCACTTTGTCTCTATACTGATGTTTTGCCAGTTTAATTGCCTTGCAGAGTGAGTAGCTACACTGTTTGTATTCTGCCATATTCCCAGTCACCTTGCCATGGTTGAATGCGGTGGTTTGCGCTTTCAGATTTGCGCGAATGCTACCATCTATCCACGGTTTCTGGTTAGGGTAGGTTTTAATAGTCACAGTGGGCACAACATCACCTATACAGTTCCTGATAAACTCAGTCAACGTTTCAGTGTATTCGTCTAAATTATTTTCGGAAGCTACCCGGAACATAACCCAGTCCGCGTGATCAAAACAATCTTGAAGCGTGGATTCCGATTGGTCTCTTGGGAGATAATACGGTCGGCATTTGATTGTGAGATATTCTAGGTCGGGTGAACAGAAGAACTCGAGTTCCTGTATGTTTCTACAATTACACCACGAGTCGTTAATCATAAAACACACACCTCCGCCCTTCTGCTTACCGGAGAGATATTTATTCCTGTCTGCGCGATGAACTGTAAACCCATCTGGCTGGACCGATTTCAACAGAATATCCCTGGAGAGCCATGTTTCCGTGAAACAGAGTATGTTACAGGCCTTGATGTCTCTCTGGAAAGAAATCCTTGCCCGTAGTTCGTCGACCTTGTTAACCAAAGACTGAACATTAGCGAGTAGTATACTTGGAAGCGGTGGGTTATGTGCGCGCATCCTAAGTCAAACCAGCAGGCCGCTCCGAGTGCCTCTCCTCCGCCGGCGATGTTTTGGGTCAGCTGCTGGAATCAGTTCAGTTGCCCTGGGGAGAGCAAACAAAGGATCTGCTTTGGGAAAGTCGTATTCCTGGTCGTAATGCTGATGAGTTACCGCCGCTCTGATATCCAATAGTTTTTCCCGGCTGTATGTAATGATGCAAAACACTTTCTGAGCTAACAATGTAAAAATAATACATAAAAAAAACAAATACTGCAAAGTTAACTAAGAGCTAGTCACGAGGCCGCCATCTTCGTCTGCGCCAGGATACCTTGCTTGGGATACATTCCTCGGGGAATAGGGGGGGTTGGTACCCGTATTGGCACTGGAAGGGGTACAGGCCGGTGGACGAGCAGAGAAGGGTGTTGTGGGCTGTGAGCCGCCTCCCGGCCTCGTGCCACACCTCTGTCGAACACCTTGCGTAGCTCCCGGGTGAATTGGTAGGAGTCGGAGCATGCCGGAGTTTGGCTCTCCCACTCCGCAGTAGCCCAGGAAAGGGCCCGACCCATCAACAGAGTGATAATGTAGGCCACCCGGCCCTGCTCAGTCGGGAAGGAGGAGGGTTGTAGGCTGAATACCAGGGAACACTGGGTGAGGAATTACCTGCAGCCCTCTGGACGTCCATCATACCTCCCTGGAGGTGGTTCCCGCCTAATGATAGGTGAGCATTTTTTTGATATTCAATTCAAATTAGTTTTTTCAAATTACAGGAGACGGAGAAGGTATATTATAAATTATTTTTTTGGTTTTAGAACTGTATTTTTGTGTCCAGTTAGTGCAATTTCTTTAAATTTGCCTTGCTAACTTTAGTAGCGAGCTAGCTACCAGCTCGAGTGTGCAGTTTCCTCCGGCAGAATGGTAGAATGGCCAACGCTGCCGAAAATGTTGTAGACTTTTTGTTGAAGAACCCCTTTCATTCTCCGGGGTACATGGAAAAGGTGTGAATTAAAACCGAGGGTCGACCTCTGCCTGAGATCAGTTTCATGAAGAAGGATGAAAAGGTGAGTGCGTTCAATACCAACTGGTATCAAAAGTATAGCTGGTTAACAGGGAGCCTTTCATCAAGTCGCCTTTATTGCTGGCCTTGCCTGCTTTTTGGAAAGTCTGAGCCTTGGTTGAAAGGTGGGTACGGTGACCTGAAGAACATTGATCGTTCTAAACGATTATAAGTTAGGTAAACGGCAAAACTAAAGCAGGGAGCACATAAATGCTCACATCAGATTCAAGCTTCTGGGATAAAGCTGCATCGATTATAACGAAGGTCTGCTTATTCAAACTGCGCAACACAACGAGAAAGTAAGACGAAACAGGGATGTTCTCAAGCGGCTTATCAACACCACTGCGTTTTTGGGCATGCAAGAATCTGCTTTTAGAGGACACGACAAGAGGAAAAGTTCTGCCAACAAGGGCAACTACAAGGAGCTTGCAGAGGTAATTGCACGTTACGATTCTTTACTTGCTGAACATATCGAACTTTCGACTGTGTCACGCTCGTTGATAGACGGATCAGACCAAGGTTCAGTGTGGTATGCGTACATATTCCTTTACTAAATCAAAACAACAAAATACAAACGAACGTGACGTTCATCAGGCTACACATGCCAAAACAGAAACAAGATCCCACAACTAAGGTAGGCAAAATGGCTGCCTAAATATTATCCCCAATCAGAGACATTGGGAACCACACACGGCCAACATAGAAATAGAAAATCTAGAATTCACACCCTGACCAAACCAACTAGAGAAAACAGGGCTCTCAAGGTCAGGGCGTGACAGACTGTCCTTTCTGGGATGTCGAAAACAATTCCGAATGATAAGAGCAGCTGCATACAGCCTATGTGTGTTGTCCATTTGGTCAGGGTAACTAATTGGTAACGTTATGTATTTATAGTCCATTTGTGTGTCAGGAGAAAATGTGAATGTGATCAAATTTAGTTTATATTCAAAATTGGGCTGGCTGCCTATATGTTTTTAATCCAAAATTATTAACTGGAATTAATCAATCAACATAATAGTGATGACAGATGTGAGTAAAGTTTTTATAACGCCTACAGTTGCATAGTCCTGCATGATGCAAACATGCATAAAGCAAGCTCAGTCTTGTGATTTCTATTGTCTATCAGTTGTTGTCTATGTGTCTGGTTAGAGGAAATCCCCCACCTAATCTAGTCTAAATATAATTTATATGAACAAATATAAGGTAGCTGCAGTTTGACAGGGTTTTCATCCCCCCCCAGGGCCATTAGTTTTTTTCAGGAGTTTTTTAAACCATGTGACCTGATTAGGAAAACCTGGTCCCATCATAGCCCATATAAAACCTTTTTACAACTGAATAATCACTGTCATACCTTATAGGGTCCAGAGTTTTCCTAGTTAGGTTAACGTATAAGGAAAAACTCCAGGCCCCAGGGGGTAACAATTGCCCCACTGCTCTGGGACCTATGGTGCCACCAGTCTGCTTGCAGTTGTCAGTTATCGTCAGGTATGTGGATGATCAGGGCTTTATTCAGGAATGTTTCTTGGGCTACTTTGATGTGTCAAGTGGGCGAGATATGCAGTCTGTGTTTGACTTTATGAATTTTGAGATGTCTGAGTTTAACTTCATAGAGAAACTCGTTGTCCAAACCTACGATGGCGCAGCTGTAATGGAATGTATCTGCTATTTGTATTTACAGCTAAGTCCCCTCCTGTTCCCTGATTTAAGAGGTGATGACTACTCCACTCCACTACCATTGTCAACTTTCTCCTGACATGAACCGAAGCCAAGTCTCATATGCCCGCTCATCCACTGGCACATTGAATGTTTCCCCTCCAAGCACTGTGAGTACCCCTATCACTCCTGAGTTGCGCAGTGGTCTAAGGCACTGCATCGCAGTGCTAACTGTGCCACTAGAGATCCTGGTTCGAATCCAGGCTCTGTCGCAGCCGGCCGCGACCGGGAGACTCATGGGCGGCGCACAATTGGCCCAGGGAAGGGGAGGGAATGGCCGGCAGGGATGTAGCTCAGTTGATAGAGCATGGCGTTTGCAACGCCAGGGTTGTGGGTTCGATTCCCACGGGGGGCCAAAAACAATAAAAAGATGTATTCACTAACTGTAAGTCGCTCTGGATAAGAGCGTCTGCTAAATGACTAAAATGTAAATGTATCAATTTTCTCTCAACACAAACACAATCACATTATTACACATCAATGATTTTACTACTTGCTTGGATTAACACATTCTTAGCTCTTTTGTCTAACTGTATAGTGTGTTGTGTTATTGTTTTTTGTCTTCCCAGTCAAATCCTGTACTGCACTGGTCAAGCCTCTGAACACCTCAACTCATGCCTCATACCCTCATTCAATCATTGCTGTGATCCCTTTCCAACACTGTAAGTAGCCCTCTCATTCCCATTCCCCATAATATTGTACTATAAATGTCTTTATTAAATGCTTTAGGTTAAAATAATTAGTCTTTGATGATTTTTGAAAGACACTTTGTCATCTCTGTGCGTTCCGCGCCTATACTGTGGGTCTCCCATCCTCCTCAATGTTTCAAGTCACCAGCCTCCACTGATTCAGACCCTTTACTCAGTACTTTGTTGAAGCACCTTTGGCAGTGATTGCAGCCTTGAGTCTTCTTGGGTATACACATGTATTTCGGGAGTTTCTCCCATTATTCTCTGCAGATCCTCTCAAGCTCTGTCAGGTTGGATGGGGAGCGTTGCTGCACAGCTATTTTCAGGTCTCTCCAGAGATGTTAGATCGGGTTCAAGTCCGGGCTCTGGCTGGGCCACTCCTGCGTTGTCTTGGCTGTGTGCTTAGGGTTGTTGTCCTGTTGGAAGGTGAACCTTCATCCCAGTCTGAGGTTTTGAGCGCTCTGGAGCAGGTTATCATCAAGGATCTCTCTGTACTTTGCTCCTTTCATCTTTCCCCCGATCCTGTCTATTCTACCAGTCACTGCCGCTGAAAAACATCCCCACAGCATGATGCTGCCACCACCATGCTTCACCGTAGGGATGGTGCCAGTTTTCCTCCAGATGTGACGCTTGGCATTCAGGCCAAAGTGTTCAATCTTGGTTTCATCAGACCAGAGAATCTTGTTTCTCATGGTCTGAGAGTCCTTAAGTGGGCTGTCATGTGTCTTTTACTGAGGAGTAGCTTCTGTCTGGCCACTCTACCATAAAGGCCTGATTGGTGGAGTGCTGCAGAGATGGTTGTCCTTCTGGAAGGTTCTCCCATCTCCACAGAGGAACTCTGGAGCTCTGTCAGAGTGACCATCGGGTTCTTGGTCACCTCCCTGACCAAGGCCCTTCTCCCCAGATTGCTCAGTTTGGCCGGGCAGCCAGCTCTAGGAAGAGTCTTGGTGGTTCCAAACTTCTTCCAATTAAGAGTGATGGAGGCCACTGTGTTCTTGGGGACCTTCAATGCTGCAGACATATTCTGGTACCCTTCCCCAGATCTGTGCCTTGACAAAATCTTGTCTCGGAGCTCTACGGACAATTCCTTCAACCTCAAGGCTTGGTTTTCACCTTATATAGACAGGTGTGTGCCTTTCCAAATCATGTCCAATCAATTGAATTTACCACAGGTGGACTCCAATCAAGTTGTAGAACCATCTCAAGGATGATCAATGGAAACAGGATGCACCTGAGCTCAATTTTGAGTCTCATAGCAAAGGGTCTGAATAAATAAGGTATTTCTGTTTTTTATTTGTAATATATTTGCAAAAATGTCTAAAAACCTGTTTTCATTTTGTTATTATGGGGTATTGTGTGTAGATTGATGAGGAAAAAAAGTAACTTAATCCATTTTAGAATAATGCTGTAACGTAATAAAATGTCGAGAAACGGAAGGGGTCTGAATACTTTCCGAATGCACTGTAAGTGTTTACACCCCTGAGTTAATACAGTATATAATAGAATCACCTTTGGCAGCGATTACAGCTGTGAGTCTTTCTGGGTAAGTCTCTTAGGGCTTTGCACACCTGGATTGTAGAATATTTTCCCATTATTATTCATAGAATTCTGTCAAGTTGATCATTGATAGACAGTATTTTCAAGTCTTGCATAGATTTTCAAGCCCATTTAAGTCAAAATTGTAATTAGGCCAACTCAGATGTCGTCTTGGTAAGCAACTCCAGTGTATATTTGGCCTTGTGTTTTAGGTTATTGTCCTGCTGAAAGGTGAATTTGTCTCCCAGTGTTTGTTGGAAAGCAGACCTAGGTTTTCCTCTAGGACTTTGCCTGTGCTTAGCTCTATTCCTTTCTTTTAATCCTAAAAAACTCCCTAGTCCTTGCCGATGACAAGCATACCCATAACATGATGCAACCACCACCATGCTTGAAAATATGAAGAGTGGTACTCAGTGATGTGTTGGGTTGGATTTGCCCCAAACATAACACTTTGTATTCAGGACATACATTTCATTTCTTTGCCACATTTTTTGCAGTATTACTTTAGTGCCTTATTGCAAACAGGATGAATGTTTTGAAATATTTTCTATTGTGCACAGGCTTCCTTCTTTTCACTCTGTCATTTAGGTTAGGGTTGTGGAGTAACTACAATGTTGTTGATCCATCCTCAATTTCTCCTATCACAGCAATCAAACTCTGTAACCTTTTTATTAAAGTCACCATTATCCTCATGGTGAAATCCCTGAGCGGTTTCCTTCCTCTCCAGCAAGTTAAGAAGAACACCTGAATCTTTGTAGTGACTGGGTGTATTGATACACCATCCAAAGTGTAATTAATAATTTCACCATGCGCACAGGACCAATAGGTGCCCTTCTTTGCAAGGCATTGGAAAACCTCCCTGGTCTTTGTGGTTGAATCTGTGTTTGAAATGAACTGCTCAACTGAGGGTTCTTACAAATAATTGTATGTGTGGCGTACAGAAATGAGGTAGTTATTAAAATATCATGTTAAACACTATTATTGCACACAGATTGAGTCCATGCAACTTATTATGTGACTTATTAAGCAAGTCTTGCTTCCTCTACATTTGTGAGAGGTGATGTTCTTGTATTTTCAAAGACTGTAGAAGTCAGATCGAACGAAAACTCTTGATGATACAGTGTTCTGTTCAGAGATCTGAAAGTTCAATAGATTCACAGTGGCAGAACACAGCAGATTGTCTCAATGTCTCGGAGAAGATTCATTCAGGGGTTGCTAAGGGGAATGGGGAAACATGTCTTAGATATTATCTGATCATCACCGCCTCAGATGTAGTGTAATTACTTTTGCGCTTATGTTCGATGTTGTTTCTTATCCATTACTAAATAGCATCAATGTTTTTTTTATCAACTCTTTCAGATTACACAATTTTTTATCCTATCCTATCAATAATTTTTATCCTATCAATAATGCACTAAGATTTGTTTTGAGAAGTTTGCTTTGATTCTGAACCAAGTAGAGATGATGTTGTTTTGTGAAATTGCATATGTTAGAAAGCATCAATATTAATCAAGGTAGAAAAAGCTTAATCGTAATTCATATTCCTCAATTATAATATCAGACAACATAATATAGTCAATACACAAAGAAGTTTTAATACAAAAAACTTTATTTCACTCTCCCTTCAGACTCCATCACTATATTCCACTGAACTGGCAGGTGTCATGTGTGCTTTCATTCATTGCATATCATTCATATTCAGTAGTATATGCAGATCTCCAGTCAACCAGTTCAATGAAATGTAGATCCTTTCACTTACTTAGCATTCTGTCAAAGAGCCCTACCGTGACGGAATTCGATTTACAGCTTGGCACAGAATGCTGAAGGCAAAGAATGCTGACGGAAACCCATAGATATGGATTCGGTCCACAAACTGCAATCAAATAATATACAAATCATAGCTTTACATTTTTTCCACTTTTAATTCACATGTATTTATTTGAGGGGCCTTTGCGTGAGGGGTTGAGGCCTTATATAGGCAGGGCTGGTTTGCTGAAGCATCCAGTTTTAATCTCCAAATCTCTCTATTTCTGAGACAGTGTGACATTGCTTGCAAACAATCTATAATTAGGGCACGTAAGCAAATCTACCTGCACTTTCCCAATAACTTTAAAAGGTCTTTGAAATAATCTAACCTTCCCAGGAGAATATAGTCTTAGGTCTTGTGGAAGTATCTGTATTTACTGTAAGTGAAAATAGAATAAGGTAATGAGGGGTTATCTGGAACAGTTATTTTTCACACCATTTTCCAAACCTGAATATATACCGAAAAGTTACAGTATCCAAATAGTAGGGCTGTGAATGTAAGTCTCACTCTAATCTTCCTGCAAGAGAAACATGCAAATGCAACACAGTACACATATTCACAGAGCTCTAGATATTCCTCTTTGCTCTTCCCTGAGTCACCCAACTCAACACTTCAGGCATGGGCCAGTAGCCAACAACCCGTCCTATCCACCTCCTTGCCCCCGCTAATGCTGAGGTCCCAGCCAGCTTGGCAGACCATAGCAGATGGAACTAGAAGCTTCCATGGACATGTTCCTGCTGAGCTCCTGAAAGCATAATGCATCACAAACTACAGGTCAGAGCCCAATGAAGCAGTCTGAGAAAACAGGACTAAGACCATGGACTAGATTAGGTTTTCGTTTTTTCATTTGAAATCTGCGGTTTCATCAATGGCCATGTTGTGTAATGAAGGATGGAGATACAGGGATGAGAGAGAACTGTCTGTTGAAGACAAAGAGGTTGTCGACCCGTGTCGGACAGGTTGTACATGGGGTATGTTGTATGGAGGCTTTGGTGAAGACAGAGAGGGTGTCAGTCTGATGCAGACAGGTCATTTCCCATCCATGCAGGGGGCCTGGGCTGCAGACTCAGCAGTCCTGTATTGAGACAATGATGACAGCTATGGATGCACACTGCCGGCTCCTCCACAAGGCCATTCCTCCTCATCAGCCTCTCATAGGGAAAGTTCAGCTTAGTCAGCACAACACTGATAAGAATGTGGCTGTGTGGCCTCCCTCCACTCTGCTTTACTCCTCTATTCTTCACTGTGGAGACAGAGCGAGAGGGTCTATCCTACAGAGACCACCCCAATCCTCTCTCTCTCCGCCATCTCTGTCATGTCCCCCCTCTCTCATGAAAATGTATAAGGACATCTGTGGCTTTATCTAAGAATATCTCCTAGGCTATATCATAACATCTTTATGTATGTACACTATGTGTTGAAGTCATGCCCTCCACAGGTTTGATACAATATCGTGTTTCATGTGACATATTAATTTATGGTAGTACTAGGTATAGCCATTACAAGCTAGTATTTAAATAGCCACACCTCTGCAAATTCATAGTTAAAGAGCTAACTACCTTTTGAAACAACGGAGCCTTTCCAACATAGCCTACTCTGGCTAGGTCAGCCCAACAATGCCCAAAGAAAAAAGCTAAAGAAAAAGAAAAACCCCTTGAGATTGTGTATGAAATATGAACTACAGCCCAGGCAATGGCTCAGAGCCTCTATTCCGGTTTCTGTTGATGAATGGTCTGAACACAGAGACTTGTGCTTAATAAAGGGACTGTGTGTATCCTTGCGTATGGAGACTTATTTATTCAACCAAAAAACCCTCTACTCTGGAGTCACTCTGCTGTTCCCCTCAGCCAGCTCAAATAGGGCAAATTGGGCATTACTTGAGGGCATTGCCAGGTATTGCAGCCTTTTATGAATTGCCAAAATGATATAAAGCCAGTGAGACAACGTTGCCCCAGAAGAAGACAAATCGGTCCATAACACAATATTAAATGGCGGAGGAGTCCAGAGAATCCTGTCTTGATGTGACATGTGACATGAATGAGAAGTTGATTAGCTGTCAGCGGCCATGCGTTGGGATGCAGCTCCTCTGTCCTGGATCCTGGATCTGATTAATGAGAGGAAATGAGCAAATCAGAGAGCATGCACAACCGTTCATCTCTCAGAGCAGCTAGAGCTAATTTCACTAGAACAAGACTGAACCCTTCACTGAGTCCACCCAGGTGAGTACAGGAAAGGGAAAGATAGCAGGACGACTCCATATTTGATCCAGTCTGATAGGAGGTCTGAAGTCAGTGAGCAGAGTTTCACCCGTTTGAGCTGAGGGATGTTGGGCCAATATCGACTGGGTCAGTCACGCACTCTGACGTCTCATGTTAAAGCACTTTCTGACTAACAGGATCTTTTAAAGCCTTGTCACTCTGAGAGAGCGTTTCTTCTCCTCTATTCCCAGCAGTGGGTCTCTGTGGATGAGAACAGTCAAACCCTTATCTCTCCACACTTGACTTATTGACATGGTCCTGAAATCACAGACCTTTTTCTAAGCCCTGCTAAACGGTTGTGGAAGAGGGGGAACCCGAGGTTCGCGAATCAAAACTATTTAAGTTAAGTGTTAAACACAGCACCAGCACAATAACAGCCACTTGGGGAAGGCTTCATCACTATTGGGGGAACACAAGTAGATCCAGCTACACTGATCTTTTCAACGCTGAGAAAACCACAGCCTTTGAAGTCTGTAGACAAGCAAAGACAAGTACCTTTATAGCAGGAGAGAGGAAAGTAAGGAGAGTTATGCAAGTAAGAGTGGATAATTAGAGTTATCAAAGCAGACAGCCTATCATTGAGCACAGGTTCATGACCTTGTGTCTCCACAGGCTATAAAACAGTGCTATGTTATTTTTGGACCTGAATCACACAACTGTTCTCATACGCTTTGAATCAATCTTAGACTCACATACAGTATGTTGGTGTCCATTTCAGGATAATATTGGTGGCAGCCTTTGTTTGTACAGTGGATTGCGAAAGTATTCACCCCCCTTGGCATTTTTCCTATTTTGTTGCCTTACAACCTGGAATTAAAATGGATTTTGGGCGGGGTTGTATCATTTGATTTACACAACATGCCTACCACTTTGAAGATGCAAAATATTTTTTGGGGTGAAACAAACAATAAATAACACAAAAAAACTGAAAGCTTGAGCGTGCAAAGTCAATACCTTGTAAAGCCACCTTTTGCAGCAATTTACAGCTGCAAGTCTCTTGGGGTATGTTTCTATAAGCTTGGCACATCTGGCCACTGGGATTTTTGACCATTCTTCAAGGCAAAACTGCTCCAGCTCCTTCAAGTTGAATGGGTTGCGCTGGTGTACAGCAATCTTTAAGTCATACCACAGATTCTCAATTGGATTGAGGTCTGGGCTTTGACTAGGCCATTCCAAGACATTTTAAATGTTTCCCCTTAAACCACTCAAGTGTTGCTTTAGCAGTATGCTTAGGGTCATTGTCCTGCTGGAAGGTGAACCTCCGTCCCAGTCTCAAATCTCTGGAAGACTGAAACAGGTTTCCCTCAAGAATTTCCCTGTATTTAGCACCATCCATCATTCCTTCAATTCTGACCAGTTTCCCAGTCCCTGTCGATGAATAACATTCCTATAGCATGATGCTGCCACCACCATGTGGGGATGGTGTTCTCTTTGTTGCCTCTCTGATCAATGCCCTCCTTGCCTGGTCCGTGAGTTTTGGTGGGCGGCCCTCTCTTGGCAGGTGGTTGTGTTATTTTTATAACCCAACTCTGATCTGTACTTCTCCACAACTTTGTCCCTGACCTGTTTGGAGAGCTCCTTGGTCTTCATGGTGCCACTTCCTTGGTGGTGCCCCTTACTTAGTGGTGTTGCAGACTCTGGGGCGTTTCAGAACAGGTGTATATACAGTGAGGGAAAAAAGTATTTGATCCCTTGCTGATTTTGTACGTTTGCCCACTGACAAAAACATGATCAGTCTATAATGTTAATGGTAGGTTTATTTGAACAGTGAGAGACAGAATAACAAAAAAAAAATCCAGAAAAACACATGTCAAAAATGTTATGAATTGATTTGCATTTTAATGAGGGAAATAAGTATTTGACCCCTCTGCAAAACATGACTTAGTACTTGGTGGCAAAACCCTTGTTTGCAATCACAGAGGTCAGACGTTTCTTGTAGTTGGCCACCAGGTTTGCACACATCTCAGGAGGGATTTTGTCCCACTCCTCTTTGCAGATCTTCTCCAAGTCATTAAGGTTTCGAGGCAGACGTTTGGCAACTCGAACCTTCAGCTCCCTCCACATATTTTCTATGGCCACTCCAGGACCTTAATGTGCTTCTTCTTGAGCCACTCCTTTGTTGCCTTGGCCATGTGTTTTGGGTCATTGTCATGCTGGAATACCCATCCACGACCCATTTTCAATGCCCTGGCTGAGGGAAGGAGGTTCTCACCCAAGATTTGACGGTACATGGCCCTGTCCATCGTCCCTTTGATGCGGTGAAGTTGTCCTATCCCCTTAGCAGAAAAAACACCCCCAAAGCATAATGTTTCCACCTCAATGTTTGACGGGATGGTGTTCTTGGGGTCATAGGCAGCATTCCTCCTCCTCCTAACACGGCGAGTTGAGTTGATGCCAAAGAGCTCGATTTTGGTCTCATCTGACCACAACACTTTCACTCAGTTCTCCTCTGAATCATTCAGATGTTCATTGGCAAACTTCAGATGGGCCTGTATATGTGCTTTCTTGAGCAGGGGGACCTTGCGGGCGCTGCAGGATTTCAGTCCTTCACAGCGTAGTGTGTTACTAATTGTTTTCTTGGTGACTATGGTCCCAGCTGCCTTGAGATCATTGACAAGATCCTCCCGCGTAGTTCTGGGCTGATTCCTCACCGTTCTCATGATCATTGCATCTCCACGAGGTGAGATCTTGCATGGAGCCACAGGCCGAGAGAGATTGACAGTTCTTTTGTGTTTCTTCCATTGCGAATAATCGCACCAACTCACCTTCTCACCAAGCTGCTTGGTGATGGTCTTGTAGCCCATTCCAGCCTTGTGTAGGTCTATAATCTTGTCCCTGACATCCTTGGAGTGCTCTTTGGTCTTGGCCATGGTGGAGAGTCTGGAATCTGATTGATTGATTGCTTCTGTGGACAGGTGTCTTTTATACAGGTAAAAAGCAGAGATTAGGAGCACTCTCTTTAAGAGTGTGCTCCTAATCTCAGCTCGTTACCTGTATAAAAGACACCTGGGAGCCAGAAATCTTTCTGATTGAGAGGGGGTCAAATACTTATTTCCCTCATTAAAATACAAATCAATTTATAACATCACCAATTTGGACTAAATTGTGTATGTCCATTACATGAAATCCAAATAAAAATCCATTTAAATGACAGGTTGTAATGCAACAAAATAGGAAAAATGCCAAGGGGGATGAATACTTTTGCAAGGCACTGTAATCTCTGCAAGTGCTAGGTTTATCAAAAGAGTGAATTATGCATATCCATCTAATCCTGGCCAGTCTGTATTACGTACTGTGCAAAACAAATATGAATTAGGAACTACATTATGCATCCCAAGGCAAATAAGAATAGATATGCTGGTCCACAGTGCATATGATATTGTTTAAGGTGCTATAGTAATACATTTACATTATATTTTACACAGATGGTAAATGTTGATGCTGGGTCATGTTAAAATATCACAGAGTAGATAGATGGTAGGGGACAATGCCACATCAAGCCAAACATGACACAGAGTTCCAAACAGATGTTTTGCTCCGTGGTACTAGCAATGCCCTCCTCACACACATTATCATAAGTTACCAGGCACTCTGACTCCAGCTGCCATCTTCAATTAGTGACAGGCTAATGTGCAGAAGACCTTCTTGTCTCTCTGTCATCTCCAATGGAGACAGACGAAGTGGATATCGCCCACAGCTTGTGCCTACGTTTCACATCCACTCTGCCTCACCCCATACTATCCCTGTAGTAGATAGACCATGTGGGAGTCAGACTCTACATATGAAGTGAGACAGACTTAATAAACTTGATAAACTTTCCCAGCTCTCCCCATTTAAGCTTTCCAAGGGAAAGTTTGGGATTTTGACAATGAAGGCCTTTATCTACTTCCCCTGTCAGATGAACCCATTTGTATGGCTCTGCATTATTTGTCTCTGCATTGCCAAAATCCTGGACTATCCCATTAAAGCGTTCTGATGTACCAAGTGTGTTGGAGTTGGAGTCATAAAGGATGGGTGCAGCCATACATTGAAACGTATCTGCAAGCCAGCACATTTACAGTTTAAACATCTCTTAAACTGCTATCTAATCACAGTGATTTTAAATGAGTTAAAAGAGATCATTTATATGATTTGTTTGAGCTCCCTCATTGTCCACAGAGCAGCACATTACTGGACGGTGCAAGCTAGCGTGATAAATTGCCGCGCATAAAATCAAATCAAGGTATATGTATGAACTGAACATTATCGCTCTCAGAACAGCACGTACAGTAGGTGATGACCTTCACTGAATTTATTGTTCAGGTAATTGAATGGTTTAGTTAACAAATATACATAGGCTCTGACAAGCAGCAAATGGCAGAGTTATTGTAAAAAGTCACAACACCGTTTTTTGGTTTGACAAGCCATTTCCCATGAGGTTTTGAAGGATGTGAGCTGAGCTGCAGTAGCTGATTGATGGGATGGGATCAAAGTGTATTTATGCAGTCATCCCAGTCACAGGTTCAGGATAGCTTTTTGTACACTCTTAAAGATTCTCTCTTTTCAAGAAGAGTTTTAGTTTGACTGACACCTTAGGTCGGGTTTTTGTATGAAACTTCAGGGTGAAATCGTGTAATAGGTTGAACATCTGTTAAATCCATTGCTATCTCTCAAAACATTCTACGCTGCCTGCAGTATGCACACTTTAAAAAGTCACATAATTAGTTACATTGCACACAGGTGGACTTTATTTAAGTGTCACATGATCTGTCACATGTTCTCAGTATACATACACCTGTTCTGAAAGGCCCCAGAGTCTGCAACACCACTAAGCAAGGGCCACCACCAAGCAAGTGGCACCATGAAGACCCAGGAGCTCTCCAAACAGGTCAGGGACAAAGTTCTGGACAAGTACAGATCAGGGTTGGGTTATAAAAAAATATCAGAAAATTTGAACATCCCATGGAGCACCATTAAATCCAATATAAAAAAATGGAAAGAATATGGCACCACAACAAACCTGCCAAGAGAGGGCTGCCAAGGAAGGCATTAATCAGAGAGGCAACAAAGAGATGACCCTGAAGGAGCTGCAAAGCTCCACAGCGGAGATTGGAGTATCTGTCCATAGGACCACTTTAAGCCGTTCACTCAACAGAGCTGGGCTTTATGAAAGAGTGGCCAGAAAAGTTCGCCAAAAGGCATGTGGGAGACTCCCCAAACATATGGAAGAAGGTACTCTGGTCAGATGAGACTAAAATTGAGCTTTTTGGCCATCAAGGAAAACGCTATGTCTGGCGCAAACCCAACACCTCTCATCATCCCGAGAACATCCCCACAGTGAAGCATGGTGGTGGCAGCATCATGCTGTGGGAATGTTATTCATCAGCAGGGACTGGGAAACTGGTCAGAATTGAAGGAATGATTGATGGTGCTAAATACAGGGAAATTCTTGAGGGAAACCTTTTTCAGTCTTCCAGAGATTTGAGACTGGGACGGAGGTTCACCTTCCAGCAGGACAATGACCCTAAGCATACTGCTAAAGCAACACTCGAGTGGTTTAAGGGGAAACATTAAAATGTTTTGGAATGGCCTAGTCAAAGCCCAGACCTCAATCCAATTGAGAATCTGTGGTATGACTTAAAGATTGCTGTACACCAGAGGAACCCATCCAACTTGAAGGAGCTGGAGCAGTTTTGCCTTGAAGAATGGGCAAAAATCCCAGTGGCTAGATGTGCCAAGCTTATAGAGACATACCCGAAGAGACTTGCAGCTGTAATTGCTGCAAAAGGTGGCTCTACAAGGTATTGACTTTGAGGGGGGGGGGGGGGGGGGGTGAATAGTTATGCACGCTCAAGTTTTCTGTTTTTTTGTCTTATTTATTGTTTGTTTCACAAGAAAAAATATTTTGCATCTTTAAAGTGGTAGGCATGTTGTATAAATCAAATGATACAACCCCCCCAAAAATCCATATTAGTTCCAGGTTGTAAGGCAACAAAATAGGAAAAATGCTAAGGGGGGTGAAAACTTTCGCAAGCCACTGTACATTCTGCATCGGCTATGTTCCGACAATGCAGCCTTCAATACCTAGGAGTCTTTCACCGTGCACTAAACTGATAATAGAATTGCTATTGCCTGTGTGCTCAGTTCAAGGTCCTGGAATTCAGGAAACATGTTTTTTAATGAGTTTGCCCTTCACCTTCTAAAATCAGTAATTTATCTCAGCGTCGTTGCTGACATTTTTTTCGGCCACCTACATCTTTGTCAAATTCAATCAATCAATCAAATGTGTTTTATAAAGTCATTTTTACATTAGCAGTTATCACAAAGTGCTTTACAGATACCCAGCCTAAAACCCCAAAGAACAAGCTATGCAGAGGCAGAAGCACAGTGGCTAGGAAAAACTCCCTAGAACGCAGGACACTAGGAAGAACACTAGAGAGGAACCAGGCTCCGAGGGTTGGTCAGTGCTCTTCTGGCTGTACCGGGTAGAGACGTAAGAGTTGATGTGGCAATTAAAGCTAGAATCTGCATTTGTTGAAACAGCACCACTGTATTTGTCTTTGTATTTGTATTTATTATGGATCCCCATTAGCTGCCGCCAAGGCAGCGGCTACTCTTCCTGGGGTCCAGCAACATTAAGGCAGTAATACATTTAAAAAAAACATTACAACACATTCATAACAGATTTCACAGCACACTGTGTGCCCTCAGGCCCCTACTCCACTACCACATATCTACAACACAAAATCCATGTTTACGTGTGTATAGAGCATATGTTATCATGTGTGTGTATGCATGTGTCTGTGCCTATGTTTGTGTTGCTTCACAGTCTCCGCTGTTCCATAAGGTGTATTTGTATCTGTTTTTTAAAAACGGATTCTATTGCTTGCATCAGTTACCTGATGTGGAATAGAGTTCCATGTAGTCATGGCCCTATGTAGTACTGTGCGCCTCCCATAGTCTGTTAGTCCTAAATATTTCTAAAACTAAAAGCATTGTATTTGGAACAAATCATTCACTAAACTCCAAACCTCAATTCAATCTTGTAATAAATAATGTGGAGATTGAGCAAGCTGAGGTGACTAAACTGCTTGTAGTAACCCTGGATTGTAAATTGTCATGGTCAAAACATATTGATACAACAGTAGCTAAGATGGGGAAAAGTCTGTCCACAATAAAGCGCTGCTCTACCTTCTTAACAGCACTATCAACAAGGCAGGTCCTACAGGCTCTAGTTTTATCGCACCTGGACTACTGTTCAGTCGTGTGGTCAGGTGCCACAAAAAGGGACTTAGGAAAATTGCAATTGGCTAAAAACAGGGCAGCACGGCTGGACCTTGGATGTACACAGAGAGCAAACATTAATAATATGCATGTCAATCTCTCCTGCCTCAAAGTGGAGGAGAGATTGACTTCATCACTGCTTGTGTTTGTGAGAGGTGTTGACATGTTGAAAGCACCAAGCTGTCTGTTTGAACGACTGGCACACAGCTCAGACACCCATGCATACCCCACAAGACATGCCACCAGAGGTCTCTTCACAGTCCCCAAGTCCAGAACTTATTCCTTGTGTCACGCCTTGGCCTTGAGAGACCTGTTGTCTTTAGTTGGTTTGGTCAGGGCGTGAGTTTCTATGTTATATATTCTATGTTTATGTTCTAGTTAGTCTATTTCTATGTTGCAGTTCTAGGTTGTGTTTCTATGTTGGGCCGGGTGTGATTCCCAATCAGAGACAGATGTCGCTCGTTGTCTCTGATTGGGGATCATACTTAAATAGCCCATTGCCTACTGTGTATTGTGGGATCTTGTTCCTGTTAGGCTGGTATGTGTATAGCCCTTTGGACTTCACGTTACGTTGGTTCTTGTTTTGGTGAATGTTTATTTAGTTAAATAAACATGTACGCTTTTCACGCTGCACCTTGGTCCGACCCGTCTCTCAACGTTCGTGACACCTTGCCACCCACTCAAACTAACTGCAAGTCTTTGTGAAGTGTTGCAGTCATTTAAGCTGCTGTAGTAGCTGACATGTATAGTGTCGAGTCATCTGCATACATAGACAATATGGCTTCACTCAAAGCCAGTGGAATGTCATTAGTAAAGATTGAAAAAAGTAATGTTCGCCCCAACACCTTTGTTATTGTTTTGTTGATGAAACGGAGGAGAGGAGCGTCCGGCAGCGTGTAAAAAAAAAAAGTGCAATACCCAATCTATTGTTATAACGCGCGTGCAATGATGTCCAAGGGGAAAAAAACAATGTTAATAATATGCCATCTAGCAGACGCTTTTATCCAAAGCGACTTACAGTCATGTGTGCATACATTTTTACGTATGGGTAGTCCCGGGGATCGAACCCACTACCCTGGCGTTACAAGCGCCATGCTCTACCAATTGAGCTACAGTTCATTGTTTTAAGTAACTTTTTTGTTGTTTTAACATCCCAAACGGGTGTGGCAGCTTTACCAAACACGAAGTCTAACTTTAAGGCTAGATCGTTTTTCAAGACGTTCAAACGTTCATAGATAACCTGTCTGGAGCTCTTCTACGCAGGCCTACACAGTTTAGAGTGTTGAATACTGCAGATCACCATAATGAGTAATCTCTCTCTGTCTGGTTATGAAACACACACCACATGTCACTGTTTTTCTCTCACATTTTTGGTGCATTTCTTGTCATTTAGCAGACACTTTTATCCAGAGCAACTAACAGGAGAAATTAGGGTTAAGTGCCTTGCTCAAGGGCTAGTCGGCTTGTGGACTCAAACCAGCAACCTTTTGGTTACTGGCCCAACACTCTTAACCACTGCGCTACCTGCCTCTCCACTTCATTCTCTTTTTTCATTTCTAATTAACTGAGCTTTTGCCTGGCAAAATCTCAAAAGACCAAAAGAGAAAACTACTTTGTGTTTGGGTGTGAGACGCTCAAACTCTTAATCATTGGTTTTGCTGAGTCAAGGACAAGCATTGAAATAATATACTGTCAAATTATTTGCACCAAATGACCCACTGTGGTATGGATGTAAAATACTGGGGAAATTATTTTTGGTCTTAGAGCTTAGTATCTAATTGAATAAGACCCCACTATTTAGTTTAGATAGTAGGGCCATATTGTGCCTATTTTATACAGTATATCATGGGACAATCTCAACCTGTTGCGCAAAAATTACATGACTCCCCCTCCCTCCCCCACTGATCTCTCTTGGGATGCTATGTAACATTGTAATTAACACAGTGAGATGTTCCTCACTGAACTAGGTCTGGTCTGTGATTAAGTGACAAACTCTAATTGTTCCTGATTACCCCATCTTTCCTTGGGTGATTATTTTCGCTTATTTTCAGG